>NC_135089.1:10947500-11296666 GCF_051107435.1 Chaetodon auriga | reverse complement strand
CCCCAATGCTCCTGCTCCTCCTGCCTGCTACGTCGAGCTGAAGACCTCTGCAGAGATCTGCACCCCCAAGCAGCACAGCAGCTTCCACAGGTAGATAAAGAAATGGTAAAACATGGCATAATTAACTGTTTCATGTTTTGCTTTCTGATAAATGATTTACCCTCGTTTCGGTGGTCCTCAGGTTCAAACTGCTCAAATGGTGGGCCCAGTCCTTTCTCCCTGGCGTGCCTCGCATCGTGGCAGGTTTTCGGGATCACGATGGAGTGGTTGTCACCGTGGAGACTTTTCCCACCTCTAAGATCTCACATCTCATCAAGGTACCGTGCAGGTGTCTGCAGTGATTGACGACTGGTCATATTTATTTATTAATATATTTGCACTTTTTCTGTCTTCTGTATTCTTTCCGGACAGAATGAACACAACTGCTGGAAGCCAACTGTTTGCATGAACTTCTGCTGTGATTTCCTGTCTTTTGTGAAGCGAGCAGCTACAGAAGACAATCCGAGGTGAGTAGCAATGAGTACAAGGAGTATGTCGCCAACCGTTGAGCAAATCTATTTTAAGCCCTCTGTGTCGTTCATGACTTGTTTCCCCTCCAGTGTGGTGTACCTGTTCTCCTGTGAACCCCACAGAGATGTGACCTACTCCATCCACAGGGACTCACAGTATTCCTTCCTGCCTCACTGGTATGTGGACGAGATAAGCAGAAGTCAAGACTCACATCATCAGTCTTGATTTACCACCAAGACGCAGTCAGCTGAGACTGTTAATTCTGAGCTGCAGTCGAGGATTATTTACCAAAATACATCAAAGTCTGGTGTGTCTTCAGGTGCGCTCGTCCTCTGAGAGTGGCTGTGTGAGATCATTTTTTGTCCCTGATCAGAACTACATGATCTTCGGGAGAAATGTTTATTTTTTTACTTGTTCATGACTGAGCCACGTTTGCCCATCCTGTGCATGCATGTGGTGATATGAAATAAAACAGTAATTAATCATGTCGAGAGTGTTTCTCACATTTTTATTATTCCTTGGTTACAACAATAATTGAAACCCCAAAACAGTGGAACGTTAATCGAAACAAAGTTAGAAAAGAGTAGAAGTAAAAAACAATTGTGATGTAAATAAGTGGAGAAGACTTCAAGTAAGTGTTGCATCAGCAGTTACAAAGTATTTCCATGTAAACTGTTACGAAGAAAAAAGAAAAAAAAGGAGACCTTATATAATAACTATGTTTTAATCCAGTAACTGTTGTAAATGTGTCACTGCTGTTGCCATCGTTCTATTACAACAGTGACACATTCACCAGCTTTGGACTCCTCCACCATTAAAGGTGGAGCGAGCTGTTCAGCACAAAGACTGTTGACATGTGAACATCTCACCCTCCCAGGGGAGGGGAGATGGAGGGAATAAGACACATGCTGATGTGTAATCGCATTAAGACAAAGAGGCGGCGATATCAACAGCCTTTCTCACAATGACCCACCCCACCTTTAAACAAAAACATTTGGTCCTCCCGCCCCTCCTGACTTGACATTTTTCATTGTGAGCTCTCGGCTTTTCCACACACCTGCTGTGCTCAGGTTTTACTGTTTTCTTTCCCGCCGGTCTCAATCTTCTGCCCCTCTGAACACTTTTTACCTCACTGATTGCCCACACCCAAGTGACGCCAGTAGAGTTATTAAAGTGCACCTTTCACATGCATCATAATTCATTTCATAGCGCTGATACGCATATACAAGGTGCACCTGCACCGGTGTGTGAGACTGACTCTGTAGGACTGAACTAAATGGCAGTAAATTCCCAGTATCCTCACTATTTCCAACTTGGCTACACCACTGGCTCCTATTAATATACTGAACAGTCACAGGCTGTGACCTCCTACATGTTACAAAGTAATATAGAGAGCAAAAACCCCTGTAATGATTAAAACTCATGCTACCTGTTAACCCATGGCCTGTCCACCAGTGTAACAACAAAAGAAAGGAGTTAACTTTTAAATAGTCTGAAGCTGAAAGGCAGCCGAAACCTTCATTCACCAAATCAGACGAAAAGCCCTGCGATAAACAAATACTGTGAATTACTGCAAGTCCAAACCACCCGACACAAAGCAGGACACTGAGGTAAATACTGAAGACACCTGCGTAACAAAACGTTCATACTGACCGATTCAGCCATGAAGACCGCAGATAGTTAGGTGCATCATGTGTCTGTGTAAAATCATCAAGCCATTAAAGCTCTTATCAGTTCATAGTACAGACCGTTTGAGATAGAACTTAAAGGCACTTACTGCGCGATATACTGTACACATTTAACTTTTAAGATAAGTAGGCACAGATTTTATACACAAGTCCATGAATCTGAACAGGAGCTCTGCCAATATGTGAGTAATATTAATGACATTTTAAGTCAGCACGTGTATCTGGCTGGAAATTCATGAGGTTTCTATCAAACGCAGTTAAATTCATAGTTAAAACATCAGACCGAGTGTGAAGGATGGTCCAGTAGCTTATATCAAGGCAGTGGGTTGAATATTTGGGGAAATGCACTTCCTTGCTTTCTTGGCGAGATTTAGATGAGGGGTTTGGTATCGCTCTCACCTGTGAGTGCGATCAAGCCTCTCATCCAGCGAGCTAGCCGCGCCGATTAGCCACGACATTTAATCCACTGACATCGATCATCTGGTTACAATGCCGTGTTCTGCAGGGAAATATTGGGTCCTGGAATTCAAGTGGACATTTTTTTGAACTGTGAACCGTAAAGTAGGCACGTGGTTTTAATGTTGTGGCTGATCGGTGTGAAACTCTAAACAAGAAAGCATATAAGTATTTCCCCGAATGTCAAACGTTTCCTTTGTGAAATACCGTGATGTTTTTCCAAACTAGTTTTAAAATGTTTTTGTAACTTTCATCATGAGATGTGATTTCAACTGTAAACAGGCAAATCTCTTTAAACAGTGACCACATTGTTTTTTTTCCAGTGCAAATGAGAGCTCAGAAGAATCTGTGAATACAGCCAGATCAAGAGATAAATCACTTGGAACCATCTCAACAGAGACGGAAGGGTGGAAATCAAGGTCTGTCTGCACCGAAGCAACCAATTAAAGGTTAACAAAGAGAGTATTTAAAGTATTACACCTACTTCTGGTTATGGAGTGAAGGGAATCTGTGACCCTGAAGGCACCAATTCAATCTATTCATACAACATTTCCGTGACTGAAACAAATCCTCAGTAGTTGATGAAAACTACTGACGACAGGTGCACTAAAGCAGTGCTGCATGTGCGTTCACTGCTTCAGTTTCCTGTTCAGGCCCATGATTCTGAAGGTAACAGCAGTGATTTTCTCGTACACGACAAACATGAGGGCAGCCGTCAGCACCGTCTGTAAGAGCTTTGCCTCCAGGCCTTTGTACAAACCAAGAACACCATAACTCCTGCAACAAAGAGAACAAATGTATCCTAATGAGCAGCTATCATAACATCTTCACCGCTGGGCTCAGCGTGTCGACGAGTGTGTTTGTGTTTGCAGAGGCACTCACTTGATTCTGTCCGTGAGCAGCAACAAAATGTTTGAGAGGCCTCCAATGAAACCGCCTCTGCCATGACTTTTGTACTGGCCAAACTGATGAGAAAGCATAAAAGCAATTGATTTCTTTTCCATCCTTGAGATTATTTTTTTGTATTCGAGTTTATGAGATCTTGAAGATATTGTGCGCCATGAACACCTGCATGGTCTACAGCATGCAGTGATAACAGATAATAGTGATAACAGCTTCTATTGTTTTTACACAGAAAAGCCAAACAAGGAGATTTTTTGCCCCCATGAAGTGCAACGTAGCATCGTACTTACCCTCAGGATAGCCTGAACTGTCTGAAGAGGATATGTCAGGGTGGTAGCAACGGCCTTGGCAACGGCCCCAATGACAAAGATCTCTGCTGAGGATATCTGTGGAAGGAGACAAGGACTTAACCCACTCAAACTCATTATAAGATGCAATGACTGGCAGCAGACTTTATTAACACAGCGGCCATTCTTGTTGTTCTGCTTTTGTTCCAGGTTACAGGTCGTATAAGTGCAGGGAGCCTGACAAATCTTTATCATTTCACTGTTTCCAGATTGATCGACTGAAAAGACAATGGATAGTGAAAATCTGGAGGGACATCAAGCCACATTTCAAGGGAAAACAGCATATTTAATAACCCATTAGACAACGTTAGCTGTTGTCTAATGTTAGCGTTCAGCCACTTTCTAGCCAGCGTTACTTTTGATAGTGTTAAAATATCAACAAACACCTTGGACACACTTACTTAAGCCTGGAAGCCAAACACACGGATGGATTAACATTAAATTAAATACAGACATTCACCGGGGAAATTTGGATTAATGTGACGCCACCAGCAGATCAAAATTTGAATCTGTTCAATATTTAAGTCTATGTATAAATACCTGCAAAACTAATAATAATACAAGTGACAATAATCAGCCTCAGCTGAACAGTGTGTTTAGTGCTATTAGCAAAGGTGTGAATGAATAGTGAACGAGGTAAATATCGAGGTAAATAGTACACCTTGTTAACATCAGCATTTGAGCAAACTGACATTAGCATTTAGCTCAAAGCACTGCTGTGCCTAAATGCAGCCTCACAGAGCAGCTAGCATGTCGGTGGACTCTTAATCCTCTTACACCCCCCCCCCAAATATTTATAATTAATTCCTTAATTAGAGTGAAGACAGAACATGTGGGCATGTGGTCGTGTTTACTATTAAAGCAGAATCTCTATCCTGTTAAGCTTGCCGCCCCCCTTCAATGTAGCTCAGAGCTTGATGTTAAAGCCGCAAAAAAATGATGAGTCAGCCCAGCCGAGAAAAGAGGCGAGGCTGACTGATGACCGTAGCTTTGGTAATGCAGTATCGTACATGACGATGTCTTTCTTGTGTCCCCTCACCTGCACCCCTCCTTTGCCTGCCTTCCTCTTCATGGCCTCATATAACATGAACTGCACGGCGGGGTTGAAGACGAGCATGAGAGAGGGCAGAGTGCTGTTCCACAGAGTTCCCACACCCTCATTGGCTATGATCTGTGAGAAAGCATCTGGGAGGGAAAGCCCAAAAGCAGAAGGGTTGTATAAATGCACAGTAACAAAACAAACATGTCTGAACTGTTAAACTACAACACAGATATACACACATGCATATACACATATGTCACGCACCAAATATGCCCCTGTACTGGGTCTGGTGGAGGTCTTCGTTTCTGAACTTGGCCCCCTGCATCTTCAGTCGAGTGTTGACCACCCACATGGGAGTGGTCAGGATCACATTCACCACCCCTGCATGAACAACAGACTTTACCCCCTGAGCAAATACAGAGCCTCATCCACAACAATCACAAACGACTGCGAGCCATCGTTGATGCTAAAGGGGATGATACACAGAGTTAAGAAGAAAGGGTGTGCAAACATTTGTGGAGAAAACTCCACAGTGCAACTTTAACTCCTCCAGCAAACACCTTCAGTACTTGATGGTCGCCAATAGGTCATTAACAATGATTAGTTTTACTGCATGTGTGTTTACCTGATATAACGCCCATGAGCAGGTCTTTGCTGGGTCTGGACTTGTCCGGACCAGATACCAGCAGCCTCTTCAGCGTGTTGAAGGTGTAGAAGTACACAAAGTTGGAGCAGCAGAGGCTGGAGATGACTGGTAACCAGCCTCTGTACAGAGACTCACTGGGAGAAGTGGCGGAAAGTCATTGGAATAGTAAGCATTTGACAGAATTTTTGACATTTTCAGTAAAACAACAACTATAAAACATTTAATCCATTCATTGATTTAGAAAAATGGTGCAGATTTATTTGCAGTTGATCACCTAATTGATAAATTGACAGCTTCTGCTCTAGTTTAGGTATATTTTACTGATAATAAATGTGTGCTGCGATCACATTAGTGCTTCACTAAATCAAACCAGGAGCCATAAATTAACATAAAACTATACGTACAGGCCTTCTTCCTTTGCTATCTCAGCCAGGATGAAGGGGGTAGAGGCAGACATCCGCTTCTCATCCACTGAAAAACAAACACAAAAGGTACAAAAGTCAGTGAACGTGTTGCCTGAACGAGGTGAATGCTGAGGGGCAACTCAACAAGGATCACCGGTCACGAGGAGCTCTGCTCAGCCTCGACAGCCGTGTCATGTTTTCTGACGGCAGGTGACGCCATCAGGGCAGCGGTGGAGGAAGCACTCAGATCAAAATATACTCAAAGTACCAAAAGTGGAAGTTTCAGAAGAATGGATATTACTGGATTATAATTATTGATACATGAACAATTACTTAAACTTGAAGCTGGTAAAGGTGGGGCTGATTATTACGACTCTATATGCTTTATGTTCTGTGTTGCTTGTGAATTTCTCCCTGGGACCATCATTTCTTTGTTGATTCGATGTTGTATAATCAAACTGAATCTGCAAAGCAACTCGTAATCAAGTTAGCAAATAAAGGTGGTCAAGTTAAAAGTGTACTATTTGCCTCCGGACTTTGGTGGAGCAGAAGAAAATTTACATACTCAAATAAAGTACAAGTAACCCAAAACTGTACTTCAGATCAGCACCCGAGTAAATAATTAGGGTAAGTAAGGAAGTGATTAGGGTAAGTAAATAAGTTTACGTAAGCTCTCTAGGGGTGAACATCAAAGTGCTTCATAATAGAAAATGAGGCAACAAACATGTAAAAAAAAAAAAAAAAACATAAAGATAAATGAATGAAAATGACAGAGAGGCCAGTGTTAACAGGTGAGACTGGAGCTGCTTTTTAAAGGTGTCCACAGTGTGAGCAGCTCGGCTCATGAGGAAGACTGTCAGCACATGTTGCTCCCATTTTTCGAAGTAGTACTAACCTGGTGGAGCACTCCTCGGCATCTTTAGGACTCAGTTATGAAATGAACCTGCACACTAAACTCGCTTACCCTGCAGTCTGCTTTTGGCTGTGTCCAAAGGGAAGAAGATGGTCATGGCTGTCACACTCCCCTAAAAGACGATGAATTTAGAGTTACTGTCACTTCGAGTACAAAACTACGGAGCCCGGGACCTGACACGGGAAAAAAATAAATAAATTGTGGCCACGATATAGCTATAACGTGCGCACGAAATATTAATTCGTTCCCACGAAATACTAATTTGTGGCCACGAAATAAACATAACGTGCGCACGATATACTTATTTGTGGCCACGAAATAGGTATAACGTGCGCACGAAATATTAAATGATAATAATATTATTCCTGGACAGCTGGGTAAGCAAATCGAGCGCACCTTCTCTGACAGAGGCGCTAAACAACGATGGACAGGGATACAGCGATTGAGTTTTACTTTAGGCTGGGGATGAGCTACATAGTAACAAGATGATACAAAGTCGGGTGAGACGGCAGCTACCCGTTGTAGTAGATAAAATAACTGTCTAAATGTGGGACATATCGACAGTTAAAAACATAATAAGAAACTTACCTTGAAGACATCCCGTAGGCTACTGAAGTTTAGGTGCGCTCGATTTGCTTACCCAGCTGTCCAGGAATAATATTATTATCATTTAATATTTCGTGCGCACGTTATAGCGATTTCGTAGCCACAAATAAGTATTTCGTGGGAACGAATTAGTACTTCGTGGGAACAAATTAGTGTTTCGTGGAAACGAATTAATATTTCGTGCGCACGTTATAGCTATATCGTGGCCACAATTTATTTATTTTTTCCCCGTGTCAGGTCCCGGGCTCCGTACAAAACACATAAGACTCACTCACTCCACATTTCAAGTTTGATAATATCGCTTTTTCTTCAACACCAGCGCTGCTAACACAATGCCAGCTAGGCCAAATACAACAACAAATTTCACGTAATATTACATTTATCTGTGCTCACCATTGCGCCCGCCACAGCGTGAACCAGAGTCTCGTAAGACAGGAGGCCGGCAGCGGAGCCACCTTTGCCGGACATCTCTGCAGCGTCTCCCGGTTCGACTGCACGGACTGAACACTGACAACTTAGCGTGGGGCGACCCAAGGAGAGACAGCTAGTGGTCGGTCTGGTTTTCTGGCTGCAGGAGTGTTTGGTTAATTAACTAGATAAACACACACAGCAACGGCTCCATTCTATCTCCAAGCCAAAAGGCATGCAGAGAGAAAGCAATGCAAAAAGTGTTTGACAATGTTTTCTCGCAGTCATCGGTTAAGCCGGGTTGACAACTTCTCTTCTTCCGCCACTTCTTCTTCTCTTCTATATTTACTGGCAGGTCGCAAACAACTTTCAGATACATACCGCCACCTACCGACCAAGATTATGTAATATTATATATTTTTTCCACATTTCTTCAATTTTGCCCACTAAATCTTGCGTCTTCCTGATAAATCTTTCCCCCCTCCCTCTCCTGCTATTCCCTATTATCTCTCTCAGACTTCATCATGTAAACTTTCTTTTACTGCTTCATTCTGGCGCAGTATAATATGATGTGTTCAATGATTTCTTTCCTGTGCATAACACCACCCTATCAGGTCGGACCTCTTCAGCCCATTTTAATCCAATAACAGCTGCCACTATGTCTGCTGTATATAACTGGGGGGACAGTCTTTTAGAGATAGTTTGTTCTCATAACCATCTGCTTAGATTTTAGATACTTCTGATAACTATTCTCTGGGTATATACTTGTTTTGACTCCCATTTCATCATTCTCCAGTCTATCTTTACTTCTTGACAAAGCCAAAGGAGGTATGCTACTAAATGGGGTGGATCTGGTGTCTAAAGCTATGTCCTCACTCTTTCTTCCCATATACATCCATACTGCCAACAATCCTGTATCATCTTTTTTGAAGGGTTTTCTTCCGCTCTTCCTTGTAACCTCATATGTCAGTGTGAGTTTCTCTCTTCAAAATCAGAATCAGAATCAGAAAAAGCTTTATTACCAAGTACAATTTTACACTTCAAAACTCCAGCAGCGTCTCACCTGCTTCTGCTGCTGCTGTGGGGGTTGACTTTATAGGTCATATACATAAACGTGACATCTATACTGTAATCTATCCACTTTTTCAATGATGTCCGTGCTGCTGCTCCTGCTATGCAACCGGAATCTACTGTTGACCTCAGAATCACCCTAAGGTAAAGTCAACTAGTGACAGTTGACAGTTAATGACTAATTATTTGTTTTGCATGTAAAACAGATTCATGACTCTTTTTTTCCCGTGTTGTTTCCAGGAATTTGATATGTACTTTCCATGTATTTGCTATCTAGCCATGTTGTGTTTAGCAACCCAAAAAGATGCATCACAGCCACCTTCCGGTGGATTAAAAATGAAACATGTAAAGATTGAAAATAATTTATTAGGAAGCTTGCAATTTTTTTACTCGTCTTTTTTTTTTAGTTTGAAGGCTTTTTTCCAGCTCTCTCTGTGTCTGTTCCCTGCATGTTCTCTGGTGTAGGAGGAGAGTGTTTGCACCTGTAGGAGTCCACATTCCTCTGCGCTGATCTGGAGGCAGTTTTTCGGCACTGGCACTGATCCAGAAATCCCTTCATCAAGTGTCTGTACTCCACTGTAGTGCAGTGTAGAGGCTGCTCCCTGTGGTTCCACCGTGCTGCAGACATCCAGCTTCTCAAATGTGACGATTTGCTGCTTTGCAGTAAACTCAATAATTATGAGATTTGGTATGTTGGACAGAAGACATTTGACAGTGTCACTTTGAGCTCTGGGTGATTTTAATGTTAGATTTTACAAACCAAACAATTGATCAAGATAGTAATCTGCAAATAACCTATAATTTAAATAATCAATAGTTGCAGTAAAAGAGTTTTGAATTAGCTCCATCTTAACCAACAAAGGCTAAATGCTGCTTAAATGTTAATGCATAAGTCATAATAATATAATGACATGTAACACTCAGAGGGACGATGTTTGACTCTTTAATTATATTTTCCTAATTAATTGATTTATCTTTTTAATTTAGGCTATTGTTAATCTCTTATAATGTATCATAGCCCATTTTACAAAGTCTTAATCTGTAAATGGTCACTTCAGCTATTAAATAAATAAAGTCGAGTAAAAGATGTAATATTTCTGTCTGAAATGTAATAGAGTAATGGTAAAGAAAAAAGAAACTGCCTAAAAAGTGTACTGATAAGACTGCTGTGACCACACTTAATGAAGCAGGGAAGGCGTCTGTGCAGCTGACAGCAGTGAGCTGGACTTTGCTTTGTTTTATGGCTCTGAGCTGCTGATATGTTGACGCCCAGTGATCACTTTGTTCTCTCGGGTCTGCAGTCGCGTCAGCCTGTACAAGCCGACTGGACCGGGGGGGGGGCCAAAAGAAAGTCACAGATTTGTTTTGACCTGTTCTGTTCTGTAGAGATATGTCGAGGTACCACAAGGCAGCGATTGATGGATACTTAGACCTCTTGAAGGAGGCCACGAGGAAGGACCTGAACGCGGCGGATGAGGATGGCATGACCCCCACCATACTGGCTGCTTTCCACGGACATGTCGATGCTCTTCAGCTCATATGCAGCAGAGAGTAAGCAGAATACACTCCTCTATATGACCTGTGCTTCATCTCACATGTCACATACTGAAATAACATGTTACCACAGCAAACTTTATGTCCACGATTTTTACTTTAGTCCTCTGAAGTTTGTTGAAACGTTTTGATGTCCCAGAGAAAGTATAGCAAGCCTGACAGATCAGTCTGTCGCTATTGTTATAATATAGACATACATTTCGATCTAAATTCTACTATAAGGTGTGATGTCTAATGCTCTAAAGCTAAAACTAAAATCACCACTAGAACCATTTAATGTTCACTGAGCAAAGACTTCATCTTTTGACAGTACCTGTTGGTGTTCACATGTCGTTCATTCTACAATAATGAGTTAAAACCTCATTCCGCTCTTTAGACCGCTCTCTCCCATGAGCTGAGCCAAGTGTTTAATCAGCCAAAGCCATCCTATAAAACAAAAGAGTCCTTTATTATTCCCCACCACCCCCTCTGCCATCTCTCATCCAGCACAACAAAAGGCAAATCTAGCACAGCATTCTTAGTAAAAAGTGAGTTTCAGAAAAGATGTTTGGAGGGTGTTTAGTGGGGTGTAATGCATGTTTCACCTACGTGGCCAGAGTCAAGTGAAGCATTTCCGCTGTTGTCATTTCCAGCATGAGCTGGGATTCATGACAAGTTGTCGCAGGAAGACAGAAATGAAGACTTTTATGACTCTGACAATGAGGCACAGCACTGGAGGACTTTAAATCTTAATAGTTCACCAATTACCTGCATCCCTGTCTAGTATTATGTTGTCATATGTTGCGAGCACATTTGAAAGGTTTTATGTTAAGTTGTATTCACAGGTATGGTCAGGCGTTTTGGGAAATGCTCTTAATTTGCTCTCCTGTTGAGAGTTAGATGAGAGGATTGATCATGTTGGTCAGCTAATATGAAGCAGGAGCCAGCAGCCAGTTTGCTTAGCTTAGCATGAGGAATGGAAACAAATCTTAACTTCAAGCAAAATACTTCTTCAGTTATAGGACTTTCTTGAGGACAAACCCTTTTGAAGCGGATAGAATTATTATATGGTATCGATTCATGATAGAGAGTGACATAAATTACAGATCATTAATTTAAATCAAATCTTTCTTTTCTGCCATGCAGAGGAGACCCCAATAGGAGCGACATCTGGGGGAACACGCCGTTGCATCATGCTGCAGCCAACGGCCACATGCACATCCTCAGTTTTCTGGTCAACTTTGGTGCCAACGTCTTTGCGCTGGACAATGAATTCCACACAGCCATGGACGTGGCTGCTTCTCATGACCGCATGGACTGCGTGCGCTTCCTAGATGCTGCGGCGTCACAGCAGACCAACCAAAACGCCAAGCGAGTCGCCAATCTGAAGAAGGAGGCCACGAAAGACGCAGAGAAACGTGTGAAACTGTGCGAGAGGGTGAAGAAGAAACACCAGCACAAGATGGATAAAATGCAGCATAGAGTAAACGTTACTGGGTCTGTTTCGGAGGCCAGCACAGCTTCAGCATTCTCAAACGGTGGTACCATGACCAGCGTCAATGAGCAGTTCTCCAAGCTCATTGCTGCTGATAAATCTGGCTCCCTCACAGCCAGGCTTAAAGGCTCATTCCAGAAGCTCGGGAAGAAAGATAAAGGCACGCTGCAGAGACCAGGAAGTGATGGGAATGTTGTTTTCCTCAAACAGGACAGAGCATCTGAAAAGCCAGAGTTTCTGGATGTCTTCAGTGAGCAGGATGAGATAGCGATAAATGGGGAAGGAATGGCAGACTTCGGACACGATAACGACAGTGAAGAACCAGGTCCTGTCAAACAGTCCATCTTCAACCGGCCTGGTCTTGGAGGTCTAATTTTCATGAAGAAGATGGGACTGGAGTCAGAGGACATCCCCAGTGGCAACAACGAAAGTCTGGGCTACCTCGTTCAGAACGAGCTGTCTGAGGACGCTGCTGGCTTTGCGGGTGGTGATGCTGATCTGCCCTGGGACCAGGACGATCTGGGACTGGATGACGATGAAGATGAGGAAACCTCTCCTTTAGATGTATTCTTGTCTGCCATCTCCTTGACTGAGTTTTCCCTTACATTCAACAGAGAACAGCTGGACCTGGACGTGCTAATGCTGTGCTCTGATGAAGACCTGAAAGGCATTCGCATCCAGCTGGGACCCAGGAAGAAGATCTTGGAAGCTGTTGCTCGCAGAAAGAACGCACTGGAGTCCCCGGGCATCATGACGGACAGCTGCTTGTGATTTAGAAAACATGAATATAATCCTGTTTGAAACTAAATTAGCCTTTCTCTTGATGATTCAGATGACAATTTAAAGTGATCAAACTTTCACTCTGTGGAGATGCAGTAACATAGTGCAGTGCTCTGTTTAGTAAAATCCATATTATAATAATTACAGCATGGTACGAGTGTCAGGACTTCCAGTATCCACAAAACCCTTCATAAATCTGGCTGCAAAAATAAAAAAAAGGACAGACACATGGCCAGCAACTCAATCTTACTGTGGAGCATTGATTTTTTATCTCCATTCATAACAGGGTCAGTGGCTAATTTGGTTGTGCTCTTGTATGTTCTATGTCAAATAAATAAAACATGCAAAATAATGTCTCCCATTTAATATTCTCTGATGCATGTTCTGCACCTGTGTGTATGTATGTGTCCACATTGTGGGGACATAAATCTGGTCACATTGTGAGGACTCACCTTCTGTCTGGCAGCAAAAAGGTTGGCCCCCATCACGGAGACCATGACATTTTGTTATTCTAGGTACAGTCAAAAACCACTACATGGTGACTTGGCACTTCTGCATTTGATTGTCATCAGTGTGATGGTCAGAAATGTATTGTGAAGTCAAAAGTCAAAAATTCAAACACACCTGGCAGCTGTTTTAGACAACAGACTGTTATAAAACTCTGTATGCACTGCCTGCCCAGCGCCAAAGAAAGTTAACTACGAGCTGAGGGGAATTTCATGATGTGATTGTGGCTCATGAGAAGGCAATAACCAATGATGTACACATGGATGAGTTTTTTACCTCAGTATTTCCATGTTCTGCCACTTTATACCTCTACTGAGCCACTACATGTTAGAGGGAAATATTGTAGGCCTACCTTTTACTCCACCACACTTATCTGACAACTTTAGTTACTTGTTACTGATCAGATTCGTATGAATAAAAAGAATATAATCAACAAATAAATTATAATGTATTATCATCAAGATTTTATTGGTCCTCTGGTGTAAAGCAACCCAACAGTACATAAAGTCATTAGGATGATTTTTACATTAAACAACATCAAGTATACGCTGATGCACTGACAATTATAAAAAATAATATAATATAAATTAAATGAGGCATTCTGCATAATATATAGTTTTACTTTTGGTATTTTCAGTATATTTCGATATTTTTGTACGTTTATTTGTGGTTCTTTTGCTTGTAACAGAGTACTTGTACACTGTTGTCATTCAGAATACTTCTTCCGCCATAGGCTGGTCATTGGCGGCCATTGACTCCCACTCATCTAAATAAAAAGCGACGCGGGGCCTTAAACGAAGCCGGAAGTACTTGGCGGTGACATATCTTGACTTGTGCCGCGGAGGTGGGCGGAGCTTCCGGTGAGGGGCGTTAAATGCTGCTTATTAGCGTTTGACGCTGGACTGTATGTGGGGGGAGCGTACTCGCACTGTATCTGTCACGATTATGTCTTGCAGGTAATATATGTCACCGTAATATGAGCTGAACGTCCACTCTCACCTGTCTGTACGTGGTTTGTGTTCACCTGAAAGCGACTGAGTAGCCCGACCGGGCAGAAAACTGCTCGTTTGCGCCGCCAAGCTGCTACATGGGAGCTTAGCCTCATTAGTGGGCTAATAGACAATCTCAGCGCGTCTCTCCGCCTTGTTGCTTCTCCCGCGACTTTTACAAATTCATCTTAAATTACAGCTTAAAAGAACTAACTTCCCGAGAGCCACTCGACCAGCTTTTATTTAATATCCGATGGAGCGTCTGCCGTCAAAGTGTCCTTAACTATCTTGTCTGTTTTGCCTCCCACTGACCTCCCAGGCTTGCCTAGCAAAGTGAGACATGGCTGAAATCATTGCCGTCAACGCCGGGTTGCCTTTGCCGTCCACTCTCAACGTCACGTTCCCGGTCCAGGAGGAGCCCGGCACCGCTGCAGCCGCTCCGCCGGCCCCTCTGAGCAGCGAGGACTACCTGTTTGTGGAGGCCAGACACCCCAACACTGTCCTGCAAGGCCTGAACAGCCTGCGGCTCAACAACGCCTTCTGTGATGTGACCCTGTGCTGTGGAGGACTGGAGTTCCCCTGCCATCGCATTGTGCTCGCTTCCTTCAGCTCTTACTTCCAGGTAAACCTGTGACAGACCCTGGGAGTCCAGGTGTTCATCAGGTTTAGAAAACCAACTGGTTCTCCTCTCGTCCCCTCAGGTGATGTTTTCCACTGACCTGATCGAGTCCAAACAGGAGCGGGTTGCCATTAATGGAGTTGAGCCTCAGATGATTGGCATGCTGGTGAGCTACGCCTACACGTCCGAGGTGTACATCTCTAAAGCAAACGTGCAGGTGAAGTCTCCCCTTTTTCTTCTGCGCCGCCACTTTTCCCCCAAGAGTGTGTGTGCTGAAAGCTGGTTTCATGTGACGCAGGCCCTGCTGGCAGCAGCCAATCTGCTGGATGTGATGGCCGTCCGAGAGGCCTGTTGTCGCTTCATGGAGCGCCAGATGGATGATATGAACTGTGTGGGGATTCACTGCTTTGCTGAGGCCCATTCTTGTAAGGTGCTGGAGAAACGCAGCATGGACTACATTCTTGAGCACTTCAACAGTGTTCATCAGCAGGTGAGAGGCTGATGGAGCCATTTGTTATTATTATATATATGACGTTGCAGAGAGATGCTGCCCAATGAGGAATATGGGGAAAATCTTCTATCTTAAATACTTTGGGGACCAGTCAGTTAGAGCTGAAGCCTCTTGGATGACCGGTCTTTAATTTTCTACAACCAAGACCGTTTGCCCAAATATCAGCCTCCTCGCATGAGCATGACCTTAATGACATCATTAACACTGTCATCAAGTGAATACAATGCTGCCTCTGCACACGTCACCAGCGCAGCACCAGGATAATTGAACCTGACAGCGTTGATGGTTTCATATATGAAAGGGGGCTTAACAAAGATAATCTTACCTGCCTGTCAGCACTTAAACCTGCAAGTGATTAACTTCTGTTTCTGTTTAGAAACCAGGCTGAGCTGAGGTTGTCATTTACACTTCTGTGTCTTTCTTTTTTACCCGCCAGGAGGAGTTCCTGTCCCTGTGTGTGGACAAACTGACAGAAATCCTCACCAGCGACTTCCTCAATGTGCCTAAAGAGGAGATGGTGTTTGAGGCGGCGATGCTGTGGTTGAATAAATGTCCCTCTCGCAAACAGAGCTTTGAAAAGGTCAGATTTTACTGGAGTTTACACAAGAGCAGGTGTGTCTTTCTGCAGCATGTACACAGCTCTCTCACGGTGCTGTGGTCCAAAGCATGTCCCGTGGAAGTTCACATGTTCAGGGTTGCTGTTGCAGCATAAAAGATCCCCTGACACAGCAGCTGTTAGTCCTTAAAAACGGCTATAAATCAAGAATTGCACACCACCTCTGTCAGAAGGTATGGATTACGAGACCTCGTGTAAAAGGAGCCTTCTCTTACCTCCCACCGCTGCACTGTTGTTATAGGCTAACCGTCCCTGATTTAGGTTACCTCTAAATAATTTCCAAACATTTGCATCCACAGAGGCCCCATGCAGTAATCCATCAGTGCACATGACCGGTATTGGACACTTGAACTGTGGGAGTGGGAGTTCATCCCTTACTTCCATTTGTTCCTCACAGGTCCTCGAGCACGTGCGGCTGCCTCTCATCAGCCCGTACTACCTCCACGATGTGATCGAGTCCCTGGACGTGGTGAAGGAGAACCAGGCCTGTCAGAGGCTCATCTCCGAGGCCAAGGACTACCTGCTGCTAAAAGACCGCCGTGGAGAGCTCTACTGCCCCAGAGCAAGGCCACGCAGGTCCACAGGTGAACACGCTCGCACCTGCACGTTCATGTGAGCTGAGAGCCAATCACGTGCTGTTCCATTTTGGGTAGAGGCTGAATCTTTTAATTTGTCAGGTCACAGGTTCCAGCTCATTAAATGGGATTCATTATTTTGCATCTGAATACGTCGACTTGTGGACTTCTGAGCTTTCTTGGGGGGAAAAAAATGATCAATTGATTATTAGAAAAACTAGTCAACAGATTAATCGATAAGGAAAAGAATCATTAGTTGCAGCTACCTCCTCTCTATCCAAAGGCCAGCGTGTTTCGGCTCACTCCTCCTCCTCTGTTCCTCTCCTCCTGCTGCCATGGCAACAGGGACAGCTGAAGTGATAGTGACAGTTGGCGGGGAGGATGACAAGGTGGTGCTGCGCAGCGTCGAGAGCTTCGATCCTGTGACCAATCAGTGGAAGAATCTGGCCTGCCTGCCCTTCGCTGTGAGCAAGCACGGGCTGGTGGTGTCAGGTGAGATTCAGAGTAAAGCTGGATCACGGTACTCCCGCAGCGTCAGTCAGTTCTGACACGTGTGACATGTTTCTGTCCATCCTCCCCCTCTGTCTCCACAGACTCCACTCTGTATTTGGTGGGAGGAGAGTTTCCCGACGGCTCGGCCAGCAGGGAGATGTGGCGCTATGACCCCTGCTTCGACTCCTGGTTCGAGATGGCTCCCATGAATGTAGCTCGCGCCGAGTTAGGTTAGGCAAAAAAAAGCGCTGCCATGGTTTGGCTTTGCACTCTCACACCTGGTGCCTTTATTATCCACAATGCAATTCACAATGCAGATGGACAGTTGGCAAGTTAACCTTCCTCACTTGACTCCTCAGGCCTGGTGATGCTGGACGGCTTCGTGTATGCCGTGGGAGGGTGGGAGGGGCGCTCTCGGTTGGACTCGGTGGAGTGCTACAACCCTCACACCAACACCTGGCAGTTCACTGAGTCTGTCAAGATGGCCGTCACAAGTCCTGCTGTGGTGGCCTTGGACGGACTGCTCTATGTTACCGGTAGGAAACACACACGCAGGTTTGTCTGGAGGGTTGTGCTTTTAATTGAAGGTATTTGGATTCACAGATTTTACAGCTGTGGCTGGATATTGAGCTTCAGATGTTATTTTATGAGTCTGGACAGACATGGGCGTAAACTGCAGCTTGAGGCGGTAATTCTCATTTTAATTTGCTTCTCGTGTGTTCATTCTGTCCTGGTAGGTGGAGCAGTGCTGGAGGACGGTGACGGCACAGACCTCACGCAGGTCTACAACCCTAAAACCTCTGTCTGGACCGAGGTTGCCCCCATGCAGATCGCTCGCTCTGGTTCAGCTGCTTGTACACTCAAAGGAAAGCTTTACGTTATTGGTATGTCAGCCCACAACACACGAACTCAGCAGCCTCTCCAGTGACGCCAGGCAAGATTTATTCCACTGATCAATCTCTCACAGGTGGATGGCATGCCTCGACAGAGAACACGGATAAGGTGGAGTGTTATAACCCCAAGACCAACCAGTGGACCATGTGCGCCCCCATGAAAGAACGACGCTACCGGCCCGGTGCCGCTGTGGTGGACGGAAAGATCTACGTCCTGGGAGGAGAAGAAGGCTGGGACAGGTGAGAGGCTTGTCTGAAAAGGCGCCTGTGAATCTACTTTTCCAGGAGGCATTTTCAGGAAATTACTCCAGGGTATGAACTTAGTCCCAGACTCCCAAAAAACCTCTGCTCTGTGGCTTCACGATGTCCTGGGAACTACTGGGGCACGACAGTAGCTCCAGATACAGACATTTCTTGCAACAAGTGAGTTTGATTGAGAGAAGTGAGTAACGGAGAGAAAATAACTTTCTGCTATATGATTCAGTGCAGTTATGTAACCAAGCAAAGCAGGAATAAATAACATAAAGCCCTCGTCAGAGTTTTCCATTTTCAGTCTCTGTCCACCCCTGCGTAGATCTTCTTTTGCAGTCAAGATGAGACAAGAATAGACAAAGAATTGGACTACTTTACCTTAACGGTGTTCAAATGCAGCACAGACGGCATTAATTAAAGACATTTCTGCAGCCTTTCTTTGTAAAACATTTGTTGAATTTGCAACTGTTTCATGCTGACTACTGTTTACGTGCAGATATCACGACACCATTGAGAGGTACTGCGACGAGACGGACACGTGGGAGATCGTCGGGGAGATGCCCACCAGCCGCAGCTGGCTCAGCTGCGTGTCTCTCCAGCTGAGGAAGGACATTCAAACTCAGACGCCAAATGACAACTGAGCGAGGGCGTCAGGGGAGGAAATGTTTCGGGGTTGTTTTCGCCCTCACTGGGAGCCGGTGCACTACGAAGCTCAGAGCTGTGGAGAACGGCGAACTGAGAAGAGACGGCAGGTTTGGGCGCAGCTGTGTTTGAGCTGTTACTGATGGCGAAAAGTAGTCTGGTTTTTAAATTGACTGCTGCGTAGTTTTGGGTCCCTGCTTTTGCGTGTGGTAACAAAGGAAACGACGCACGCGAATCTCAAGTGATGGACGGGCTGATTGGCGTCTCAGTCAGCAGTCTGAACTCTATGATGTGAACATGGTTAGGATACTGTTTTAATGTCCGAGCACCTGAAATCTGTGAAATTTTTCCCAGCCAACATATTGTATTTTTCTATCATGATTATGTGACGTATTTATGGGGGTGTGGCTAGCTGTGAGAAGTATATTTAAAAAAAAAACTAGTAAACAAAAGATGCTCTATGGGCCAAAGAATCGCATTGTCAATACTTTTAAAGGTTACCTGTGAAGAAGATGTCTATACGTGAGCAGTGTTTTTGTATTTAAACTTGTCTTTACTACCTGTAATATGTTGAGTATATTTTTGTAATGTAGTGTGCGCCATGCATTTTAGTGAATTTTAAATGGGTTCTAATAAAGATGTTTAATTCTTTAATGTGAATGCTGGTGTTTTTCTTTTTTTCTAGTTTCAGAAAACACCTTCAAACAACAAAAATGGACGAATGACCAGAAAATAGAAACATGATTAATCTGTGTTTGTTGTGTGTTCAGTTTCCACCTTTAAAAATAAAAATGGAAATATTTTTGTTAAATCTTAGTAAGTTTTTCAAAATGTATATTTAAAGCTCTCAGATTTATTGGCAGCATCTACAGGTGGCAGTAATGTGCCAGCTGAGGCAGGGAAGGAAACCACTGTCAGGCAAGCATGTATGAGAACAACGCAGGATTAAAAACTGAAAAAAAGGAGCACAAGGCTACACTGAGCCTGAGTTTTGGTAACAATGTAAAGAGATTTTTATTTACAAGAACTCACGTTTGCACTAAAGGTGCATCTGCCTTCAAGATCTGTCGCGCTGTGGAAGCTCTAGGGGGCAGCCTGAGGTCAGTGAGGGGCCTCCCTGCACTTACATACACTGACAGTATTTTCCTGCTATAAATAAATCGGTGAATGCCAGTGCAAGCATAGCCCACCACGCTGAACCAACTGTGTCATCATCTGTTTTACATGCAGTGTGACATCATCGAGAGAGACCATGATGTACACCGTAGACTGCTTGAGAGATCACCTGTAAGTGCTGCCTTCCTGTAATGTTTCCCTTGTGTCTTACTTCAGGTCAACATCAGGTCATGTTTATGTTTCAGTGTGTCTTAACTGTTTCTATCTGTGCATCCAGAGATTCATTAATGGAGTATTTGGTCAACGTGACCACAGCTCAGGAGTTCCAACCGTGGTAGGTGGAAGAACTTTTTTTTACTTAAAATGTGATAATTTTGACACAATTGAATTTACATTTTGAAATTAGAATTCCGTCATTCCTTCTTAGTATTTCATAATTCGGACGTTTAATATCTCATCGTTGTGACTTAAATAGTCAAACTTGTAGATAGCGCCGTGAAGCTCATCTTGATATCCTCAAGCATCTTTGATTCTGTTGCACGCTGCAGTGGATTGTGGGTAAGACGTTAGCCCGCCGCTGTGTCAGTCTTTCTGTACCGGGTGAAGGAGAGTCTGGAGTCATGAGAGGAATCAAGTCTCTGAACAACCTCCCCGTGAGTCCTGTAGTTTTCTCCCCGTTTTATCTGAGCTGTGTCACCGACAGGACTAAACTCTGCTCGCTGTGGTTTTCGATCCGTTCCAGAGGTGAAACTGCATTCCGCTGTCGTTAGCCTAACGGCTAGTTAGCTTGCTAAGTGGCTCGCTAATGCAGGTTTAGCTTATCTAACGTTAACGACAGGCTAGCTTGCTTGGTTTGACAGTATGGTTAAGTAATAACTTCTTCCTGATACGTTCATATGTAGCCGCTGAATGAAAAAATGAAAAGAAAATAGGCTGTTTAGTCGCTTGTAGTAGTTTCTTGTATTTCTCTGCTCAGCTGGATGCAACCTGAAGGTCATCTCCAAATCTCAGTTTTTGGATCAAGGTGTCCCGAAATAAACAACACCCCCAGTTTGATCATAATTTGGTGGCCTGCAGATATTTTACTCACACACAGTTAGTTACAGTAAGTGCGGGCTTTGTTGACAGGACACAGGCAGTGTGTTTGTCAGCTATATGTATTAAATCTGTACGGTTCACTTCAGGACACCTTCCTAACCCGACCCACAGCATGGGAGCTTGTCAGTATCGGCTGTTTTGACGCTCCATACGTGGAAATGATCATACAGTGCCTACACTTTAAGTTAAGCGATTGTATGTAGATTGATGTGATTATGAACTATTTTTTGACATTTTACTGTTAATCATCATGGGGTTAAGATTTATCTAATCTAACGTCGACCTGCTTTTGAGGAGCTTGAGCCTGTGGTAGAAAGTATGCCCTTCAAGCAGCTATTTAACTAAAGCATAATGTTTGCACCACTTAAAGCTGCAATGCTTCCACACAGAAACACTGTCGGGTCGAGTCATGGGCTGCTGAAGTACATCAACACTTGCCCTTATTGCCCTTTGCCACCGATGCACTCGGGAAAAGTTGACCAGATGGTAAAATAAATCACCTTTTGTGTCACCACTTCCTCACAGAAACGTTGCTATGCTGCTGCCAGGAGGAGTGAGACTCTGATTGAACCCCTCACAGGCCGCAAACCGTCCCCAGCTGCTTCTCTCCCTCCCCAAAATGTCCAGGTATGTCCTGCTCTCATCGGCATGCAATCAATCAAACTGTAAAACATATTTTTGTCTGCCTTGATGTGAATATTAATAGCTGCCTTTCAATAGAAATTATAAAAAGATGTATGCTTGTTGGCACTTTAATTGCAAGCTTCCAGTAACAAATGTCTTTGCTGCTTCAGGTGTCCAAGCTTCCAAATGGTCTGGTGATAGCGTCACTGGAGAACTACTCCCCTTTGTCCAGCGTTGGCGTGTTTGTGAAAGCAGGGAGTCGCTATGAGACCGTGGAAAACCAGGGCGTCTCGCATGTGCTGCGACTGGCAGCAAACCTGGTAACTGGTGAACATGTGATCATACCTTCAGGAAAACTAGAAACCCTTTCCTTAGATCTTTTTTGAAACACTCGTTCTTTTGTAGACTACTAAAGGTGCATCGGCCTTCAAGATCTGTCGCGCTGTGGAAGCTCTGGGGGGCAGCCTGAGGTCAGTGAAGGGCCTCCCTGCACTGACACACACTGACAGTCTTTTCCTGCTATAAATAAATCGGTGAATGCCAGTGCAAGCATAGCCCACCACGCTGAACCAACTGTGTCATCATCTGTTTTACATGCAGTGTGACATCATCAAGAGAGACCATGATGTACACCGTAGACTGCTTGAGAGATCACCTGTAAGTGCTGCCTTCCTGTAATGTTTCCCGTGTGTCTTACTTCAGGTCAACATCAGGTCATGTTTATGTTTCAGTGTGTCTCAACTGTTTCTATCTGTGCATCCAGAGATTCGTTAATGGAGTATTTGGTCAACGTGACCACAGCTCAGGAGTTCCGGCCGTGGGAGGTGGAAGAACTGACGTCCAGGGTGAAGATGGACAAGGCTCTGGCTCAGCAGTGTCCTCAGATAGGTTAGTACCAGAAACCTGGAGGTGAACAGAAACGCGTCACAACTCTGAAGGTGTCACAGTGGCATTTGTGGAGCCTGCTTTCTGTAAATTGGGGTGTTTGCTGTTTTCTCTTGCAGGTGTAATTGAGAAGTTGCATGAGGCGGCTTACAAAAATGCCCTGTCCAACTCTCTCTACTGCCCTGACTACATGGTCGGTCACGTCTCCTCTAACCAGGTATGGATGCGTGCTTTTGTTCTGTTTCTCCACATTCTGTATGACAGGGTTCATCGTTTGGTCTTGGAAATCACACTTTGTTAGTTTGTACATAACTCTCACGCTCCTCTCCTCTTCCTTATCCTCCCTCGTAGCTGCAGTCTTTTGTTGAGGACAATTTCACCACGGGCAGAATGGCTCTTGTAGGACTAGGTGAGAGTCTACCAGCTCTGTCTAATCTGACTGCACTGCTTTGTCACAGCTGCTCTCCTCTCTCGTAAGGCTTTGCTTATCAAGTCTCCATTGTACTAATAAGTCTGTACTCTGAAGTCATAGCAAATCTCATTGATGCAAATAAAACGTGTGTGTGCTTACATTCCTCTTCTTCCCAATGCTTTTGCTATGTCTTGTCGTGAAGGTGTTCCTCTTCAGCTGTATGTTAACGCAAGTCTTGTCTGATTTATGCTTCCAGGTGTAAAGCACTCTGTCCTGAGGCAGGTGGGTGAGGGGCTCCTGAGTGCCCGCAGTGGTGTTGGAGCACCTGCTGCTAAGGCTGTGTACCGTGGAGGTAAAACCCGTGTTTAATAACGCCATGACGCTCTCTGAGATTTATTACTGCATTGTTGTCATGATGCTATTTTGTGTGGGGACATAAAGGTTAGGCTTAGGTAAGTAGTGGTTATGTTTAGGGTTAACATAAGTGTCCAGTTAATGAATGTAAGTCTGTGTTTTGTCCAGTAAAGTGATAGAAACATGAGTGTGTGTGTTTCTGTGTTTGTGTGTAGGTGAGCTGCGGGTGCAGAACAACGACAGCTTGGTTCACTCACTGATTGCCAGCGAGGGGGGTGTGATGGGTAGCGCAGAGGCTAATGCCTTCAGCGTGTTGCAAAGGATCCTGGGTGCTGGGCCACATGTGAAGAGGGGCTCCAACATCACCAGCAAAATGAGCCAGGGTATTGCCAAAGCTACCACACAGCCCTTTGATGTAAGTCAAAAAAAATAAAAAGGAAAGAAACAGGTTTTTTTTTTTTGGCATTGTTTGTTATTCTGGGATTTTGTGTTGCATTATCTATGAATGCAGTGAGTTTGCCTCCTACTGACAGATGACCTCTGGCTGCCTTTCAGGCCACAGCCTTCAATGCCTCATACTCCGACTCCGGCCTGTTTGGCGTCTATACCATTGCACAAGCCGACTCCGCGGGAGAGGTGATTGTCAAACTCACTTAATCCAAGACCATCCTGACCAAAAAGGCTCAAAAATGGACATTTCACTGATCTTGCACTTGCTGCCGTCCTCTGTGTAGGTGATCAAAGCTGCCATTGCTCAAGTGAGAGGCGTGGCTGAGGGAAATGTATCAGAGGCTGACGTCACGAGAGCAAAGTGAGAACACTGAGTAGCACAGATGTTCGGAGTGCTGTTCTACTTGAGCTGCTGTGCTGAAAGACGATTTCTGGTATGTCTCCTCTGCGCAGGACCCAGGTGAAAACAGAGTACCTGATGTCAATTGAGAGCTCCGAGAGCTTGTTGGAGGAGATCGGTGCTCAGGCTCTGACCAGTGCAACATATCAGCCCGCTGACTCTGTCATCCAGGCTATAGATGCTGTCACCCAAAGCGATGTGGTCAAGGTGAGTGTCTTCATTGTTAACATGGCAAGGCTGTACATCAATCTTGAATCGTCACAAGTTCAGCTTTGGTTACACCATCACAATGGAGCAGTTGAACAACCCTCTGTCCTTTTCTTCACAGGCTGCGAAAAAGTTTGTAGATGGCAAGAAGACCATGGCAGCTAGCGGACACCTCAAGAATACACCGTTTGTGGATGAAGTATGAAAGTAAAGAATAAGAATTGGTGATTTTGACTTGGGCATGACGTGCCTAGCTGCTTAAGAAGGAAGGAGGACCTCGAAGCCACAGCCTTCTGCAACAATTCATTTGACGTCAGCAATCATTTGTAGTCTGTCCCGCAGTAAGTGTAAGCACCACGACAGGAGCCGGAGAGTCGTAATGCAATTTTTCTTTTCTGTTTTTTGTTTCTTGTCAGTTTTTCTGTATATCTGTGTAAATTAACAACAGTAATAAAGTCTGGTTGTCGCTTGAATTTGTGTCTTGGAATGAATCCAGAGGTACTGTGTGTAGGTTTTAATCGGGACTGTGAGGCTCTTATGTAGCAGGTATTTTTTAGCACTTTTTAGACATATTGTTCCCTTCATCAGCCAATAGGGGGACCCAAAAGCACAAACATGATGAGTAGGATTGACATTTGTCTTTAATCCAATGTTGAACATCCTAAATTTAGGCTCAAGCAAGCCTGTTTTGGCTTGTGGGATAAGAATTTGGGTCATTTACTTAAGTAAAAGTTGCAATGCCAGCAAATATACACAAAGAATCAATAGCACTCATCATGTGTTGGCCCCTGTCAGTGAGATATAGTGTTGGATCATTATTACTGATTCATAATTATAAACTGATATGTTTTGTATGTAATAATCTGCAGAGTGGCTTGTAACTAAAGTACCTCAGACATTGTGTATGTACCTTGATACCTTCAGGTTCCCCTCAAACTTCACTTTTTATCCAGTTACAGAGCACTCCCATACCACATATGTCTGTCTTAGGCTTGCCACCAGTGATTGTTTTCAGTACTTTAGGCTGTAAACTGATTATTGGATCAATTGTTAAACAATAAAATGTCAAAATGCATCAAATTCTTGCATTTTAGTAGCTGGAACAAAGGAACAAAGTTGTTGCTTGATAAATTAACTGATGATCAAAATAGTTTTTCTGACTAAGCGATTATTTTATTAATCATATCAGCTCTAGTTCAACCAGACAGCTTTATTCAGGAATACGCTTCATGTGATCACTCTGATGTTAAAGCAACAAAGGTCCCAATTAAGATTAGATTTACACACAGAAAAGGCCTCAAAATTGGCTGCAGGAGCTACCTTTTTGTTTATATTCTAGTTACATGCTGCAAATTCCCCAAAAAGCAATTAATCGGATAACTAAACGGTTGACACGTGGTCCCTTATTATTGACATCATGTTGGATGATAACTGTGGAGGTGTATTATTAGGGTTGTGTCTGTTACACTGGTGCCGACCCTCAATTAATAACAACAAACAGGGCGACTCAGGACAACACACGAACCCCCTTTTTGTATAGTATCGCGAGAAGTGAACGTCCCCTCTCGCCCCCCTCCAGAACGTGAAGACACAGAATTCTGTGTGTGTGTTTGTGTGCGCGCGACTGACGCTGCGTGGGGGTGTTCGCCTGATGTCATTTGGCAGAAAGGGAGGCTGAGCTAACGGTGGGCACACGGGTGGAAAGCATAACAATAACGTTACCGTTCAACCGTCCAGACTCGGACCTATAACGCCTCGTTTGGATTTAAATACGCAGTGTTAAAAAGCGAGTCCAGCCTCCTCCTCACCGTGGTCCGAGGAAGAAGAGGAGGTGAAGCGGACTGGCTAACGGACTGAAAGTACCAGATGCTATTCCAGCGGAGACGGAGAACGGGCTCGAATAGGCAAGAGAGGGTGATGGGTTCTCGTTTTCCTGACGGCTAACGTTAGACCTTCGCAAGAACCACGGATACGGCGAAGTGAAGGGAACTGGCTTTACTTCTTCTCCACCTCCGTCTGTGTGACAGTCTGTCTGAAATGCTAGCGCAGTCGCGGTCTCGGCCGTCGAGCAACCTCTGGGCCGCAGCTCGGCACACCGAGCCCGAATCTGGGAAATAGCTAGCTAGCTATCTGCTAGCAGCAGCTGTACCCGATGCTGCTGCTGCGGCTGCAGCTGCTGCTAAACGGATCCGAAAGACAACACAAGGGGTTCAGGGCCTTGGCGCTGAGTGAACTATTGTTTTACCTTTCTGGACTGCAACGAGCATTTGAGATGTGATGCTTTTGTGCGTCGTATTTGAACCTTGTGTAGCTGGGGGCTCTCGCTTGCTTAACGCGAAGGAGCTAACGTTGCTGCAAAATGCACAGCAGAACCACAACAGCGGGCTCCTGTTGAAGGGGGCGAGGTTAGACTGATAACAGCCCACCCTGTGTCTTTCAACTATCGGGGTCACATTTGGACAACGACCACCACATTTTCTCCACGTCATTCTCCGCTTCATCAGCTGGCGATATGGATAAACTAACCATCATTTCAGGGTGTCTGTTTCTGGCAGCAGATATCTTTGCAATAGCCAGCATTGCAAACCCTGACTGGATCAACACTGGTGAATCAGCAGGTAAACGAAGCAGGCCATCACTGCCATTCAGAACTGCTATTCTGTTTTGTTTGATTTTAGCAGGACCTCTTGCCACTGTCGCCACATCGCAGGAGCATTTAGCCTTCAGATAATCTCCACAACAAAGATCAGTTCCATTGTGTGGAGGGTTTTATCTGCAGCAGCATCTTTTGTCTTCCACAGCTGTGTTGCCTGTGTATATTTATGTTGCTTCTTACTGCCTCCCAGACCGAACTCCCACCAATAATTAGAATTTAATAACTGATCAGCACCATGGATCTCTCCTGCTTCTGGCACTGCAACTAATTATTATTTTTTTTAATGAATTTTGATTAATGGATTAGTAGGAAACAAAGATTTCCTATATTCCAAGGTAATGTGTTTTATCTGATCCATGCTGATCATGTTTGCTTGATAATATTGCTGAAATGGTTATTTGATTAATCGATCGTCATGAAATTAGTTGTTCAGTAGTTTTGATAATTTCCTGAATTCATTTGTTAAAACTTGGCATGTAGCAGCTGCTTACATGTGAGAATTTCTTGCTTTTCATTGTTTTTATGTCATCAAAATTTGCATTTTGGGGGCGTTTGAACCATTGTGAAACAAATCAAGCAAGTTGAGGATTTGACAGTGTGCTCTAAGAAAATCTTTGTTGCCATTTTTCACTAGTTTCAGACATTTTGAAGGCTACAGAGGCTATTAAAGGGGGAGAAAAATCTTGATCATCATGATTTTCATTGAATTGTTGGTTGCAGCATTTTTCTGTCAAATGATTCATTGATTCAGAAACTGAGGGTGATTTCGGTCCTGTGTTTCTCTGGTGACTTGACACTTGAAGTGACCTCCATGTGATCAATGTAATCAACGATGGCTTGAGGAACCACAGCAGGTGTTTATTTGTGATGTCCCTGCTGATTTTGGACAGAAGCGCGTGCTATTTGTCCTCTCCTTTATTTGTGTCAGTCCTTAAAAAAACACGTTCAGGCTATTGATAGACAGCTGCTCCTCTTTGTTCCCTCTGCAGGATGACAGCTTAGTAACTGGGTCAGGGAGGGTCCATCATCCACCGATACACATCCAGGCTGTATTAGCTCAACAGAATAAGCACTCTGTGCAAAAGTACTAATAGGATGCAAATGAAATGAGGGCACCATTCACAATGTATTGGAGAGCATATAATGGATCCTTAGCTGTGTGTGAAACAAGGTTCTGGACTTTGGCTGGAGATCACAACTAAAAGTAAGTGTGCTCCAGCCAAAAAGTGCATGGTAGCTCCCTGCTGAGATCCACCGTTCTGTACCTGCATGTACAGAAAGTCAAACCTTTGCTATATTTAAACTGCAATGTTGTGGTGCGTGTGGGTGTTATTATAGAATAGGTGTCATGCAACAACCAACTTCCACCTCGCTGTCACTGTTCTCACTTCACCTCACAGCTTCCACTTTATGAGACGTGGAGGTGATAGGTGCCTGGCAATAGCATACATCTCCCTTACACCTTTTTTCTCCTGCAACATTTTGAGGATGTACCAGCCACTGTTTTGGAATATCTGATAGTAAACCAGTAGATTTTTAATCAAGTAAGTATTCCAGAAAGGCAGTTATTTTGCTTGGAAAGTACATTTTCACCTTGAACTGTAGGTCACCGTTTGTCCATCATGGTGTGGCATGTGTGGTGTGGTAGTCTTATAACAGCTTCTTTAGATTATATAGTCAATGGGAGACCAAATAGAAATTCAGCATTATGTGTTATGTTTGACACAGCTTTGCACTCGTCTGTGTCAATAAAAGATCCTTTATTATATTTTTAATGGGTTGAGCGTGCCGTCTCTACCACAAAAGTGTCATTAGATTTGTGGTACTTACTTAGCATTTAATAATGATTTATTGCACACCATAATGTAGTTTAACCAGAGTGTTTATTTTGTATTCATTAATGTATTTGTCAACAACAAGAACTTCTCCTGTGGTCACCCATTAGTGGAGGCTGGCGCAACAGTTAATGAATGACAGTAAACCACAGCTGTAATAATATGAAATGTCTTTCTTCATAGGAGATGTTACAGGCTAACTGTTGACAAATATTGTATGTTATTGTATGTTATCATTTTTTCTGATTACCTCCAGCCCTCAAATACATGCTGTGCACTGAAGTTGCCTCATTTTCAGATCTTTGATGGTGTTGTACCATTTTTTTTATACGGTATATATATTATTATTATTGTGCAGCTAAGTAACCTTGTGCGAAGAGCTTCTCTTGACATGTTCACTCACCAACGTGTGTCTCGTTTATAGGTAGACAAACACATTTTCATAAGGGACTTCAAATTCAGTTAGCAAATCGTTATTGCTTATATGGCCTTCAAGTTGGATGATATGCTTTCATGCCAGATCATTTGCCCCTCTTCATGCTGCCTGCTCATTTCATATTTCATAGTTTCAGGCTCCTCTTTGTCAGTACTAGGGTTTCTGTTATCCGGTAATTACTGTGTTTCACTGGGAAAATCTGTTGAAGTCCGCCATATTTAAGTCTCTTCGGTCCGGTGAAAATAATTCCAGATTTAGATGTGAAAATATGCCCGTTGGCTTTCTCGCTCCTCTCACGATATTTTCACATCTAACTTTGTGAATTAAAGGTTTATGTTGACCAAATCAGAGTTTGTGATTGTTTCAACAGAGGAAAGACAAACCAAGACAGTTTTATTTTGTTTCTGTGGAGTTTGAATGAGGTGTGTTTTTCAATGATTAGATTAACGCTTCTCTAAATGGTGCCTGGTGGCTTTGGGGAGAGCGATATAGCAGCTGTTTCTAGTTAAACAAAAAGGATTTTACGCTTAAACAAAAAGGTGTATCTCTGTAGGCGTCCTTTCTGTAATGTTGTCAGACACTTAGAATAATAACTTGTGCCTGTTAATGGCAACAACAAACACTTTCAGTGGATGTACATCGACGGTGCACTAACGGCCAGAAGCATTACGTTGCAGGCTATTTTGCAGCTGCTGGCTACTACGCTTTCACTCAATAGTGGACCAGTTTCAAAAAATGTTTTCTCCTTTTGTCACATTGACACAAAAACTTGGGAAAGTAGGGGTTGTAGATGCTGTTGATATTCAACCGTAAGTTTGCCCATTTTCTTCCAGGTCACGTGGACTAGCACCAGTTGTTGTTTTTTTTAGATGGAAATGGAGAGGAAATCCTGGCCAGTTGTTTGTCTCTGTGTGGCCTGTTTTGTGTTGATTTGATTGACTTGATTGTCTGAACATACACACTTCGGCTGATTGTTAGGCCTCTGTTACAGCTGACATGCTGCGAAATGGGATTTAACCTAATAAGAACCACATTTCCTGCAGGGCAGCACTTGTGATTAAGTTAACTGTTTATTGTGATCCATTTGCATTATTTTGTCTACCCCATTCCACAGACTAGTGTGTTGTTTGAAGTTAATAGGAAGTGAGAACCCCACATTGTATTATCTCCAATGAACTGACCTCGGAGGGCCTCAGTGCGTGACAGCCTGCCCTTGTGGGACCTCAGTGTGTCGTCTTTGTACGTGAGCATGAAGAAACAGACGTGTTTCTCTGGGCAGTTTGCATCGACAGAAGCTAACTTTGCTTATTGAGTGTTCGGCTTTCTCTCCCTGTTTTCAGAACTGATAATGGAAAACAAGCTATGAGGAAGGAGAAGTAGTACGAGCAGACAGAATGTGTATCCGTGTCAGGGGTGTGATGTCCTCAGGTACTAACAGCTGAAGCTGATTTCCTGCGCTGAACTCCAAGACAAAGACATTGTTGCTGCAGTGTCAGACACAAACTGTGATTCTCGGCAGCTCCGCCACAAACGGCAGTCCTATAGATGTTTGTCACCACAGTGGATGGCCTGAATAACCTCTGAAACACTCTGTATGCATGCATACACACACGCTCTTAAAAAATGCTAAATCACATCCAGGTACAGGCTGGCTTCTCATCATGCTGCTGTATCCAAGGCCGGTGATGATTTCACACATACCATCTTTCCATGTCAGTATCAAACTTCAAAAGTGTAATTTCACATTTTTTTGTTGTTTTCTTTTTTTTTTTTTTTACCTCCCCGTCTGTCCTGTTGTGCCCATGTCACAGGCCAGTTAACCATTTCCATATCAACAGTGTGAGCTGGATTTTATTCAGGTGGAAATTGTTCTCAGTTTAAGAATGAGGTATAAACACACACTGTTCCAACTTGGCATTACCCTGCAATTACTTTGCAAAGTGTTTTATTGTATGCAGTGAGCTACTGAATGAGGCAACAATAAAAGACTGCTGTTGATAGAGAGCACAAGGTGGTAGTCGTGACAGGAAGATGTGACATTGTTTCTCTATTCAAGGAAGAAGTGTTTTAAGGCACAACATGGCATTTTAGTCATCATTGATTATAAGTAACCACCACAGACATTTTCCTTCGCACCAGATGTTTATTGCCCCAAAATGCATGCTATTTGGTATCATTTGTGTAATAATGAACAGACAGATTTATTTTCCAGAGTGCTATGGGGCTGCAGTTGCCCAAATGTGCTGCTGCAGGTGGTGTCAGTACCAGAGTTTGTGATTGTGCCACAAACATGCTAGTTGTTGTAGCTAGATTCTAATTTTTGTCTGTGTCACGCAAAAAACCTGACTCACCGAAAAGAGAATGTACTTTTTGTACAATGTTGTACAAAAAGCATGAAAAAAGTATTGTCCAAACTGCAGTAGATGATCACTGGTGCTCACGAACTGCAACTGTAGTTATAGTCAGGCATGATCTAAAATAGATGAAATTGGAGAATATTAGATTTTGTTATTTCTGGTATCCCTTTTCAAAGCACAAGGACACACAAAGTCATTGATACAAAGCAAATGAAACCAGGCTCAGCCATTATCATCCACTTGCAGAGCTGCAGAGCCAGCAGTTACGGCCTGCAGTTCGGGTCCAGCCTGGGCCACCAAAACCAGCAGCACCGATTCAGAACTGCAGATGTGGACATGACGATGTTTAAAAATAATAGGCAAGTTTAATTATTACACGTGATTCAGAATGTTGAATTTAAGGCCGTAAGCAGCTGTAACGCTCGCTGCCTGCAGGGCGCCCAAGTGCTAAAATTACAGCAGTTATTACTTTCATTGCCTGTAGGTGGAGCCATTTCAACGGCTGCGTATTATTCTACTTTCCTAAAAGTGATGGAGGCTGTCATGTGTCACATATGTTCAACAAAAATGGTAGCATTTGGCCATAAAATCTCAAATAATGTTTCCTTTTACCTTACAAAGTTGAAAACATGTTTTGGGCCATACGCAGCTGTGTGCCGGTGTCCCTACGCTGTAAAAGCCTCTAGCAGCAGCCGCAGAAGGAGCAGCTGTCGGCTGCTTTAGCTTGCCTACTTGCCGCCCACCACAGTTCAGAGGCTTGTTTGACTCATCCCTCCAGAGCTTTCAGACAGCAGCACCCCCTGCGCTCCACTAATGACAACATCATCATGCTGAAGATGAACAGACGCGGACCTCATTTCCTCTCATTTGGGCCGAGACATGGTGAGAGGAGTATTTTGATCATAGTGAGTACAGAACTGACTGTAGGCTAACGGTATGATGGAGGTGAGAAAGTGAGCAGGCGCTCAAAATGGAGAATTGGTCCATATTTTTAAACTAATATCAGAAGTGTTTATTCATTGCTTCCTGTTGCAGTGCAGTCATTTCAAGTCGGTTCTGGTGGACTCGTAGGTCAGAGTTCCCGATTGTCTTTGACTCTGCAGATCTGCGCTGTTGGCCAATAGAAACACAGATGCTCTTTGTTTGGAAATGAAATCATTATGCTCGTGACGTACCGTCACCATAAGTACAGACTCATTTGCTTTCTGGCCGTTTCACGAGAGGTTTGATACCCTTCACATGTCTGTTGTTAAATATGAAACTACAGTCACAGCTAAGTAACTTAGCTCAGTAAATAACAGCTTGTATGTTGTTTGTTTAATCCATACAAAACTGTAGTGTGAAAAGGAAAATGTTTTTTTGTTGGAATATTTCTTGTCTGGAAGCAGTTGCCAGGCAACTGAGTGTTAATTAGTGAGCTTTAGAGATGCTGGTAGATGGACATTTTTGGAAAGATCCAGACTAGCTGTTTCCAATCTCTAAGCCAAGGTACAGGTTGCTTTTAGCTTTATGTTTAATGGACAGATATGGGAGTTCTATTGATCTTTTCATCAACTTCCCAAAATGTCGAGCTACTCCTTTAATTTATGCTCAGTCATACTCTTACATAGCCAGGCCAGGTCTGCAGCTGAAGTGGAATCTCCCATGTTAGAATATGTATCAGGAACACACCGTTGTTGTTTGACTATCAGACCAGACTTAAACTGGACCTGTTCTCGTGTGCGCCTGCTTGTTGAGTTGTTTACCTGTATCTGTGTACCATAGCGTGCCTGCCTGCTGTAGGGCAGGAATTCCACACAGAGCTAGTGAAACAGCAGGAGGCCACAGGATCCAGGGGAAATGGTCATAAACCAGTGCCATTAACCACAGCTTTCTGACTTTGGCCTCATGTTCTCTTGTTCCCAGCACCAGTCCCTGCTTTCCGTACCTCGCTCAGCACCCATTCTTTAACTTCTAGCTCAGGCTTACTCTGTAATGTTGGTTGACTTCAGCAGTAGGCTGTTGAGTAAGCCTGCGAGCCGTTCAGTTGCCATTTTTGTCATGAGCCATGACCTCCATTTTTTTCTTTTCACCTGTAAACTAAGACTGCGATAGGTAAAAGTGACCACAGAGAACATCCTTTTTACTTGTTCTTTGGCTGTAGTGAAACATGTGTTCTCGAATAACAGCATTGCTGTTGTGTGTGGTCTGAAAGGTGGGTTGGTTTTTAGGCCTGTAACAGTAGATGTAAAGCCCTCACTTCTGCAGCATCTAGCCTACTTTAAGATCAACAGACTCTCAAGGCGTTTCTTTTGAACCATTGGCATTGTTTGTGTGGGTTGTTACTGTAAAAGCAGTGCTTTCACTGTGTGTTATAAAGGGGACAGGATTTCCTCAGGACTGCAGAACCCACCACACCCCCGCGGCAAGAAGAACGCTTTTCTTGAAACAGGCTTTGGCTTTCTGTTTGGATTCAAGTGCTTTAGACACAATAGGTTTGTTAGCAGCATCATATATACATACTGTATGTATTCAGTGTGTAAATATACAAAGGTTATTGCGGACAGGTTATGAAATGTCTGGATTTGAGTGCCAGACAGAGCAAGTAAAACCCTTGACCTTCTGAAATTCCAGCTTGCATACTTGTCTCATGCACACGTCCGCCTACCTGCTGAGCCACTCTTGAACTTTTATGTCATCGCCCACAGAGGCTTGCCTTTTAGTGAATGGGTTATTTTGTGGTCAGTGAAACAATTGTTTACCACTCGTTAATTTTTCTTTTTTCAGATTGTTCTTGAAACATGAAGTGGACGTGATGTCTTATTTTGAGATGACATTGTGTCATTTAAGCCTCAATTTAGAATTGGCTTAGCTCTATACCGTATATTTTTGGCTGTTTTACATAAAAGGACAACGTTTATTCACAGGGTTCCTGTAGATGAGTATGGTCCGACCCATGAGTACTGAGTACTCATAAATCCGGACGTCAACATGTTGACCGGCGTTGCAGGTGGTGTGATGGTCTCTAGTTAGCTATTGCAGTGCTTTGTTGAATGACATTGCAAAAAATTGAACCAGGCGGACAAACCTGATTTCTTTGCAAGCCTTTTGTGCCAACCTAGGGGCCTCACTGAAGTGCTGGGGGTGGCTGCGTTTTTCACACATCTCGTCATCAATCCAAAAAGACCATTATACTGTACATCATCCAAGTGCACACCACTAAAAGCCATCACACTGACGCCCCCTCGAAGTTTTCAAACGCCTCTCATTCCCCACAGCCCATCGCTTACAGTCCGCCTTTCTTTTGCCTGAGACCTGTGATCAGCAGGGGCCTGAGTGATGCGACGCTGTTCTGCTTACTCAGGTAGAAATTCCCCTTGAGGACGTGCTCTGATTGAATGGCGTCTCTCCGGAGTGGCTGCACCACTGGAGCGTGTTCCTGCTCCGTGCACTAGCCCTCACGCAGACTCAGAGTGAGCCATTCATCTCCCTGTCTGATCAGTGATCGATAGGTATAGTAGAACATCAAGTCATGCCATGTTTTGTGATAGCAGATGTGAATACTTACACAAGATCCTAGCCAAGGACTGAGGATGGAGGAAGGAGATGGTGGCTATAGTCGAGTATGAAAGGGGAGGACAATTTGTCTGATATTACTGCAAATTCTTTCAGTGTCACTCCTGCGTGGGACAGATTCACTCATTGGCAGGATTGATTTAGTCCTCTCCCTCTCTTCTTGAGTATGAAAGCACAAGAAAAAAAAAGGTTGGCAACTCACTGGTCCCACCAGCTCCACGCCAGCTCAGAATTGGTGACAAATTAAAGGAGCTTCTCTCTCTTTTTTCATTCCTCCTCCTTCACCTGTTCCTCTTTCACTCTGTCATCAGCTGAGCTGCTACACTTTAGCCTTCCCCTCACAGGACCTCGTCATTGATTGATGCACCAATTCATCACAGCTTTACTGTTTTTCTCCAGTACAAGACCCTTAATCTTTTGTGCTGTTTGTTTTTTTACCACCATAATCTTTCTCCTTTTTTATTCCGCTTTCAGACGTACTGTCTCCCTCAAAGATGTAGCCTGAAATTGAGATCACATGCTCAGACATGAGCTGTTAGACTACCTCCCCATATATAAGTGCCCTGCAGTGCACAGATACTGTACATCATAATGTGTAGATAGAGCTGCTTCACTCGAGTTTTGGGGGCCAGAACGAAATATTCTCAGCATCAGTGTATCATTAGCAGAAAAGGTCGAAGGTCACTTGGACCACACAAAACATTTTTGTCCAAAACTCAAGAATTGGTATGCTAATTATCACAAAACTTCACATAAATGTGGATAGGACAAACTGATGAAGTGGTGGCATTTTACATCCAAAAGGTCAAAGGTCAACTTCACTGTGACATCATAATGATCTGCAAAAACACTTTTTTAGCCATTATACAGCACCATAACTCAGGAACAGGAGGGGAGATTGCGACCATATTTCACATTTGGTCAGATTTCACTGAATTTGTGACACTAATCTTGGGTGTCGAGATCTTCTTCTTCTGTGCTGTTGGGTTGAAGATGCGTGTGAAGCATCTGTGCCTTACAATCTGTAACTTCTTTGCAGCAGCATCCATATTTGAAGCATTGTAGTCCACCAGAAGCTCATTGGTTTTACTGATATTGAGTTTGAGGTGATTGTTGTTGCACCATGTGATGAAGCTCTCTGCCAGTCCTCTGTATGTTTCTCACTGGAATCATACACATCTGTATAGCGATAGCTTCAATTTTACCCAAAAATACACTATACTTTTTATTAAACTCTGTCAATATGGATGCAAACTGCAACCTGACTGGTTGGCAGAGCGGTAATTCTAGTTATTAGCTGTGTAGCATTACATTCTTACAGATGATTATAGATGGTACCCAAACTCTGTCCAGTGCTGAAGCATTTGCTGGCAGGTTGAAAGGCATCAACATGGTTCAGCAAAAAAAAAAAAAAAAAGCTGGATGATAATTGCTTAACTTTATAGACTATTTTAGCAGTAATTTCCTTGAATTTGCCGTCGACTGATGTCTGCTAAGCCACTCATTGTGTGTGTGCTCCTATATTACTACAATAATGTGTGAAAAAACATTTAAGTGTCAATATTCAGTGTTTTCGTGTGCTCGGTGAATGATGAATTCACAGATTAATAAAAAAAACGTTCAACCTCTCTCTGCAGGTGCCCTTACAGTTGGTCTAGTCCGGCAATGTCAGACCATCCACGGGCGAGACCGGACCTGTATTCCACCACGGCTGCCCCCAGAATGGGTGACCACACTTTTCTTCATCATCATGGGCATCATCTCCCTCACAGTCACCTGTGGACTGCTGGTGGCATCACACTGGCGCCGAGAAGCCACCAAATACGCCCGCTGGATCGCCTTTACCGGCAGTAAGTGAACGAGACGTTAACTTTCACACTGAATGAAATTATTCTTGCCTTATTAGACTTGCCGTCAGCACATTTCCCCTGGAGCTTTCTCACCTTCTTCTCTGTCTCACTGCATCTGTCTTGACATAACTTTAGAAAAATCACCTTAGCTGCATTAGTGTTTTCATGAACACGGTCTCTTTAGAGCAGGAAATAATGAATGAAGAGATGAGTGTGAGAGTGAGTGTGAGAAATTGGTTTAAGCCCAGTTATGTAATTTAGATACGCGGACAAGTGTGATGTCAAAAACATCCGAGGCTATATACAAGGCGTGTGTGTGTTCGCGGTTTTGAGAGCGACATGCAAATGTGTGTGTGTGTTTGGTTGCGTTTGCACATTATGCGTGTTGATTTTGCGTGCTTGACGACCACTCGCGCTCCCTGAAGCTGATTTATTTTGTAATGCGGCTCCTCTGGTACCCGAGTGGGTGGCTTATGTGCCATGGCGTTTCTCTAGAGTCTTCCCTCCCTCTTTGCCTTGAACACTGCTACTCTTTCTTTCCTTCAAACACGATTTCTGTATAGATGCACTTCCAGCACTCGATAATAACTCTGCATCCATCTCGTGCACCGTGGCTGGGCTGGTTTCGTAAGGCTGTGTGGGAGGGCGGACTTTGATTGGTCGGTTAGTTAAGGGAATAGACGGCCTCAAGCGCCCTTGTACAGATGGAGCAGCCTGTGAAGCCACAATCCTCTGTATTATTGTTCGAAAGCTGTGTGCATTTTGCAGCACCCTGTGCCCTTTTTGTTTTGCAGATTTTAAACAAACACCCAGTGCCTTCCTCGTGTTTTTTTGCCTGCCAGGCCAAATGCAGAGTCATAATTAGGTTTTGTAACTCTTCCTAATCACTTGCAAATACCCAATGAATCACCACTCTTCAGAACCCCGAAGCCCTCCACAAACTGTCTGTCCGGTGAGCAGAAATCTGTGTCACAAGCTAAATTGGAAGGCATTGAGTCATTGTTTAACGAGCACATGCAGAGGAAAGTGAGGCAGTTGCCACGGCAACAGTGAGCAATTGTCACCCTTGTCCCCTAGCTAAGCTTCTGTTGGCCATATTAGACAAGAGGTATATTATTAGTCCTGATTTTTTTTTTTCTTTAAAATGGGTTCAAAGCATGCTGATGATTATCACTTCAAATGTTGAAATAAAGCTTGGAGACTTGTGATGTATTTTCGGTTTGAGGGAGAGGAGGCCGGGTTTGTTGTAAGAGAGAGATCGAGTAAATCACTTTATTCATTTTCAGAACCCCCATTAGCTGACACTTTAGCAGCTGAGGGTCTTCCTGAGATCCTCTTGTATCTCAAGAGCCTTTTTCGAGCGTAGGACAGTGATGAATTGGCAAAAATGGGACCAGCTTGTTTTTTTCCATCTGATGTTGCTGAGTTGCAGTGGCGAACGCCTCTCTGCTGTGGGCTGAGCGGGGGAGAGGGTGAGAGGTTAAGTGAGGAAAACGGGTGGGGGCTGAGGAAGAGTTGAGTAAAGAAGGCGAGCGGAGTGAATAATCATGTTTTTAGAGGTCAAGAGCTGAGAGTGTAAATGCGTGAGCGATGGGTGCCAATGTAAAGACACAAATGGACGGGAGAATAAAGTGAAGCCGGTTGTAATGAGACTGGGGTGGTTCAGTCGGGGCAAACAGGTGATGAAGGTTGAGAGAAGGTGGGCAGTCTGTTGTGGAACTGGCTTCAGGCCACCGGCACCTGAATGGACAGCTTTGTATGACCAGCACAGACCCGCCTCTGTGTCTCTACAAAGCGCGCGCACACACACACACACACACGCACACACACACACCAGCAATGTGGAGTGGGAGTGGAGTAATAATAAATATAATTCTAACAATACATTAATAGTAACTACAGAAAATGTGTTAATTTCTGATATTACAAAATAGACATGAATAAATATGTGTATAGTTTCCCCAAACTCACCAGGTATTAATCATAGCCCCACACGCATGGCTGGTCCACAGTAACTAAGGACCTCCCTGAACAGAGAGCTTATTTTATATTATTTTATCTTTCTGGGATGTCATGGCAACTTAAAAGTGTTTTGGCTAGCCTGATTGGATAGGACTTCTCGCTAAACTGTCTGTTTCTGTGGTCAAAAAACAAAGTGATGCTGTTTTCAGTTACCTCTGACATATCTTTGCCATTTCTATTCTGCAGGACCTTGTTACGTTTTAACCAGCATTAACAACACCCAGTTAACTGCATATGACACATCTGTCATAAGCTCATATCGAGTGATTATGTCGAGCTACAGCTAATTGGATTTAGAGGCTAATGGGAAGGTGCTGTCAATTAGAGCCACCTGGTGCCGTTTTGCCAGAATGAAGAGTGTTGTTAGCGAGGCGCTTCGCTCTCAGGGCTCTTGTTAACAGAGCTGGTCTAGATTTAACTTGTTTATCAGACACGCTTGTCAAATATTATGTAACGTGACTCTATTGAAATATGGCTCTGAAACTTGTCAGTCTTATCAAAAAGCTCTTCACTTCATCTGTCGTACCAGCTCTGTTTCTTAACTTTGTGAGTTGAATTTTAGGATGCAACGCTTTGAAACTGTGGCAGTGAACCACAAATGGCCCTCTGTAGGGGAACACCGTACCAGTACATCTGCAGGCTCTAATACATTAAATCAGAATAACCAGCATAGATTTTCTCATGATGCAGAGTACAGACGAGATGTACACATGCAACAATGTCAACAACAGAGCATAAGAATTAAAATGTGTGAATCAGAAAAGTTACATATTCTCTAATAGATGATTTTTTGATGAAGCCATTAATTGTTACTCTATAAAGTGGAAAAAAAATCACCATTTTTTGCAACTTAACAGTTTTCAGTTTCCTAAAACTCAAATTTACACCTTTACACCTTGTTTTTTCCCAACCAGCAGTCCAAAATATTGTGTGTCCTTTGACTTGAACCAGAGATTGTTTGGCATTTTTGTGTAAAAAGGATTTATGTGATTACTTGATGATCAAAACGGTTGCAGATTAAGGCAAGGCAGTTTAGGTACTTAAGAGAAGCAGCGGACCATGAGGTGCACTTCAATTAACGTGCTGGTGAAGCTTGCAGGAAAAATGCTGATGCATGTATTTCTGGCTCCGCTTTTAGCTTCGCTTTGACAGCGTGCTTTTGCAATCATACCCCCCTCATAGATAAACACATGGCCAGAGCAATGAGCCGGCAAAATAACAGACGTAAATATTTGCTCGCGTGTGCCTTGTGATGCAGGTTTACCAGACATGCTTCATTTATGCTCGCTGGCAAACTGGAGACGTTTGGCCTGTTTGAGTCAGCACAACATGCATCTGATTGGCTATTCAAGGACTGTGTCTGAACGTACTGTCATTCTGATGTTGCACAGTGCTTGATGGCTCACATGCCAGATAAGGCAGGGATTTAGTTTTTCTGAAAGTACAGTGAGCAGTGTGGCAGTCTGACAAACAGTTAACAGGACCTTTGACTATCAAACCAGTTTATTAGTTAATAAAGTAGCTGTTTGAATGCCACACTCAGTTTATGTTGTTCAGATGAAATATAGGTGTGGAAGATTTGATGATGTGAGACATACTGTTTATTCTATAGTTGCAATTCCAATGTCAGATGTCAGTGTGATTTCAAAATTGTATTAAGTACTTGGACTTTATTTAAGACACTAAATGTCTTTTAATCCCTATATCCAGATTGCTGTACCGCTGCAGACTCCTCGAGTTGCAGTGTGGTTAACAAAACTGTTTGAGGCAATATCAGTGAGATTTTTGTTAGAGCAGAAGTCATCTCTCGGGTACTGAACAGTGCTGCAAATTGGCAAGATAGAGTAAACAGGTTAAAGCTAAAAATGGCTTCTTGTGCTGTCACCAAGTGGATTTCAGACTGTCGAGGGAACCAAAATAATTCAACACAGCCTCAGCGAACTTTAAAGAGCTGCCATGCCTTCTGCTGGAGTGCTCTGCTCGAACCTGAGGTGGTTTGGAGTGTATGTAGCACACGCTAAGAACATATAACAGTTCACATTTTCCCACCCCCTACCATGTCACTACAGTCAGTCAGTCAGTCCAGGAAGATATCATTGAAAATATGTGACTGTGAGTTATTTTTGAAGTACATGAAGCTATTCCATAAATTCTGCACGGTCATTGATCTGTAATTCACAAAGTCACACAGTTTACTTTGCTGCGCCACATGATTGTGTGTTACATAAGCTTGACCAAGAGCTTCAGTAAGGAAACAGAAAACAAGGAGCCATTCTAATTGCTGATGAATTAGTTATCCAATCATAGCCGCATACTTCCCGGACCGTACGATAAGTCGTAGTAATGACTCTCGCGTCTCATGCACCTCTCATATGTAGAGCAGAACATCACATCATGCTGTCCCTCAGTCAGCGTGATGCACATATTTACTTGTAAAAAGCCAATTCCAATGATTTTACACGTCCAAGTCTATTTTCAGGACCTGGGGAATGAGACTGCATTTGTGAACAAATTGCCTGAAGTGATCACTTGAGCAAGCGTCAGTTGAGTCGTAAAACTACGAGTAAAAAAAAGCAGAAAAAAAGGAAAGTGTGGAGCTTAAGAGAGTGAGCTTACCGGACCACCTCATCTCTGCTCGAGGCTAGCAGCTCAGGGTTGCTACATTAGCCCCTGCTAGCTATACACACCTGACAGCCAAACTGTCAGAAGTGGAGTTGCATTGTGGTTAATGTTGGTAATTGTGACTATTTTTGTTTTCTCTAACAGCCCATTGTGACCCCAACAGTGTTACAGAGGTCTTTTGAATCAGGTTACTCTATTCCCACACCCCGATTATGGAAACTGGGTCTCTTGTATATATGTAAGTTTAAGAAATCAGTTGCAGAAAGCTAACCCAGTTACTGAAGTGCATGTAAACACACAAAGCGAGCCAGTTTAGCTGAATAAACAGAGCTGGATGTGGCCGTTTAGAAAGCTTGAAATCTGATTAATTATTTGCACCTTTAAGCGTGTAGAGAAATTTTAAACTGTGTTAATCAGCCCGAGGTGGCATAAAGAGCTTAGTTACGGTTCGTGGAGAAACATTTGCTGAAAGTAATGCTACATTCAAGGGGTGTCAGAAATGCTGTAGATTTGTGTTGCATTCAAGGATAGCACTTGGTAATGATAGGGTTTTACCCACAGATAAACCGCCGGAAGCCACGCAAAAGCTTGACTTTACTAACTTCAAAGCTGAAATGAAATCAAATTCCTGAGGGATGCTTTTTAATGATTTGCCAAAACATTTAACTGTGGAGGAATGCTGCCTTCAAGTTCTATCAGAAATGTTTGTATTTTAATGCTGAAAATACATAAGCAACCCAAACAATAGCAAACATCATATTTGGGTTTTGGGGAAGCAGGTATACATTAGGCCTGTTGCTGCACATTAATAATGAAAATGCCAGAGTATGAGGAACAAATGAAGGCATTTCTGAGTGAGACACGAGGTTTGATGCCACCATATAAAGTGCATTTTTGAGTTGTTAGCACTGAGCCGTAGACCAGCGCTCTGCAAACATGTCTGGCCTCGTCTTTGAATTGTGTGTGTTTTTGTATTTGTCTGGTTGTGTGTACAGTACATGATGGATTTCCGGGTTCATACAAGCACAGCACACATTATTTGTTGACATTATTTGCTCATTGACGGTAGAGATGGTCAGCAAACCTTGTACAACACAAATTCCAAAAAAGTTGCAACTTGACTGGGTATGAAAGGGGCATCCTTGAAAGGCTCAGTCGTTCACAAGCGAGGGTGGAGTGAGGTTCACCACTTTGTGAACGCATGATTGTATAAAGGATGTTACTACATGGACTCAGGAACACTTAAGAAAACTGCTGTCGGGAAATAGCTGGTTTGCAAGTGATTGCAATGATATGTTGTTATTTACCTTTTATACAGTGTCCCAACTGTTTTGGTATCTGCTCTGGATAGTTTGGGGATGAAGTCAGCGTTTGTCATCTCTTGTGAAATACTCAGTAATTCTGTCTACAGTTTAAATGCATGTGCAGCGATGCAGCCGGACAGAAAATGAATAACTAAGAACTTCTCTTCTGGTCGAGGCTTCTCATTGTCACACAAATTCGCAAGTCTCAGGTTCCCTCACGTAGTGCTTATGGTGACATGTGACACATGTAATGTTGGTTATTTTCCGTGGAGATGTCACCTCCGGGCCACCCTCTGTTCCTTTAGCTGCTGTGATTCAGTGCAGTTGCTTTTCTTCCATCTGTCTTCCTGGAAAATACAGCGTGTTCCTGAGGTTCATGTTCCATATTCTTAAACAAATGGTCACCATCTACAGTACCTGCTATCAGAGGCTGAAACCTCTCATTTTAAAGTTTAACAATTTTACTTTGTGAGCACACAAACAAGCAAACACCGCAGGCGCTTACCTGATCATAACTTCACCAAACTCTCTGCTAAAGTAATTTTTCTAAATTTTTAGCTTTACAGTTTTCTGGTCTTTGTCCTGTTGTCACAAACATCTCTGTCATAATGTGGCCCCTCCACTCACCTTGGGACTCTGGCTCATGGGAAACGGTGTTTGTTAAAGACTGGTAAAAACAGAAATATGAAAAACACAATGATATTAGATTGGATAAATTGTCTGTTCTGTTTTTGTTAGCCGCATTGTTACCATTAATGGGATTCTGAATGAGGTTATCTTACCGAATGTTCAGCTTTCACTTCATATCTTGTTATGAGACAGTTAAATCTGCCAGTTCTCGTCGACAGTTTCAGCCAAAGCGCTGCTAAAATGATCTTGGTGTCAAATGTTCCCCAATTTCTGCCTTAAGCTACCGTGTTGATAATAAATTGAGTCACAAAATAAAACTGTTCACAATGATTTGTGCATTTCGTCTTCCAAAGAGGATGTCATTGTAAAATGAGCAATGAGTCTGTCGTCCCGCAAGAAATGACGTACTGACAGATTTTGGAGTGGCTGAGCCAACTCAGGACTCCTGTTACTGTACATCTGTCAGAATGATGTATAGTCTGTGACATTTAACCTGTTTTGAAATGAAATGTCGAAGCGTTAAAGTTACATAAACGCCTGAGACGCAGAGCCACACTGCTCACGCTGCATACCATTCGTCTGCGATGTGTAATTGCTCTTTCAAAGCCATTTGAAAGGCACAATGGTACATTGCCAATGAACTTGGTAAAATTGAATTCAGTTCGAGCAGTCGAGTGAGTTCATATTTAATTTTCTGCATCTTGTGTGAACAAAGGCTGAAACGTAGACTGAGGTCAGACTTTCTTTTGCCTTTATTTCTTTCTTAAACCCTATAGGTGTATATTTACTCATATGACTCTGAAAGTACGTGTAAAAAGTACAATCTAGGGAGTACAATTGTGTAGAATCACGTGTGAGTACACAGTAAACTAACATGCTCTCTCTCACTCTTTCCAGTGATCCTGTTCTGCATGGCGGCTCTCATCTTCCCCATAGGCTTCTATATCAACGAGGTGGGAGGCCAGCCGTACAAGCTGCCCAACAACACGGTGGTCGGCTCCTCATACGTGCTGTTTGTCCTCTCCATCTTCTTCACCATAGTGGGACTTCTGTTTGCAGGCAAAGTTTGCCTCCCGGGCTGAGGACTCGACCGTGCCCGCCTCTGGACTGACGCGAGAGGCTCTGAAAATTTTACGGGATTTGCAAAAACACAAAATGACTGAAAATCAAAAACAACAAACTCTGGCCAGAAGCCTGACACAGGGAAGTCTTTGATTATGTGTCGAGGGACCGCAGCAGTGGAGTACCATACGACTGAAACGTGGAAAGGAATAAAAGAGCAAAACACTAAAGGGGGGACATGGGCACAAAGGGGTGGAGGAGTGTGAGAGGGGGCTGTCGCAGCACCCTGCCAGTGTTGATTTAAGATACGGCCGTCTCTCTGTTTTTGTTCTGTTGGGAAAAGGGTGCTTCATGGGCCACTGTCATGGCAACTGCAGCCACAATGCTGGCGCACGTTTCTTGAGGACCACTACAGCTGCTCCTCGATTTGACCCCCCGCCCGCCCTCAGCACACATCTGCGCCGTCACGACCGCTCCTGTTGCTATTTTTGGCTTCTCTTAGCTATTTCAGTTGTGTTTTTCTGTTGTTGTACATTTTGTGTTCTTTTTTTTTTTTCTTCTCCGTTCTTCCTCCACAACCCGCCGCCTTTCCGCTGAAGTAGCTTGAGTGTAATTGAGGTTCACTGAACTGAATCCGTGAGGGGGACCGGAGGGTTTTCTGCCAGCTCGGCTTTAGAGCAGGGTTTATTCTTGCCTGTCACTTCACACGGCACCAGGTGTGTGGCTGGGGAGAGCAGCTGTGAGCCCAGCTGTCTGGTCCAGCTCACGGGCTGCTGTGGACCAGAGGAAGGTGCAGGCGTGCTGCCTCTTTTTCTCACAACCAGCTGCAGCTCAGGAGCAGGTAGCAATGAGGGGTGTCCTCCCTGGGCAGCAGAACAGGAGGTCAAGTACCGTAAAGGAGAATGCCACTCAATGTAAGACCTTGCATTATGTTATTTACATGCACAGCAGCCGAGTATTAGTGAGTGTTGACAGCTGCTTTGCTAAGCTAAAGCCATGATGCTGATACACATCATTTACCAATAACTAAAAGACTGTGAATTTAGAGAAAATCATCTGAACATAAACACACCTCTTGTATTTGTAGTAATCCTCTTAATTCTGTTAAGTACAGCCACGAGCACAGTGGCCTAATCAAGGTATTTTTCAAAGGTGTGCATCACTGTGGAGTTGAGATGAACTCTAGCGCTAATTACAGCAGGCAGTATTGACTCTTCTAAGTAGAAGCTGACGTTACCGAAGGTGTGAAAATTGGTGGTATTCTCCTTTAATGTTGGACAGGGAAGAAGGGAGCAAGGAGTGTTTTTGTCTGTTTTGTACAACAGTGACGGCACAGGGACTGCAGGTCAGGTCCATGCATGGGGCTGTGCCTCAGTGTGCTGCCCTTGAGGCCCATGATTGTAAACACACACACACACACACACACACACACACGCACACACGCTTACAGATGAGTATAGCGTCACACTTCCTGTACTGTGTAAATCCACATATTAGGGCTTCAACTAACCATTACTTTCATTGTCTAATACAGTCGCTCTAATTAACCTCAGAAAGCAATGAAAAGTTCCTGGAGCCCAAAGGTGATTCTTAATCTTGCTAATCAAAAGTTTTTGGCGATCTTGCCTCCGTTAAGGTAGTGGATTATTTTCTGGACTGGGGCGTAATCATGCTCCAGGTTTCAGAACTACAATGCTCGTAATTTGCCGTGGAGGCAGTGAGTTAGCTGTGGGCTACAACCTGAGTCCCGTTTTTTTTAGCCTGTAGTTGTTCACATTTTGACAAAGTGGCGCTGTTAAAAGTACACCGAAGTAGCTAATAGTAGTTGTGTGTTTGGCATTTGTGCTGTAAGAGTAAATGATCAGTGGATAATCAAAATATTTGCAGGTTAATTTAGTTCTGATTGAGCCCTTCAGATCTTCCACATATTCACATATAGGCTTTACATGTTTACGCTCATTACTACTTACTGGAGGATACGACCTACTGACACTCAGATCTCTCCTGAAAAGTGTGCGTGTGTGCGCGCGTGTGAAATCAATCACGGAGCCCAGTCGCTAAGTCTTAGAGTTTCGTTTCGTATTTCTGTTTCCTGCTCAGCTTCTCTTACTCTCGGTCTGATGATGTATACTGCTAACTCTACACTCTGCAGTGCCCTGTCTTGGTTGGTTCAGTATCGTGCCATGATGACCTGTTTTTGTTTAATAATGTACAGACACAAAAGGCAGGATTTCTGTATTAGGAAGCACTGTGCATTCAACAGTATAGGTAACAGAAATAGAAGCACCACAAATGTATAAAAAAAAAGAACTTCTTACCTCATTGTTTTTGTTTCTGCTATTATTTTCTAATGGTGGCAATGTGTGCCCTCTAATTTGTCTCTTGCCTTGATCGGATGTCTTCACATAAAGCCTATGATCATAGGAAATTATTTATCACTGAATAAAACGAGAAAAAATGGGTGTGTGTGACTCTGACACAATCTGTATGATTTATTGTGCTTATTCAAGGGTATGTGGAGCATGGATCTAATCAGTAGCTGAGCTTAGAGACAGAGCAGCAGATAATTTAATCAGAGAAATGCTCCTTAACCTATTGATCGGAAAATCAACATGGTGCTTCTGCAGGATGTGGCGCAAATGTCCTTCTACTCCCACTTCATTAAATCTGAAAAAACAGACACAAAGCCTCCTGTGATTCAAGGGCAGCCACCCAGGATGCATCAGTGGAAGGGCTCTCTGCGGTCCCAGAGTACATCTGTTAAATGCTCGACAGCTCCTCGTCGGGAACAAGTCCTCCTGAGCTTCAGTATTGATAAGCAGTCGAGACAGAATTTCCCTTTTGGGCATCGTGACCTTAAAATCAGATTTTGGAATAGTACTGTCTGGGCTAAGTGGTCTAATTAATTTGCACAGTAAACATTTTCCTTCACTGTAATACCTTAAGCCTGGTTTTAGAGACACAGATAATATGCATCACCCCTGAGAGGAGTTCAGTGATGAAAGTGTTAGTTTGTGACTTTGCAAGCTGAAAATATCTTCAGAGGTGCTGCAGGAGTTGCACCCTTTACATTAACCTTGAGTTGTTATTGTAAAAAAAAAATGTATATAATCTGTCCTAACATTATGTGTGACAGCTTCTGGCCCTGCTTTTGATTACAACTTAACCTTCAAAAGGTCAGTTTTTCAAGTATTACATTTAGACAATTGACATTTGGGAGAAGCTGAAGGTTAGATGAGAAGATTGATACTGTTCTCATGTCTCTATGCTAAATACGCCAGTTAGCGTAGCATTAAGACTTGACTATCCTGCTTACTGGTAAACTAAAAACCAAAGTGTATAAAGACATGGTGGCCATGTGCTGGAAGTTTCTTCCTGGAGTCTCCACTGGTTGCCTGGCTTTGTGCTAAGCTAAGCTAACTGATTGCTGGCATGAACGAGGTATCAATCTTCTCACCTAACTCTCAGCAGAGAAGCACATTTCCCGAAACCCTGACCTCCTTTAAGGTTCATGAAACCTGCTGTAAGCCTTCTGCTGCAGAGAACACAATGAAAATCTTTAAAGTTGGAGTGTTCAGTTGTTTTTCTGCTGCATTAGCACTTCAGGTTTATGAGTTAATTAACATTTATAGATAGGTTTAACACCTTTCATTCCTTCACTAACAATGTGTTACAACAGTGTTCAATTCCCGGCACAAGTCCACAATACAAAGGTCTTTAAATTCATGTTTGTCGCCACGAGTCATTTTCATTTATTTGTCATTTTCTCACTGTGTGCAGCTGAAGATAAGGCAGCGCTGCTCCTCTCAGGGCTGCACCTCCATTAGCCTCGCAGTGACCTGCAGCGTGGAGTTGAGCATGAGCGCTGTTTCCATTTCGGATTTCAGAAGGTCACAGTGTTTCGGCTCAGTGGATCACATCAGTCCAACCAGCAGCACTGCGCTCTCTGAAGACCACTGCGGGACTTAGAGCAGAATGTATGCAGTACATTTATTACTGCAGAGGTTTCCAACCTGGGGATCGGGACCCCCATGAAGGACCCTGAGATAAATCTAAGGGGTCACCTATTTTTGAGAAAATAATGCAAAATTTTGAAAAAATTCTCTTTAATCAAACATTTCCTTTTTTTTTACCCAAACTTACTCTGTGTGTGTGTTTGTGTGTGTTTGTGTGTGTGTGTGTGCACATATATCACCCTGCATACGCATTGAAGTGACCATATAAAGTTAGCCTGGAGGACTGACAGATGAGACTGCTCGTCTTGATTTAGTCCGGCCCTTCTGATCGGCAGCAGACGCCTAATAGAGAGTTATTGGAGGACAGATCAACACTGACAGATCCCAGAACAGTTCTCTCAGTACAGATGGAGGTGAGACGTTTCTCCGGCCCAGAACGCTTGTTTATAACTAACCAATCAGTTTGCTGAAAAAGGAACATGTGCTCTGCTTTGCCATCAAAAATGAAGTGGATGATTAGCTGCAGCAGTGCACAGTATGTTGCATGGTAACAAAGTGGTTCAGGATGGGTTTCAAGGTTTAATTAGGAAAGTTATCAGTTTTACGAGCATAGTCCAACTCAGAAGTAGCACTGCAGAGCATAATGATGAATTACGCCTTCTATTAGCTGATTTTTTCCTGTGCAAATGTTACACTCAGTATGTTTAATAGGACATCATCAAGCAATGATCCCCTTCTAATTTTGTGCAAATGTCTGTCGTTGAACACGAGTCCACCATCTGCTGAACTGTTTACCCTACTGGTGTTGCAGAGCACATTAGAGCCATATCTGTGTCTCGGTGAATGTGCTTTTATTACACAGAATCTTGGTTTAGTGAGGGATTCCATGGCTCAAGTTTGAAGAATTGTGTTTCTCCAAAATTACAGGGACAATAAAAGAATGAAAAACCGTCCCTGGAGCTGCTCAGTAGAACTGACTCCAGAGACAGATACTTTTGTGCATCGTTTGGCATTTCCAGCCAATGGTCCTTTTTTTAAGCACCACTATGTTTGGCTACTGAACGGATTTCCTCCAATAAATCTTCTAATAAAAGCTGTGGCTGCATATTGTCATTTGATGCTCACATCTTTGTCTGCTGATAAGTGATTTACAGACGAGACGAGAATATCTTGAAATCAATACCTGATCGATGTGGTTCTTTAAACACCCATCTCATACATACCGTGGTGCAGTGTGCAGAATGCTCTCCTGTTTGGTGCTGTGCGCACTGATAGGTGACCTGACATGGCATAAGTTGTGTGGGTGGACGAAGCGGTGAGACAACTCGGCGGATATGTTGCAGCGGCACGTATTCCTGTATATCAGGAGCCTCATTTGCAAATGTGTGCACAGCGCTCCCTCACTGAGCGCTGTGTTCATGGGTTACAGTGTGGTGTCCTTCTGCCCACTAAGATAGATTATTGTGTCAGCATGTTGCTGCCAAGTGCACTTAGAGGGAAATATGGCCACCATCTGTTCATGAGAGGCTGCACCAGCTCTCTGCTCTCCACCTGAGGACCTGATGATGAAACCTATCTATCTATAAAGATTTGTTGCACGCAAAACTCATGAAAAATGTTCAAGTACAGCTGAAACAATTGGTTGAATAATACTGTAGTATGACAGAAAAATAATTGCCAACTATTTTGATAATTGATGTTCATGCAAAAGCATTTCATGCTTCCACCTTCACAATGTGACCATTAGCTGTTTTTTAACAACAAGCTTTAACAATTATTTAAAATCATTCTAAATGATTTTTAATCATTTTGAGGCTTGGATTATTGGTTGGACAAAACAAGCACTGTCACACACCATACCATCAGTTTATTAATGGAGAAAATCAGCAGATTAATTCATAATGAAAACGATCATTAGCTGCAGCACGATGATAATAATCTAATGAGATAAGACACTTTGACGTGTCACAAAAAGCTCAGGTGGAAGTAGATTAATGATGTCTGAATTCCAGTTACCTGCTTCTTCAAAGGAAACAGTAACAGGTGCATTTCCTCCAATGTCACCTCAAAAGGTCTGCTGTGAAGAACAACACACACACACACACACACACACACACACACACACACACACACACTGCATAAAAAGTGATGTGAGACACGCTGGTCTGAGGCCTCCGAGATGCTTTGCTGGTGCTAACTTTAGCCGCCTTCTCACCTTCTCGTATTGATCTGTCAGTAGGCGGGAGATGGAGGCCCAGCAGAGGATGCAGAGATGTTTCCTCCCAGACCGACGTCTGTCTGCTGCTCGTCAGCATCCATCACACAGCAGACCTGCTGCCGAGGCAGGAAACAGCAAAAACAAGACAGGAGCTGCGTCACGGAGAATGAACGATCACAGTTTTACCAGAGAAATAAATGCAGTGTCCTCTAATGGGATGTGAGCAGTGCTGTCAGTGTATTATCCGTCATCTTCTTTTGAGGTTTTGTGAGCGTTTTAATCCCTCCTGTGGGTTTTTTGGAAAGACAGCAGGGTTATTAGAATTAAATTTTTTGATTTCTGTTCAGCATGAGTTAGTTTTCAGTGAGGGCTGACTCATGCAGCTTTACTAAAGTTCTTATTTTAAGTTGCTTTGACTTGAGTATTTCCATTTTATGCTTCTACATTTTGGAGGCAAATATTGTACTTTTTACTTCACAGTGATAGCTTTCGTTACTGGATACTTTGCAGATTTAGACTATTAATTCAAAATAGCAAATCTATCAATAAATGGTCATATGGCATTTTAGCTAACGATACCCAGCAGTATATAAAGAAATTGAAAAAAACAAAAAACCGCATTTAAGAGCAGCAACATGAAAGTGATGAATAAATCAATGTATCACTAATAATAATCCAGTAATATGATACATAGTACATAGAGTACTCATTCCACCTCTGGCTAATGGCTTAAGAGAGAGAATATGATGAGCTCACAGTTTCTTTTCTCACATTTTTTCAACTCATAGCAATTTTCAACACCTTGTTTTCAGCTTAATTTTAAAACTGCACCAACCCATATTTTCATATTTGCAATGGATAAAATAACTACGTGTGATCTAAGAAGGGGCGCTTATAGTGATGAACCCACATCTCTGCAGCTCCCCTCAGCTCTATGCAGCGCTACAGCGTCTTTCAGCTCATTGTTTTGTTTCCACTTCACTACTTTCAGCACTTGTTTTCAGTGAAAAAGCTTCAATAACCTCACTGCACACGACCTGTCCTACACCAAACTGCAAACAGGCAAAATTAAAGAGACAGATATGTGACAAAAACAGCTAAAGCTTCTTCCGCTGCCTCCAAGTGGCCAAAAAAATCTGTCGCTGCTGCCTTAACTCCAAATTCCCAGTCTCGCTCTCTCCTCTCCGTCTCCCTCTCCATGTTGCTGACATGTCCGCGGCCAGTCACAGGCAGACAGCTGGACTTTCTGCTCTCTCACTGTGTATTTCTGACAATAACAGAAGTCTGCACGAGTAAACACAAACACATGTTACCACCGCACGATCAACACACTGGAATGCAAAGGACATCTGCTGTCACTTAGGTGTACCCTGAGTATACCAACAGATGCTGCTGAATGCATGCGTGCGCACACACACACACACACACACACACACACACACTCTCATGCTGTCATATGTAGCTAACACAGCTGCCACCGTTGGTGCAGAGTGCATCTGTGAGCAGACAGCAGAGCAGGAGGGTGCATCTACAACCCTGAAATGACTGAGGCTTTCCTGGATGCCCCTTTCATACCCGATCATGATACTATCACCTGTTAACAGTGACCCTGTTTACCTGTGGAATGATCCAAACAGGTGTTTTTGGAGCGTTCCACAACTTTCACAACTCCTGTCCCAACTTAATTGAAACATGTTGCTGGTATCAAATTCAGAATAAGCAGATATTAACAAAAATCAATGATGTTCAGGAAGGAAAGCTTGAAATATATTGTCTTTATACTGTTTCCAACTGAGTAAATGTCAAAAACGATTAGCAAATTATCTCATTCTGTTTTATTTATGTTTTACATCCTTGGCTGTCTCATTTATTACAGTGTTTAGAAATGATTGAAAACATGATATATTAGCTGAAATGAACATTATTTTCTATTATTTGGCCAAAACTCATGAAGTCAATTATCACTTACCATTTCTTATCTATTGATTGAATTCATGGATTATCAGGTAAAAACAAAACCTAAAACTAATTTGCAAAAATTCTGAAAATAGAGAGAAATGTCATCACAGTTACACAAAGAGTTTTGTTCAATCAATTGTTCAAAATTCAATCCAATTAAAAATCAATTAAATTTATTCAAAAATAATTACAGTGAGTGTTTATGCATTTCAATGATCCACAAAATAGTGGTGAGTTAACGTCTATCAATACATTTATGGACTAATTGTTCCAGCTTTTATTTGGTAATTTTTGTATGTTTTGTGTGTAAAAATCTTGATTTCTAAAGAAAGTAGTTTCTAAAGCGGTCAGATAATGTAGTCAGGGTTCTAAATTAACTTTTTTGATCACCAGCCAATGTGGCTGGTGACCCTCTAAAGTTACCAGCCAATCAGAATTTCCACTAGCCAAATTTTTTCCCGGTGAAAATAAGAGATTAGGAGTGCCACTGAATACATTTGATCATTTTATTTACATTGTTGGCATGAAAAATGCACAGAATGTACAACACATGAAACAAAATATACACAGAAAGTGCAAACATTTAATTTATACAAACAAAAAATGCTGTCAGATTTATTATTTTATAAAAGACATTTTTCCAGTAAGTATTTAGTATCATTACATTCCTAATAAAATGTATTTTTCCTTTCAACTTAAAGTGTTTCTGCTTTCCTTCTTTAATAAGAAATATATATAAGTAACAGCCATGACTTAAACACTTGCAAAAAATTGCATTGGTAATAAATTGAATTATGTATGTACAACTAGAAAACACAAATAGTGCAGCAGTCAGTACTGCAGACTCCTTAGGCTTTCCTGATGACTTCGGGCACTCTCATGGTCCTTTACTGCCTCGACTTTAAAATTATTAGTCCCCACCACAAAATTATTCGTCTTGTTTTTTTCTTTCGTGTACATGCGGCAATCCTTACAAAACATGACGGCATTTTCGTGATCAAACACAAGCCATTCACGACCTGTCAGCCATTTAGCGTTAAACTTTCTTTTCTTCGTTTCGCACGCTTTGTCGACATTCTCATCCCCTGCCTCCTTCCTCTTCTTGCCCCCAGACGTCTGTCCCAACCACCGCAGCATTTAGTTTAACTTTACTTTTTACTTTTAGCTAGCTCAGTCTCCTTTTTTACAGTTTATACGCCGCCGTTCATTCTTCTTCTTCTTCTTTGTGTTTGCGTTTCCGTGGTTTCTCGCGCCGGTTGCACTACAGACCAGAGTCCTGCACGGGTCCAATTTTCAAAATCCGTGCCCGCCCCGCCCGTCAATCATCAGACCCGTGAACCGACCCGTTACCCGTGATTACATCAAATGTCAAACCAGCCCTGCCCCGCCCGTCAAAAAATGGACCCGTGCAGCCTGTCAAATTCATTCATCTTCTATACCCGCATATCCCTTTCGGGGTTGCAGGGGGCTGGAGCCTATCCCAGCTAGCAATGGGCGAGAGGCGGGGTACACCTGAACCGGTCGCCAGCCGATTGCAGCAGTCTAAATTGTAAAAAATTGTAAAATTGTCTTTATGGTCTTTTATCACTAAGGGGGCTGGAGCCTATCCCAGCTAGCAATGGGCGAGAGGCGGGGTACACCTGAACCGGTCGCCAGCCGATTACAGCAGCCTAAATTGTAAAAAATTGTTAAATTGTCTTTATGGCCTTTTATCACTAAGGGGGCTGGAGCCTATCCCAGCTAGCAATGGGCGAGAGGCGGGGTACACCTGAACCGGTCGCCAGCCGATTACAGCAGCCTAAATTGTAAAAAATTGTTAAATTGTCTTTATGGCCTTTTATCACTAAGGGGGCTGGAGCCTATCCCAGCTAGCAATGGGCGAGAGGCGGGGTACACCTGAACCGGTCGCCAGCCGATTGCAGCAGTCTAAATTGTAAAAAATTGTAAAATTGTCTTTATGGCCTTTTATCACTAAGGGGGCTGGAGCCTATCCCAGCTAGCAATGGGCGAGAGGCGGGGTACACCTGAACCGGTCGCCAGCCGATTACAGCAGCCTAAATTGTAAAAAATTGTTAAATTGTCTTTATGGCCTTTTATCACTAAGGGGGCTGGAGCCTATCCCAGCTAGCAATGGGCGAGAGGCGGGGTACACCTGAACCGGTCGCCAGCCGATTACAGCAGCCTAAATTGTAAAAAATTGTAAAATTGTCTTTATGGCCTTTTATCACTAAGGTGAGAAGAGCATTCAATGAGGGAAACAGGACGAAGGGGGAAGTTTTTAGGGTGCAATCCATTGTAACTGAGAAGCTTTCATTCATTCATTCATTCATCTTCTATACCCGCATATCCCTTTCGGGGTTGCGGGGGGCTGGAGCCTATCCCAGCTAGCAATGGGCGAGAGGCGGGGTACACCTGAACCGGTCGCCAGCCGATTACAGCAGCCTAAATTATAAAAAATTGTTAAATTGTCTTTATGGCCTTTTATCACTAAGGGGGCTGGAGCCTATCCCAGCTAGCAATGGGCGAGAGGCGGGGTACACCTGAACCGGTCGCCAGCCGATTACAGCAGCCTAAATTGTAAAAAATTGTAAAATTGTCTTTATGGCCTTTTATCACTAAGGTGAGAAGAGCATTCAATGAGGGAAACAGGACGAAGGGGGAAGTTTTTAGTGTGCAATCCATTGTAACTGAGAAGCTTTCATTCATTCATTCATTCATCTTCGATTACCCGCATATCCCTTTCGGGGTTGCGGGGGGCTGGAGCCTATTCCAGCTAGCAATGGGCGAGAGGCGGGGTACACCTGAACCGGTCGCCAGCCGATTGCAGCAGTCTAAATTGTAAAAAATTGTAAAATTGTCTTTATGGCCTTTTATCACTAAGGGGGCTGGAGCCTATCCCAGCTAGCAATGGGCGAGAGGCGGGGTACACCTGAACCGGTCGCCAGCCGATTACAGCAGCCTAAATTGTAAAAAATTGTTAAATTGTCTTTATGGCCTTTTATCACTAAGGGGGCTGGAGCCTATCCCAGCTAGCAATGGGCGAGAGGCGGGGTACACCTGAACCGGTCGCCAGCCGATTACAGCAGCCTAAATTGTAAAAAATTGTAAAATTGTCTTTATGGCCTTTTATCACTAAGGTGAGAAGAGCATTCAATGAGGGAAAGAGGACGAAGGGGGAAGTTTTTAGGGTGAAATCCATTGTAACTGAGAATTCTTGGAGGACTTCATTACGGCGTAAAAAGCGGCGTTCTTTTTGCGCATTACGGTGTTAAAAAAAACGGCGTAAAACCTGGAAAAACGCCGTTTTTTACGCCGTAATGAAGTTGAAACGGGACTGAATGTGGCGTATTTCTGGCAGGAACGGCTTGCCATACATGACGTCGTAAAAAACGTAAAAAAAAAAAAAAAAAAAAAAAAAAAGCGTAAATAAAAGTGTCTGCGCCCAATCGCTGATCAAAACAAGCAGACCAAATCAGTTCAGCACAGATCTCCTTTGTGGCAAAGTTTGTCCTAACTTATCTTGTAGTTTCTCGTAGCTTAGTATTTTGGATGATTGGCAGGAACATATCCCATAAATTAACTTCGTCGTTGTTTTAAATTCCTCCTCCATGGGTGCGGATGACGCCTATCTCTCGTCCGGCGGTCGACTGAAATTGCGGCGTCGATCGGTTCCCGTGAATCCACCAAAACCTAAAAGTGAATCCGTTAAACCCTCGAAGACAACCCTTTTATGGTCTAGCGATCAAAGCCAGTGTTCCAGTCCTTTGAACGTCACTATGTTCTACGTTCCATAAATGTGAATTGTTCGTCGCAGATGACGTCACTGCTCAGCGTGGTTATTATTTATTTTCTTAATTTCCATAGCAACAATCAAAACAATATTAAACTCCTCTGCGGCAGCAACGTAAAGACAAACAAATCTATCAAAGTCTAATATTTCCTGAGAAGTTTCAGTACATTAAAGGATTGGTTCACATTTTTTCAAGTCCACCTTACAACCATGCTCATAATGTCCACATGATATGATGAAAACATTACTGTTGACTGTAACCATTGCTGACTGTACTGCCTGAACAGATCCCTTCCCCAACCCATACTTATCATTCATCTAGTATGTGTAGACATACAAGGAATGGGCTGGTTTTAATTTTCTGTTCTGTGTAAATACCAGTTTCAAAGTTCGGGTGAAGGCTTTGTCGCAGCTCATGAACTATCAGATGAAATACAAATTCCACACTAAGAACACCCACTGGCAAATTTGACAAATTCAGCCATTTGAGGCTCCATTTCCACCTCAGCTGTGTTTCAGAATGTATTTTTTCATAGAACTGGGCTGCAAATGTTGGCCCATCCCCATCATGTACATTTGAATCCCTTTAGAAAAGGATCTCCTCTTTGCTAGTAAGGACTGGAGGAATGATTACAAAAATCAATAACTCTTTCAGTTTATATATGGGCATGTTGGTGATGTTTTAAGACACACTTTAACTGAAATAACTACATGCAGAAGTCCATATCACATGTTAGTCATCCATATCTGTTGTTTAGGTTATCAGATGATAGTACCAATTATCAGTTGGCTCTCACATGACATGATTTCCAGTGTTTAACTATGTTTACAGTTTAGGTAAGTTTGGTTTCTAATGTGATAAAGTTGCACAGTTACTGTTAGGGGGTGTTAAACACTGCAACTGTTCATCAGTTGCATCAAAACGTTTCACATGCAAATCCTGAGACTGATCTTTGTGACACTTGATTTTATTCAAGGCAGGAAAGAGTGAGAGTGCAACTGAGCGAGAGTATAAAAAAATGCTTTAATTTCTATTTGTAGTTTCAGCATTCAGTCACAGAAACACAATTTTCTTTCACTCAGCAAGAAAACACAACTGCAGAAATGTCCACAACATTCAGTGTATCTGAAAGCAAGTGAATTAAATTATTAGGAAACTTCAGCCATAACTGAAAGAGATCACTTACCCAAATAAGACTGGCAACAAACTCAACACTAAACAAGACAAACAAAATACTGCACACTTCAACCTCCAGGATGATAAAATGTACACTTTCATTAAATAAGTCGAACTCAGGTGAGCTAAGGCTGGGCGCTTAGGGTGAGGGAACTATGCCCCCCTGCGACATGGAGATGAACCAGGGCTGATCTCTGCTCTGTGCCCTTCTTTTTCATGTCCAGGACTTAGAGATAACATTAGGAGAGTTTGACAAACACACAAACATCACACAGGTTGATTGCTGAGATCACACAGCCCGTTTCAACCTGTATTAAATCAGTGTTTTTGGTCCCTTGGTTGCCTACTCCAGCAGAGAAGTAACATTAGCAATTGTATGGGCTCCTTTACATGCAATAATGTGGGATGGCTGTTACACCTCAGGGAGCACATTTAGCAGCAGATAATAGGACAACAGGTAAGTTGACAGTATTGTTCTTTCAGATGAATAGCAGCTTACCAGTCAAATGTGACCAGTTTTAGAATTTTTGGGATTGTCAAATGAACTTTTTACATCAGTTAATCACTGCATCAGCAACTATTCAATAATTGTCGTCACCTCTTCAAATTGTAACATTTAATTGTGGTGTTAACTCATGAAAACCAAGCATTTCATTCACCCACCAGGTACCTACAAGACACAAGGAGAGACTGGTTTCAATTAATGGCTCAATAGCCCTGGTTACATAATCCATAACTGCTGCTTCAATGTGTTACAAAGACTGAGGGAAAAGGCTTGCAAAGGTAGGATCACCCTTTACACTCATATAGTACAGTCTTTCCCTCTGACATGTGGTGAGTAGACGTTTAAAGTGGCATAAGAAGAAAATACTCAAGTAAAGTAAAAATACCTAAAATTTGTATTTCAGTACAGTACTTGCGTGAATGTTAGCTACATCGCACTATTATTATTATAATTATTGTTATTAGAATAATCATTATTATCGTGTCACAAGTCAAAACTCAAGGAGTCGGCCCGTCCACACACTGTTTGTAAGCTACCAGTCCACTTACAGACTTTCCAGCATAACAAATTAGAAAATGAGATTGTCTTTCTCCATCGTTAACATACTGAATCTGCCAAGCTGTTATGTAGTTCTCTGGATTTGTGCCTGTGCCACAAAAACACACAGAAATGAATCACAGCTCATGATGTTATATCACAGTTTGAGCGATGTTAGCTTTAACAGAGCCAGGGGAAAAAAAACTACAATGTGATTCTGGACGTGAGTCAGATTTTTACATTTCAGTTCAATTTAAAACCGTACGTTGAGTATGTCTTTGTCTAAATCTGTGTTTTTCACAGCAAGACTTATTGACGATTTAGGTAAGCTGCTCTGCTGTTTTCTCATTCATCTAAATGACCAGAATCAGTCATTTGCCCTCAGAGGAAACTCTATCTGCAGAAGAAGATCATGAGACGTGGCTGAAACTTTCACACTTAAACCTAATCTACATAACATGAAAATAATAATAAAGTTTCAATAAATCAATCAAAAAATGTATTGATTCTCAGCTGTTGATCAGCTATAATGATTCAGAGGACGAAGTTGTGATTGGTTAACTTGATCGTTTAGATTTTTAAGTCCGCCTCGTTGATGATTTAAATAATGAAGCTAAAAAATAAAACAATAGTGTGGCTCTGCTGACTCACTGAGCAAAATATACACCAGTTAGTCAAGAATCAAACTATTATCTGCCAGCGTGCTCTGGAGATAACCCAGACAGGCTCGACGCTTTCAGAAATCCTCCTCCTTTTAATTTCCTATAAAGCAGTTAACCTTTGACCCCACATGAGTTCAATGAAGAAAATCTCCACCAAAGCCTCACTAGACCTCCGTCACTGTCATCAAGCCCCGGATATTACTGCTGGCACACATCCCTTCAAGTGTTTTGCCCTGCTGCAAGCGCCCATTATTCATCAGACAACCTTGTGGTATCCTGAGGAGCTGCTTAGTCACTTCAGCCTGAGCTCCCCGTGGACGTCGATGTGTTCGATATGCTGTTGTAACAGTAGGAGCTGGAGGAGAGGCTGCAGGCGCTGCAGTCACACGGCCCACAGACCAAGCCCTCTGACCAGTGTTTATTTCTGCCGGACCCCACCGTTTATTTTCATGAGGGTATTAATGTCTATTTCGATATGCCTCTTGTGTTATTTTAGATGAGTCATTGGGGAATGTGTGGGTACATGTGAGAACAGTCTGTGCCTTGTGAGAGCACGACGAGACGCACACACGACGGAGAGGATTGTATGTGAGTGTGTGCGTTTGTTCTCCAGATAGCACACACTCATATGATAATGTCGGCTTCTGTGTCCTGTTGAGCGGAGAGGCTTGTTTCTTTATCCGTAGTCAACAACGCTACCAAGAGATGAGAATAGACAGTGTGAAAGGGAAAGTCTCTTGTGTACTGCATTTCAAAATTTTTAGCTTTGTAAACATTACATAACACTTCAGGTCAAATAATGATATTGCTGCAACAAAATAAGCTTCATGTTCGGTGTTCATTGTTTTCTGTAGCTTATTGTGTAGTGAGAGAGAGGGAACGTGGACAGTAGGTTTGGCCGTAGCCTCTGTTTGTCCCCCCAGACAGTGTCGGGCCAGGGTCAGATGGGGGGAGTCCCAGGGGGAGGGGTAACTCTTTGAGGCCCAAAAGAAAAAAAAAACACTATACAAAGAGGGATAACAGACCGTGCTCACAGTTGGAGGTGTCCAGTCTACGGTTTTACAGACGTCTCCTCTAGACTGGTGGTCTAATGGACCGCAGGGATGTTTTCACTGCGGTCCGCAGGGGCAAACTAGCAGCAAAACTGAGAGGTGGTGACTTGCCAAAAGGTAATGATCTGCTAAAAACGGATAGCCGTTTGTTTACGAATCATAAGGATTGTTGCATTTCTTTACCTTACACATAATATATAATAATTATTTTAAATATAATATATTGTAAATCATGTTAAACACAGTCTAGTTTCTAAATAGGCCTAAACAAGGACATTACACATATCAATCTCATATAAACACTGGAAACAATAATATAGTGTTGCGTACAATCAAGTGTCATGCCTGATAACACAACTGCAAACACATCTTCGGCCAGAATTGTGATTATTCGATTGCAAGAAACATTTCACAAGACATAAAGTTCTGTTTATTTGCACATTAGGACGGCTTGATCAGGATAAAAGCAGCTGTTGATATAAAAACTGGGAGACAGAATCAGTTTTTGGCAGGCAATCACTTTGTGGCACGACACCTGGCACTATATTCAGCTCTCTTAATACATCCATGGAAGAAACTTATTAGTTTTCAAAGGGGGAGTCATATTAGCTTGAATTCAAACTCACAGCTTACAGGAAGGCTGTGATAACACAAAAGAGGACTAAAAAAACAATTAAGCATATAAAACCACCGAACTATGACCTCATTGCATCAGTAAAACTATAAAAAACTGAATTAGAGAGAATGAGCAGAAACATTCACATTCACAGAATTGAAATCAACATTTCTGTAATGTGCATTAGCTAATTTTCACCTTACTTCACAATGACAGCGCTAATGTGCTGATGTTACGAAGGTCTAGGCTAACGTTTGCCATGTCCACCACTTTAGCCTCTTAGCATGCTAACATATGCTAATTACTGTAGCAACAAACAACAAAGGGGGCTACACAACTTGGAGGAAAAGTCAGGGAGTTTCCAAAATCATTAATATTCAGACAGAAACAGCTGTTAGCTCCTGAATCTTGACTCACACTTTTGGCTTCACATAAATATACTTGATGTAAAGTGTAAAACACACATTAAGGCTCTAAGGTTGTATTCACAGCTAAATGCTAACATCAGCATCTTAACACACTTCGAGTGTCAAGTTGATGTTTAGCAGCTTTAATATTTACCATGTTCATCATCTTAGTTTTGGATGTTAACATGCTAACTAATGCTAACAGCGATAGGTGAGAATGATGGAAAGGTCATTGGTTTTGCAGGTCGCAAAAAAAGTATAGGAAAAATAAATAATTTGACCCGATGGTGGCGCTACAAGAAAAGTCAGGGAATCACCAAATGGATTATGGTTCATCCTGAGGAGGACGTGAATGCCCAGTTTGACAGTTCATTCAATCGTTGTCATTGAAAAGATATGGCGCCATGTCGTTAGTGTTGCTAAAAACATCCAGTCTATAGGGTACTGCATAAATAGGCTTCCTCTCCCTCACTCTCCTTTTCTCTTTTACACTTCTCCTCTCTCTCTAACCTTTTCTCTAATTATTCTCTCCTCTTTTGCCCTCAGCAGCGCTCCACACACTGTCACTGACTGCGGATTGGTGCATGCTGGGAGTGCAGCAGCTATCATGAATAGACCTCTGCGTCACAAACAGTAACAGTGAATACACAAAGCACTATATATGCAGGCATGTATGTATTCTTTTCACCAGTGGAAATGAATGATTAATGTGGGCCTGGTTTGCATTGACCCCAGTGAAAAGAAGTCATGTCCTCCCAGCTTCACTTCGCCAACTCAAAAGCATGATCTCTCGGAGCTGTTGTTGTGTCTTGTATATGTGTGCGGTAGATCACGGTACAGATGCCAGTCTTTTATGAAGGGAGATCAGAGCTCAGCCAGACTGACGGTCTCTGTCAGGGACGACTGGAGGACGCTGCAGTCATCGTGATAATAGAAGAGGTGACTGTCATCCTTGTCGTCCTCTCCTTGTCTCTGTCTTGTACTCCCTTGCTATTAAAAAGCACGCACTCATGCATTTTCTTCTCTCTTTAATTATTTCATTTCTTGTTTTTTTTTTTTTTTTTTTCAGCTGCAGATAAATGCAGAGTTCATGTAGGAAGCTGCTCACCTCCTGTGCTCTCCCCCATGCTTCGCTCCGAGCCATCAGGTGTATCAGAACAGCTGCTTGGCTGATTGGGCTCTGGAGCGATGGATTGAGAGGTAACTGCCAAATATTGATTGGCTGCAAGCCTCTGACCTTAACGAGAGCTTAGAGTCAAAACTGTTTGTCAATTTCTGCTATCTGTGCTTTTGTGCAGCCTCCTGCCGGGTTTTTACAAAATATTGACTGGCGGTGATTAGTATCTTGACAAAACATCATGCTGAATACCAGAAGGTAGCTGAAATAATAACTTGCAGATAAATTTAGGAGATCCTTGTTATTGTTGGAGAAAAAGTTGACCTCTTTCTCACAAAATGCCCATTGTTGTTATTCTCTTGTTACTTAGCCATCTTGTTCCCCTTTTGGTCTTGTCTGAACCTGTTCCCGACAAAACAATCTGTCCATGGTTTACCAGCAGGAGCTTCCACCCCCTCCTTTCTGTTTTTTATCTGTCCTTGAAGCAGCAGTACCGCCATCATCTTTGTCCCACACTTCCAGTTTCGCCCTCTAAGGAATTATGGGCTTGTCTGTCACTTTCTCAGTCGCTCTCTCCTTTATCTCTCTGAGAGAGACAGGAAGCAAGCAAGCTTCATTCGCTGGCAAAATCAGCTGAAATTAATCAGCTATTCTGTCATTTTAACTGTATTTGCCATGCTGAGAGCTAATTTTAAAAGAGCAAAATCATGAGATTAATGTGTGTTTGGATGTCCAGTGGTCTAGATGCAAATGACCCACATAGCTGACACTAAAATATACTGCATCTGTATCTCAATATTTCAACCTCTATCACTTGTGAGTTCCCCAACTTTATGGAGGTGTGATGCTGGTGTACCCCTTTAACTCAAGGTCCACTGGAGGCACGAAAGGCTTCATACAACTCTTAACACATGCAGTACTCGCCAAAAGCTGGAACTAAAGTGAAGTGTAAATTTACCCTTTAAGTACAACTTTTAATACAGCAAGTACAGCTGAAGAGGTTTCCATTTAAAGCAACTCCAGTGTACGTTCTGAAGAGATGAAAAGCATACTTGTTAAGTACTGAGTATGCTTTCAGAGTATTCTAGAAAATGTATTATGACTTCTGGCTGGCTGCCCGTCACCCACAGTCAAAAGTTTGGCTGGTGGCTGATTGTAATTTCCTTCCTCATGTTTAAGGTTGGCTGAAGGTCACTGAGGAACACTTCCTTTTCTGTCTGTCCTCTCTCCTTTCCTGTCTCATTTCTGCAGTGCCGACAGCCCCTAGGCTGCGCTTTATTTATTAAATTTGTAGGTCGTGTAAGGGAGCAGAACACCAGGGCTTTTTAATTAACTTTAATCTGTGAATCAATGCACCTGTATCAATACGACACACTGTCTCCCAATATCTTTCTTTTTTGGGAAAATAATAGTCACCGCTGACGTTTTTATATCCTGTAAATCACAGCGCCTCTTTTGTCCGCTTCAGCTACCCTCTCCACACACCTTTCTCCTGTGTCTCTTGCAGTGTGTGTGTGTGTGTGTGTGTGTGTGTGTGTGTGTGTGTGTGTTTATAGAGCAGCTTGCGACTGAGCAGTGGGAACAGTTAATGAGCAGAGTAAATGTGGATAAAACTCAGACCCCCACAGTTTCTACGACAGTGTAGTCTGGGGTTGGAATGCTAATTGTAACAGAGAAACACTGCTTTTCGTTTTTGCTTGTTGTAGTCATGCTAGCTGCATGGCTCTGTGGATGACAATGTCAGTCGGCCCACCACTCTGGTCCAGGCTGAAACAGCTTAATGGCTGCATGGACTGCTATGAATTTTTGTGCAGACAATCATTGCTCACAGAGTCTGGAGCTAATAGCGAATTCTGTCTAATGATTTGATCCACCGTGAAGTTCGCATTTGTGGTTTTGAGTGAAATGTCTCAACAACTGCTGAATGGATGACTATGAAATGTCAAAGTCTAATTTGTCCAATACTTTGTTTTATGACAAAATACATCAGCCTCATCTCTACTTTGATTTTAGTGCAAATTAGCAAATATTAGCATGCTACAATGCTAAACTGAAATGACATTGCACCTTCTTAATATTGGCATATTCCCATTGTCATGGCGCCATGCTAGCATTAGCATTTAGCTGTGCTTGCTTCAGATGCTCGCTGATGGGGCTTCAACATCAACAGACACAAACACACACAGTTACTTGGAGTCTAATCATAGCTCAGTTTTTAGTAAAGCAGCTCATAAACTTCGTCTTATGGATGGATAGAATTCATCCTCCTCTCACTGCGCGGCTTCCTCTCTCTCAGTGTCCCACTTTATCACACAAGTGATTTGGGGAGGTTATACATAAAGTCAAGCTAATTGATTTAGCTTAAAATCCGCTCAGTGCATTAGCTCGCCAGGCGGCCTTTTTTCAGGAGTGTGACCTCAGAGCTCCCGCTTCCTAAAATGAGCATGAAATGAGATGACTAATCCACTTCAATTACTCATTTCAGCAAAATATACCTGCCGACATAGTTTCACTGAAGGGTGTTAAAGGCCGGGATGTTGGGTAATTGCCCTATTTTGTAACTCGGCGACTTTAAACTCGCTTAATAAGTATGATATTCTTTCATGACTTTATTATATGGCATGCTCTTTGCCTGTGACAGCATGACATTGGGTGTCGGAGCATTTATGTGTTATATTTAAAGGTAATTTGGCACATTTCTTGGTATTTTCCCTTCTTTCAGAAAGACATTTTCAGATTATCTTTGGCATCTCTTTGGTATTTTAGTTGTCAGTCACACGCTGCTGCTGCGGTGTACATTACACCGTGCTCTTTTTCTCTCTTTCTGACAGTTTGGATGGTTTCAGCATGTGAAAAAGGATGGCTCCTTTACCTCAGAAAACCTTCCACCCGCCCTGGCCCTGTCATCCAGTGCATATGTAGGTTTGCTGCATGCAAAGTGATTTTTTGCTTTGTTTTTTTTGGCTGCTTTTGACAGCTCTTCACTGCCATTTCTCCTCTCTTTATCTCCTCCAAAGCTCCTTCACCTGCTCTCAGCTGTCTGCTTCCTACTTCACACGCTTCCTCCGCTAAATTCACCACTCCAAGTATTTTCAAGTCATCAGCCATAAATGCCCACTGAAGGTTTCACTGAATGTTTTACTGCATGTTGATGAAATTGAGGCACACACGGCTGCATGAACCTCTGTTCTCTGCATTTTGTCCATATTTCTATCCAAATGGTTCAGAAACATACAGAATCTGAGCATACAAAACCTCTGCACCTTCAACAGAGAACTGTAGAAGAACAGGAGCAACTGATCCAGCATCAGTATTTCAGCTCATCATGGTAAACTGTCTGGTAGATTATTTTGACAGTCTGACCTGGAATTAGAGAGAATAAAACCATCTTTGACCTGTCAGGTGATATGCAGCGTTTTTAGACTCATGGTGGATTCAAACACTGTTGTCTGGCGCCCCCTGCTGCCCTTCACTAATTTCTATTGAATCCTTGATTCTTGTTTCTCTTGACCTAGCTTGCCAATTAGCTGTGATGCCAGGTAGCTTCAGTGTGATTGTTGACAAATTGGTAAAAAATGCACTGGATTCTTGTCTCTCAACAGGCAGACATGCAGTGTTGGATTTATATTTTTCAGGATGTTGTAGTCCTGAGAAACTGACCACAACAGCTGTGATTGTGCAGGCTTGTGTATTATTTTTATTAACATTATGATTCAGTAATACTCACAGAACTGGCTGGATGATGCTTTCACTGGAGTCCTGAGAAGTGGGAAATATCAGTAATGCATATGACAGCTTACTAGCTGATTCAGTGCTTTCCATTAGACAGATGAATGATTAATTGCTCAAATCATTTTTGAGGCAAAAATGCTTAAAAATGTGCTGCTTTTCTTTGTCTCATTTAATAGTAAACTGAATATCTTTGGGTTTGGGGCCACTGACTTGTGATGGGCACTATTATCTGACATTCCCTAGAACAGGTGGTTAATTGAGCCATTAACTAATGGAGAAAATAACCATCAGATCAATTGATAATTAAAAAATCCATTAGTTGCAGCCCTGCTTGACATCGTGACTCACATACTTCACAAGGCTCCTCGTATCTTTGATCACTGCAGTTGCTCAGGTCGCCCTCCACGCTGCACTGGGACTTCAGGGAGTTGCTGGCTAATCACAGCGAGCTGCCCATCCTATTTCCACTTCTCACAATGACGTTCACCTCAGGGGAGGGCTTGGCAAGGTTGTAGACAAGAGAGGTCTGCATTTTTCACAGCACTTTCCTCCCCTCCCCGCTGCGGCAGGTCAGACAAGGTGACGGCTCCCTGCTGACTGTGATTCATGGGTGTGCTGGGCAGCATTTAATGAGAGAGTAACTCAACCCTTTTATCACACCGAGTACTGAAATAACAAATGAGCAACAGAGGAAAGACGGCAGTGGGTTGGGACTGATCTGGTTAACGTTTAATGGTTCACTTTACCTTGGTGTATATTCCCTGTTTATTAAAGCATTACATTGTTTTTGTGTGAGCAGATGACATGCCACCTTTCAGATCAATAAAAGTAGTAAAATCCCAGGACAAACACTCAAACTGCATCATTGCACTGGGCATCATTAAGCACTGTATGTGTGCTTGGGGGGGATTCGAGCAGGTGTAGCTGGATCTTTCCGGGCCAATAATGTGATTAAAAATCCCATTTAAAGTTAAATTTCATCAGATTTCAGAGGATTGGACCGTTAGTTGGACAAAACAAGCAACATGATGTCTCACATGGAATAAAAGTTTCAGTGCAGAACTTTTTCTTCCTCCCAACCCTCTGAAAGTGGGAGCTGTAGCAAGTCTACTTCCCCGCACGCAGCCTTTCTCCACCTTTGCAGGGTGTCATCAGAGTAGCTTGTTAGAGGAGGTGAGGTGAGGCCTATTCAGCTTGCACAGGATGCACATGGAATTAAAGGTGAGTTGAACTTGTATGTGTCTCCTCTCATACTTTGCCTTGTTCTGTAATGAGTTTGAGTGGAGCAACCGTTTGTAGAGAGGAACTCGGAGTGTTGTAGTACATGTATAGATCACCTCCATGTATCACATAAAGCAGTGTGCCACAATGTTTGCTTGATGCTCGTCACAGATTACATCCAGTAGTGTATCTGTCTGCCGGCTGTCAACAGTAAGCCAAAGATTAACTTTTCCCTCCCAGACTGATTTATTGCAACATTTTATTGGCTTATAAATAATTATCCATTTACTCACAAAAGAATGTGCTATCAACCTAACTCTATTTACATACTCTCTCTCTCTCTCTGTCTCTCAGTTAAACCAATCAGATTTTGGCAAGACCTTTCTGAGCCAATCACATCGCTGCTGTCAAACTTTACAGTTTCCATCACAACCAGTGACACAACCAGTCTTCAGACGTTCCGCTCCACATCACATTCATCCAGATCTTCAGCCACTGCTCTTCACCTCTGCACGACTACCACCAGACTCCACTGGGGGTGTGGGTGGGAGGTATTCCTGTACTGCTCATGGCATCACTACTTAAAATAATGATGTCACGACTAGGGTCGAATCGCAAAAGACTTGCTTTCCTATAGTGGATTTGTCAATACCTTAATTTCATCACTCTTTAAGCCTCTTTTTCAGTCTCTCCTGATTGATTAGGGACCGCTGATCTAAAGTACGAGTAATAAATTGATCGGAGTGATGAGGGGAGATGATTGGAGCAGAGTGAGACCAGGAAACAGAGGAAGCTGGCTGATGTCGTACTTTTAAGATTAAAGTAAGCTTAAATTGATTAAGGAACCCCAGCAGCTGTGTATTAAAGGGGAGCTTCACCAGTGTGATACATGTGTACAAGTCAATTATTATTATTATTATTATTATTATTATTATTATTATTATTATTATTATTATTATTATTATTATATTACTGTCTGCACTTTGAAGAGAAGAATCATTGTTAGTTTGTTGATGACACAGAATCGTTCACCTTCATCAGTTACCAGGAGTCTGTGCCCAATTTCTCAAATGAGTAACATCACATCACATCACATTTTCTGGATATTCGCAATCGTTAAACAAAAGCTACGGTCATGCAGTCACTCAGCCAAGACTGAGTGACATTTTTCTTTTATGAGCACTTCCATTTGTTTTCAGAACACTGTGAATACTCCCTTTGAGATAACACATTAACAACTACATGTGACGCCTGTCCCCTGCAGGGGGGGGGGGGGATATGTCTCTTCTGAAAGTACAAAGACACAAGTTTCTACAAAATGATCTCTACTGCAGGACAACAGCAGTGCCAGAGCTGCTGTTTAACCCAAATGAGGGTAAATGCAATCTTGGATCAGAATTAAATCAACACATAATGTGCTTTCTGTTTAAAAAAGGAAAGTACATCAGAAGAGTACGCTACAATTCAGCACTTTTTTTTTCTATTGCAGTTTATAGTCAAATTGCTTCTATTCTCAAGTGCTCCAGTCATTTGGTAGCTGCTTAAGACTCCCCCCTCCCCTCTTTAATTACGTGCAGTGCATTTAACTGTCAGCTCAGGTTTGGCAGTCTGTCTGCTGTCTGTTAAATAAAACATGAAGCGTCTATTTCTGTCCTCTCCAAAAACACTGTGCTCAGGCAATGACAGCCGCTGCTGCTGCTTACGTCTTACCTGACCTGTTGTCATGTCAGAGATACATCAGTTACATCATTTGATGCCTGAACTTTGATTAATGATCTTGTGTTTTCTTCCACACACATTTCTGTTTAGAAAAGGAAATTCTTATTCATTATTGCGGTTAAATATCATGGCTGAGGGTGGTGAAGCCTAAATTATTGAGTGACTGAGTTTAGATATTGCCACCAACATGAAGCAGGAGTTCAGTGACCATCTACTCACCGAGGGAAAGCCCCCTCCTATGGAATCTGATTGGCCACCCTTGCCACCCATACCTGAGTAAGACGGTGATGGGGAGTCAGTCAGAGCCTCTGTATGAAGTGGCTGTTACTATTTAGTAGTGGAAAGTGAAACAGATAAAGAAAAAGATGCTACAGCACGAGTTACCAGTGAACAGCTGATGTATCCTGGTTTGTTCAGGGAAAACAGAGACAGATGATCCTTCTGATCATTCAGCAGGCTGTCTTTACTAAACAGAATTTATCTCTTGCTCTTCATTTGCACAGTTTGTCTCTTGTCCATAATAATCTTCCTAGTTACAAATTAAGATTTCGCATTACAACATGAAGACTTGCATATTAAATTTACAACTTATGAATGTGCAAATGAGATAACACACACTACCACCCTGTTTTACCCAGGAAAAGAGGATGCAGGAGGCCTTCTCTGTCTAAGGAGCCCCCCTACAGCTAGAGCTCACTTTAGCGGATACTCCCTCATGTGGGGTAACTGAGTAACTCAATGTATGTAACCATTATAACAACACAGTGACAGTGACAACAAATAGATGCAGAGTGACTGCAAATAGATACATATGACTACAAAACAACTACAAAAGGAGCACAAAGAGACATAGGATGACTACAAGGAGACAGAGAGTGACGACAAAGTGATGCAAAACAACCACAAATGATGATGATGATGCAGAATGACCACAAAGAGGTGCAGAGTGATGCAAATTGACTTTACAAGTCTGTATCCAGGGGCACGTTGTCTTATAATCTATCCATGTCTATAGGCTGAGTTACTAATAGAAAGTATTTATTGATATTGATATGTATTTCTTATTAGACTAGTTAGTTGGCATTTATTTATTACACTGAATAAACAGTACAACTATCAATAATGTACAGCTTATCATTGCTAGAAACAAGATTTTGAAATCAAGTCTGGGTTAAAAGTGTTATCTTCTCCACTGAGGAATGAGGTTTTGGTTGGTCTCAAGGTGGAACAGTGGTATTTGAGCTGTAAGTGGGGCTTTTGGACCAACTCTGGTGTGAAGCTGGGGCAAATGTAAAACATTTAAATGTTCCAAGAGTCACGCATACTGATCAAAAATATGTTTACGAAAGAAGGGCACCTTGACGCTCTGAAACGGCAGGAGATGCGCGCTGCATCCAGACATTACGGCAGGAGAGTCCTCAGGTGAAGGTGCAGGTGATTGACAGGTGAGAGAGGCGTCGCATCGGGAGGGATCACGAGGGCAAAGAGAAGGCATAGACTGGATTATTTGATGAGCCAACCGGCACAGGTATGGATGCAAGAGGTCGAAAGGAATATTAAGGTAAGCTCATTAATATGAGTGTTCATTTGAGTATTAGCAAAGTGTTCGGAAATTTGCGTATCGTTTATTCATCACTTTGAACGCTGAATGTCCGCAGAGGTTTCACTCAATGCGACATGTAGCTGTATAAAATTATAGGATGCCAATATAACTGACTCATGACTGATGACAACCTGCGAAACTTGTTAGGTGAGCTGTGAAACATCATCTGGAAAATTCAATTCACAGTTCAATGTCCGTGTAACATGGAGTAACAAAGTTTCAGTTGAATATTGCACATTCGTTCATCTTTCGTTCTAATTTCGTGAAATATAAAGCAGTTTGTTGTTATAAAGTCTCATTTTAACACATCAGAAAGGCAGACTGCAGGTTTATTGTGGGTTTTCCCAAGCCAAAAGTGGGGAAAAATTCTTTAAAATGCATGTTAAATATGAAAAGCAAACAATAAAAATTACAAAATACCGTTTAATATACAAATATAATTCTGGCTTTCTGTCAATTTCAACATTTTCTACATTTTTTTTAATCTAACTCCTCAACAAGCAAAGGTCAGTCTTTACAAACCCATGCCATGTGGTCACACATTGTTCAAAATGTATTTCAAAATCTAGTGGAGATCCCAAAGTTTCCAGATTTACCAAATATGTCGAGATAAATTCAGATAAAATGATGTAAAAGGCATCTGATGCAGTGGTACAGCCATCACAAGTCTCCACTCAGTGAGCTCTTATGATCCTGAAACAGTGGATAACAAATATTCATCCTCCTTCAGGACCTCTATGGAGCTGTGCCGTCCCAACATGAGTGAGAGTGCAGGCTCTCTGTGCCAGGTGGAGCCGCTTCCCCACCACAGTGTCCCCCTTTGTCGCCTGCAAGCCTGTGGACACCACATGCACAGCCTCCCCCAGCTCACCCACCAGCCGTGGGTCAACCACCCGGCCCCGACCGTCGCCTCCAGCCCGGCCGTGGCCCTCCGCCACAGGGTAAATGGGGCCACGGTGGCCGGCTGCAGCAGCCAGGAGTGTGCTGCCTCCAGGCTGGGAGAGGAGGCGGCACTGGCCAGGGGCGCCTGCACAGGGAAGGTGTTGGTGACAGGAGGAGGTGGATACTTTGGGTCCAGGCTGGGGAGAGAACTAGCCAGACAGGGGATGACAGTGATCCTGCTGGACATAAACAAGCCTCCCTGTGATATCCCTGATGGAGCGATCTTCTGTCAGGTATGGGACAGTGGAGAGAGACCTGACTAATAACTGAACAACTTTCCCTGATTGAGACAGCTAATTTCTAGCTGTGACACTGACAGCTGGCAATGATTATTCACAGATAAAGCTGTGGTTACCATTTCTTCATTTCTGGCATTTTGCCCAATAACACTGTTCCTCCACTACTATTTATCTTTACATAGACATGCTAGTGCCTTCACTGCACTGTGACAAAGAGCAGTTTATAATAGTTTATAATTTTTTCTCTCTTTATTTTGAATATTTTGCTTTGAAAAGCCTCTTCTTGTGAACTACCAATCAGAATGATGCAGAGTGTATATTAATACATGGATATGGCGAGAGTTTAAGATTTTTTTTGTGAAGTAATAATCAATGTGCAAATCCTACAATGCATTAATTGATAATCCAGTTGCTTAATTGCAATCAGTGATCCTAAATTATGGAACTTTTTTTCTTATTTGGTTAAAAGTACATCGGTCTGGAGGTCGTCCAGACTAAATTCTAATCACAAAAATGGTTCATAATAATAATTCTAACATATATATTTAATGCAACTGTTTCTTAAAGTATTTAGATCGAGCTCATTAAAACATGCTGTTTCTCTCCATGCACATTATATTTTGGTATTTCTGTTTATGTTGCTGTTTCTTAGATTTTAAGCCATGCAAACAAAACTCAAAGCAACTCAAAAACACATGACATCTTATATTTATTGTCTCATATTCAATGAGAAAAGGCATTGTTTCTTGGTTTTTAATGTCCGCCCTCTTGCAGCACACCGGCGCGGTCTTCTTCTAACGTAGTGTCGGTTCTAGTATTTCCTTACCTCAGCCAGTGTCAGTGTGTGTCTCTGGTTAGTCTGCATGCAGGCTGGAAACAGACACAGGTGAGTGATCCGCCTCAGAGCGCCAGCTGCTGACTGGGTCACAGAGGGTGGAGACATGATTCAGGTTTCACCTGTAGGCCTCATGGCACACTTACTTTAATTACAACTGTTTTTCATGGGATAGTTTTCGACTCACACCTCCACATGTACTCTGAACCTGCAACACCCAACTTTTTAACTGTGTTGAGAATATGCAACACGGTATTAGCATTGAAAAGCAATATTTGGACGGCTGTCTGTTTTATGTATGGAACTGATTAAGATAAGTGTCCTCCAAGTTGGCATGAATGAAGCATGAAGTGCGGGTTGTTTTCTTTCCTTTTTCTTACAGAGTGACATCCGGGACTATTCCTCCCTCTTTAAGGTGTGTGAAGGGGTTGACTGTATATTCCACACGGCGTCTTACGGCATGTCTGGACCAGAACAGGTGACTTCCCTTCATGTCCTTCAAACCCTCTGAATCATTGAAGTTATCCTCCCTGTATAACTGCTCGCTGTGGTTAAGGAGTGGATGGCACAAAGTTTTCTTTATCTTAACTCACCCAACACATCTAATTGATTTAGTCAGCGCAAACACAGCTGGAAAATTTCCTGATACCTCGTTAAAAACACCAGATTTCGTAGTCACAAACGGTGTTCTGGTGCTTGGTAGTCGTCTTGCCTAACTGTCACTACACTGTCATCCCTTTCTCCTCTTGCTGAGAAACTCAGCTCCTATACAAGTACCCGTAATCTGAACTTGACAGCTTTTATTAGATCACTACCTCCATCTCAAGTCCCATGTTAAGAGGCGAGTTCAGTCCTGTGTGTCACACTGTCTCCAGAAGTAGATCTTTTATGGCTATTAAGTTATTCATGCTTTTGTAACTTCCTGTCTTGATTACTCTAAGACTCAGACAATTTTCATACGTTTCTTCACTAAATTCAGTCCTGAGAATTTTTGAGGTGAGAAATCAGTAGATTTTGAATATTGGCAGTTCTGTGAAAACTGATGAGCATTTTGGAGTTGAGAAGGTCCATAAGCGCCTGCAGGGGTAGCTAGCTAGCCAGCTTGCCAGTCACGCTCAGAGACCCCTCTTACCCCACCAGCCAACAATGGCAGAGGAAAGACAGGCCCACAACTGAAAGATATATTTAATTTTCGACCCTTTAATTTTTGATGTATTTTATTGAAATTATGCATCTCTTGCCAGTGAATCTGGTTCCTTCCAGTCATCAGATAGGTGTTACCCATCTCTTAGGTACATACGCCAGCATGCCGTATGTACTACATTCACCGCCTGTTTGTCAGGAAAATGTAGTCGGGGGCCTTTGTTTGGGTTTGCTGGCTTGTTTGTGTGTGTATGTATGATAGAGCAAGAAGCCATGTTGTAAGAGCTGTCGTCCAGTATGCGGACAACTCAGTGCTGATAAGGATTTCTGTTGTAAACCAAATACGCACGGTGAGGTGTACATACAGTAAACTGCTGACAGCACAGAAAGGAACGACACAGGAGGCGACAAGGAGGACTGTGTTAGATAGAGAAGGCATAGTTACATTTTTCTGTTTTTCTGTCTGTCTGCCAGCTGAGGAAAGAGCAGGTGGAGTCGGTCAACGTTGGCGGAACCAATAATGTCATAAATGGTAAGAACACATGCGACAGTTATCTTATTTATATAGTCAAGACTGAAATGCAAACTGAAATAAATTCCAATTCCCTCTTTCAGTGTGTAAGGAGAGAAGCATCCCCAGGCTGGTGTATACCAGTACCATCAATGTGGTGTTTACAGGGAAACCAATTGAGGAGTGTGATGAGGCCTCAATGCCGTTTGTGCCCCCTGATGTAGTGAGTAAAAGAAACATATGTGTATACGATAAAACCATATCAACTGAAATGTTACCCATACATTTATGTAAATGTCACCAAATCTTGGAACGCATACCCAAACATGACCAAAATGTCTAAATGTCTCATATGTTTGCCAACAGTTAGGTGTTTGCAGTGCTCGCGAGGGTCATGTCATACAACCATGTTTCTTTCTGCTCCAGCACATCGACCACTACTCCAGAACTAAAGCGATTGCCGAGCAGATGGTGCTCTCTGCCGACGGAGGCTCCCTGAAAGGTGTGAAAGCGATCTGTGCGGAATAACGACAACATAATAAAACGCAGAATTATGTGAAAAGGGAGCACAAGGAAGACTGCAACCAGCTTTGGCTTTCCGTGTAAAAACCAAATGTTTGTGATGGAGAGCGAAAACGAGAAACACTGAGGCAGCGGTTGCCATGGCAACTGGAGTGTGCAATCCAGTACAGCGCCAGTGACGCCAGTTCGAATGCAGAGCTGGACAGAACAGTCCCAGTTTGCAGTGCAGCGGTCCATGTGGCTGTTTCACAGTTTTCTCATCATAATGGGTTTCAAGTTCCTCCACGTTCTTTACATTAACAGGTGTGGAGCCTCCCGCCGCCTCCTTCAGTGTAACCCCACACCCGATCAGCGGCCATCACCCCATATGTTCAATTAAGCTTAGAGCGAAGAGCTGTCTCATTATATACCGCAGGCTGAAGTTTATCTGCCACAGGAGGATGTGGTTGGTTTGTTTGTTTCCACTGAAAGGTCTGGTGGCATAACGACACCTTTCAATCAGTCATCACACTTTATTTTTCTGTACTTTGCTTGATTCAGTGCTGCTTTACACCTGTATTACACCCCAGTGGGAAATATTTTGACCAGTATAGTCACTTTTCACATTAAGATTAAAAATACCTTAAAAAATTAACACTCATTAATGTCGCAGAACTTTGTTTTTCCTCTTTACCACCCCACCAATCATCTCATGCTATCATGTCATCTGTCTAATAATGTAATATATCATGATGTATCACTCACTGAGGCCGCTGTTGTTTGGAATGAGTACTTTTACTTTTGATACATCAAATATATTCAGCTGGTAGTACTTCTGTACTTCTGCTTAAGCAGGAGTTTAAATGCAGGTAGCTCACAGCCTAAGCAGGTAAAAGATCTGAGCACGTCTACCTGACAATTAGCATAAAGCTTAAAACAAAACACATAAATGCTTGTATTCAGTGAGGCTTTAAATCCTCTCTTGTGCAGGTGGAGGCCTCCTCCGGACCTGCGTCCTGCGGCCCTGTGGCATCTACGGACCAGATGAGAGGAGGCACCTTCACAGAGTGATGGTGAGAGACTCAACGCAAACAAAATGCATATATCTTGTCTTACAATCAAGGTGATTTCCTTTTGTGTCGGAACTGGAAAAAAATGTGCATCTCGGAGTGTCTGAAGCGTCCCTGGCAGAATGTGTCCCTGCCTGAAGACTTTACATTATTGATAGAGCTTTGCAGGCATCCTGTTACAGCCGCCTTTTCTTCCAGTGCGTCCTCTGTGAGCGGCAGTGAGGTCTGCTGAAGGGCTCCATGTGGTTGGTTATGCTTCGGGTTTACTGTCGGCCAAGACTTTTCATTTGCTGCAAACTGCAGGTTGCCTTCAACTTTATCCACTAGCCTGGAGTTTTGAGCAAAATGTGTGCGTATGCTCAGACGTGTTTAAATATATACTGAAAGTACCAGTTGTGTTGTGATGTCTAAAAATAAAACATGTCCAGTGTATTCACAGATGAAGACGCTCCAGAAGGTGTTTCCTGTTTGTCCAATCATTAACTCTCTCTCTCTGATACCTGCTGTTCCCTCACCTGTCCTGTAGTTGTCCTCAGTGTCTTCCCAGTCACCTGATCCCTTCACTCACCAGCACACCTGTTCCCCATTCCATCAGTCACTCGCTTTTGTGCCTACCTCCTCCTGGTTTAGCCTGTTGGCCCAATTACTGCTTTGTTTTCTCCTCGCTGACTGATCACCTGTTTCCAGACTCTGCCTTTAGGATCAGTATCTCTGTTTGCTGAACTGCTCTTGATCTTGCATGTCAGAACAGAAACAGTAACATAAACACAAAGTCAAACCGTCTACTTATTGTCCCTCGTCTCTCTCTGTCTCTCGCTCAGGTGAATGTGGAGCGTCGCTTGTTCATCTTCAGGTTTGGTGACCCCCGGGCGCGGATGAACTGGGTGCATGTAGATAACCTGGTGCTGGCACACACGCTGGCAGCCGAGGCGCTCACACTGCAGAGGAGCTTTGTCTCTGTGAGTCAGGACAAACACCCCAAATTCCACGTGATTACACGATAAAACCACACAGGACGAGTCAGACCTAAAGATTCATTTTTAAACCTTCATTTTTTTTTGTATCAGAAAATTATGACTTGAATAGTGGTTATAATTAACTGAAGACGCTAGTCAGCCCTTTTATCTCTGCACATCACAAAGCCCAAAGATGAGATACGGTTAGCGCTCTAGCTACTATGATAACTTTTATAGTTTAAATAAAGATAATGTACAGTGTCCCCTTTGTTTTCTGTTCTTTTGCAGAGCGCGCAGGTCTATTTCATTAATGATGGAGTGTCAGTCAATCTGTTTGAGTGGTTGACACCGCTGGTGAGTTAATGAGAAGTCTGGTGACATTCTGTGTGTTTCTGATTGTCCACAAATCCCATGAAAACAACCAAGCCACAGAGCTCAGTCGCTGTCCAAAAACTGTTCGCTGGGTGACATCTTGACAATGATGGACGTGTAGTTTGTTTTGACTGCATCACACACACACTGCTGGGAAATTTCACATGCACCAAATGTGTATTAATCCACAGATGAAAATAGTTCTTTACACAGATACTATTTTCTCCCGTTGGATTAACATTTTCTGAAAGTTACAGTCACAGTGACTTGAAATATATTTACAGCTCAATTCATATGAGTTTTGTCAAAACCTAACTGGAATGAATGACCCTGCGTTTCATGTGACCGTTGCAGTTTGAAAATCTGGGCTACAGCAGACCGCTGATAACTCTGCCTGTTTCAGTCGTCTGTTTAGCAGGTAGCTCATCTCTCTTCTCTAAAAATTTGTACCCTTTTCAGTTATCCCACAGTTATTTTTTATTGTTTAAACAATCGGATGAGTTGTTGCTGACACTAACTCTATTGCATGTTTTTTTTTCCTTCTCTTTTCAGCTAAACTGGTAGAATATTTACATGTCGTTCTGAGACCTGTGGTAGAAGTGCCTCTCCTCTTCACACAAAGTGAGGTAATAAAGCATCCTTCTGCCTCGTTCTCTTTTAAAACCTTTCATCTGACCTGAATGAACTAAGTGTGGGATGTGCATGGATCATGACGGCATGTCCACAGTGTGGAAAGTAACAACGCTGAGGAGCTGTGAGTGAACACTTGCATGCATATGTACCTCCCTAATGAAAGTCTTGTGTGTTGGAGATAGGTTACCTGCTCTCTGATGAGTAGATTCTTGTTTAAGTCTCTCCCACGACAGTGAAGACAGACTTCATTAAGGCAGGTATTTTCCTATCAGCCCCCCCATGTGATGTTATCTCTTGTGCATGAATTATGGAAAACCAAAGTGAGCTTTGAATGCATTAAAAATAGTCAAATAATGAAATCTCAAAGTTCACTGGAAACCTTATAATGCACTCTGCTGGTCTGAAACACTATTAAGATAAAATAAGAATTGCATCAGGATGAGGGCAGTTTGCAGTAATCCTGCCTGGGGAGGCCTCTATGATGCATCTTAAGGAGCCTTCGTCGCAGCCTGTAATGTCCTCATGAATGTGTGATGAGGCAGAAACCAAAGCTGAGCCCGTGGGCCTGCACATGGAGCTCATTCTGTCAGACAGCTGCTGGCCGGGGGATCGATGATTGTTCTGTGAATAAAACATAAACTGCTGTGGGTCAGAACAGGAAGTTCAAGATGAGGTTCACAGGAAGTGACCTCAGTACAGTGGCTGTTGCTATGGTGAGCGGAGTCGGGAAGCCTCTCGGCAGGGCTCGAATGATCCTGCCTACTCTCTGGTGAAGGTGCGTGACGTGCAGAGGAGTTTTTCCTCTCATGGGGGAAGATGCAGTTTAAAATGTCCAACCAAGTACAATTTAAACACTGCAGACAGCTGCATCAAGGTTCAGCACTCAGCTGTCTTTTATCTGGATGTGGTTAATGAACTTAAAGGGTCAGGCTGGTGATTAATCCTCTGTGCCATTAAAACACATCAGTGAACCACACTGTTCCGCTGGAAGGCCTGTTCATTCGTTCTGATGAGCGTGAGCACTGTAGTTTATTTTGATTTGATACGTACCTCATCATGCTGCAGTAAATACTGCACCAAATGTGTATTCTTCCGCAGCTGAAATAGTCCCCAGTAAATGCACTATTTACCTGTTAAAGTGCTAAAATCTACAGTGCCCAGCTGTTTTAGGAAATCCAGTGTTAGGATTATGAACAAATGAGGTCTCAAATATTTGACTCAAGTTGGATTTTAAATTCATAACTTTTACTTGTAAGGTTTTCTTTCTTTCTTTCTTTCTTTCTTTTTACATTGATGCATTTGTACTTTCACTTAAGGATCAAAGTATTTCTTCCACCACTGCTAGAAGGCAAATTTTCTGTCCTAGATACTGATAAGAAACCCTGCATCACTACCACATTGCAAACTACTTTACATATGTGTCAAAAAAGACTTCTTAATGCAGATTTGACTCAAGTGAAGGCAGTAAAAAGGCCCAACTACTGGAAAGAAATATTCAGTCAGGATGATTGTCAGGTCAGACTGGATGAGCAGGGCTCAGTAGCTTGTGACTGTAGTGTGTCTAACAATTACGAAATGTCAGTAGATCAGTGAACAACAACCCGGCATACAGCCCCGAGTCATACAGCGGAACTCTGACTCTTGCCGGAGGATGAAAAGCTGTGAAGGAGTTTTAAAGAACTCATGGCCCGCAGGTGTCAGTCTGAACTCTTCCATCACTGCGTGTACATCACATGCAGACACCTTATCCTGGGGCGGTAAGAGGATGCAGTAACCGGAGGCATCCATCAGTCACGGGCTATCAGAATGTAAAACCGCGTTTGCCAAACTGAGGTTAATCTGAACCATTAGCTTGACAGTATGACCTTTAACTCTGTCTCTGCAGCAGCTTCAGCTTCTGTCTTGACAAATTTATTTATTTATTTCTTAACATGTAACACAACGCACCGGCTTCTGCTGCAGGTGAGGAGCATAACAGTGAGCCACACCTTCAAGATCGACAAGGCCCGTCGAGAGCTGGGTTACAGTCCGAAGCCCTACAACCTGGTGGACTGTGTGGAGCAGTACCTGAAGACCAGACAGCCTCGCTCCGGCTGGTCTCCTGTCAGCCTCCCCTGGACCTCCCAGCTGCCCCGACCCCTCGTCCTGCTGCTGCTGCTGGGTCTCAGTCTGGTGCTACTGATGCTATCCTGCACCCTCTGTCAGAACTAAACAACTTTCACCGGCAAATACTGGATGGACGGCTGCACAATAAGCTGTCTCGTGTTATGTTTCTTCTCACAAAGTGATGATGTATTCTCTCCACACATGGCTTATTAACGAAGCTCATCAGATGCAATCAAATATGCCCTGCAAATAAGTCTTCGGAACATCAGGTTATGTTATTCCTAATTTTTCAGAGACAGTCATTTCTTCTACGTTTCTGATGTTGGTACTGTATATGTGTGTCTGATTGAAAAGTGATGAAGCTACCAGGCTGCTGAAATGTATTAAATCTGAGTTGTGTGAATGTTCTGGATTTTTCTACAGCTTGAAGTTACTTTATTTATCTTTGTATTACAAATATTTAAAATTTGATTGATTGTATTTAAAACTTGCTTCCAGCTTCTATGATAAAGATTTGTCGTGATGTACACATCTTTAGAGTTTGATTATTATTTAATTAGCATTTTTGTACACGTTTAGCAATAAAAGCATTAACAATTAATACCAATGACCATTTTATATGTACACTAAGCACATTCTTTTATAAGTTCCCTCTTTCTTCTACTTATAAGTGAAATCTTTAATAAGGGAAAAGCATATTTTTTGATGAAAATCCATATCTATTAAATAAATGTCAAGTGTTATCCAAGACAGTGTCATATTTGAGGGTTAAGCTGATGTTTTTGTGCACATGTGGGCTGCCACAAGAGGGCGCACTTGTACTACCTAAGATTTCCTAAGCCCTACGTAGTACATAGTAATAACTGAATGAGCGACACAGACGTGCATGTTTTCACGTATGTTAGCACACGTCATAACCGACTGAAGACTCAATGTGTGAATATGTTGGTCAGAGCATATCCGCAAAAAGTAAAGAGTGCTGGCAGCGGTGGGATTCGAACCCACGCCATCGAAATGACTGGAGCCTAAATCCAGCGCCTTAGACCACTCGGCCACGCTACCGTTAGTCTGAATGGAGATAAACTATGATCAAATCACTACAATTGTGACGAGTGTGTGGCTAAAGTCTTGATTTGCAAAGTCACTTGTAACCGTCCGCTAAATGTAATAGAGTAAAAAGAACTCCTTCGCTCCCTCGCTTATGTTTAATATTGTATATATCAGGAATAATATATTAATAAGAATCCTGTCATGAACATGCAAACTGTTGAGTTGGTTTGATGTTGTGGCTTGTAGAGCTAAAAGAGAGAGGAATGCATGTGCTGTTGGGCACTCTTTGTATGTCAGATCTGTGAATAAACAAATCTTGCCAGATTATACTCTATCTATCATATTTATCTTTATGCACTCTTTTATTACAGCTGTTTTGTAATTGTTTTGTTGGTGTTTTCCTTCTGTATCAGTTTAGGCCAATGCTGACCAAGCTAGCTGCTAGCTCTCTGAGGCTAATGTGTTGCTAATACAAGATTTTAATTCACTGTTAGCTGGCTAGCATTAATTTACTCTTGGGCTAACTCTTATGCTTGACTCTGACTTTTACTCTTGTGGACTGTATGTTTATGTTTATTAAATTGACTACTGTGTTACTTCCTATTGGGACTCGCTGCTGACACCTTGTTTCTTCCTGCCATGAGGGACAATGTAAATAATTTCACAGTTCATCTATTCTTTCATGAACTCACTTCTTGTTCTCACAGTATGCCTGGTCTCTCAGCCACAGAGCTCTGCTGATTGCTTGGATGCTGTGTGCATGTTCTTGCCAAGACCTGTCCCTTTATGCATGCGTGGTATGCAATCCCCTTGTTTGGAGGTTTAATGGATTTGGGGCCACTTGAGTTCGAGATTTCGGTTATGTAAAATCTAATTATGACAAGAGACAAAAGCCCCATTAATTTGCTGGACCACAGAAAGCACTGGGGGACGGAGGTCTTGAGGAAAGAGGAGTCCTCTGGATTCTGTAGGAGACTGAACACACTGCAGGACAGGTTGAAACATCTTTGCACACCATCTCTCTTGCTATAGCGCCTACAGTTCAGCTTTTAGATGCATGCACGAGTTGGTGCTTCAGACGTCTGGACACAGAGAAGACGCAACAGGCTCCTGCATCAACATTTTTACTAGTTAGTTGCAAGAAAAACATGTTAGTCTTCATGGAGGACACCTATGATCATACAGCGATGCCTTCTGCAGCAGCATAAATTTCACAGCTTAAAACATTGCCAAATGCCTCTACTGCACTGTGGTTTAGTACATCAGAATTGTCCATTAAGCATCTTATTTCTCATGATGGAGAGCGAAAGTGAAACAACAACCTCATGACAGGCAGGTTTGTCATGTAGAAAAGTTAAACCAGTAACAGGTGAGAACCTGAACATTTGAGTTCCCACAATAACTTCTCAACCGTGTTGATTTAGATTCAAAGGGTTATAAGAATAAACTGCTGTTGTTGTCTTTCTGTATATGCTAACCTGGTCAACACAACTTCTGTTCCATATTAAGAGCCAGAAATGTCCAAGCCAGGTCAGACAATTTGAAGCAAAGGAAATTGTTTCTAAATGAGGAAACATTTCTTTTGTGCTTTCCATTAACCTCTGTATTTTTTTTTTCCAATCACCTGTGTCAGACAGAATATTAACAAACACAAAATAAGCATCTCAGTGTATATTGAACTTAGCTGGCCAATCTACTCTGCGCATTAACAACAAAGAAAATAAATATAATTTAATTTTCTATAAATGTACAAAACAAAAAAAAAAGAAAACTAAACAAAAAGAATAAATAAAATAATGTGATTCAGTCAAAAAAAGACAATCATCAGAAGCTGTACACAGACATGAAAACAGAAAGCAGACCATTAAGAACAGTTTTCCAGTGTCCACTGATATTTCTCTGGTGACATGCCAGTGATCCCAAACTGCTGAACTATTGCCAACTTACAAAAACCAACTTACACTAGCCGTTAAGCTAATTATCATAAACTCCTGAGCCTTCAGTTATTCCTGCAGCTTTTCATCTTATTCCAACATTCCAACATTTCTCTTTACACAAGTCATACATAACAGCTATATCTCAAATCTTAACCACACACAAATATTCACTGTGAGCATTTCTCTCCCAACATTATATAAACACTGAATACTGTTGGACGTGGGCATAATACTTGCGGATCTAGAGGCCAAGCTACCCACTGAAATGTGCTTTTATTAGAGGACGATCTGATCTGATCTGGCACAAATTTATCTAACTATAAATATCTCCTCAAACAACAATTCTTCACCATTTGTAGTTTTATGTGTATTTGTTGTTGAACTTTGGAATGCTTTCTTACTTCAAACGATAAAGCTGCATTTTTTTTGATACGGACGGAATAAAAGGAACAGTGCCGACTAACAAAAAGCATAGGTAGTGTCAACATGACAGGAGATAAGAGGATTGTAGCATGTGGCAGACAGGGGGTGAGTGTCCTTACTGCATCTGCACCCTCTGGGTAGAGCAAAGCAGCGAGTTCCTCCTGCCTGTGAAAGTCAAAAACGTCCCTGGATGATGAACGATACGATCATTTGGCAGAGCCCTGGGAATCACTGTCCTTGACTGGACGCCTGTTCTCGCTGAGGTCCTCTTTGGTCTTCTGGATGCAGGTGAAGATCTCGTTGAAGAGAGCCTTGTACTCGGGCTGCTGGCCGTCTTCCAGAACCACCGTCAGGTCAGACAGTGCAGATGAGCTGGACAGGCGGCGGCGGGTCCGGCTGCTCCCAAAGGGACTGTTGGAGGTCTGGACGGCTTTATGGCTGAGCTCGTCTGTTGCCTGCTGGCACCGCCGCAGCAGCTCGTCATATTTCACCTTGTTAACGCAAACAGATTTTAGGGGAGTGCACACGTTTTAACTGCTGTGTCAGTCCAGGAAAGCATTCTTAGACATAAATCTTAAGATTGAAAAGGTTCACATCCTGTAAAACAGAACGCTCCAATCGACTGAAGAAAAAAACTTTCTTCCTAAATGCTTTTTATACATAAATTGTACCAGACGAGATATGAATACACCACCTGCAGTGCGCTGTACTGTGCATCCACCTCGTTGAGCAGAGAGATGCCCCTCTGTTTCACTGCCTCCGCTCGCCTTATACATAGCTGCTCGTGACCACGGCGAATCTCGTCTGGGTTCGTCGCTCTCAAAACGCTGTCGCTGTTACACCTCTGACGGCTGTATCTTCTCTGCTCCTCATCCTTTTTTACCTTCTCCTCCATCTCCTCCTGGCCGGAGCTGGATCTTTCTTCTGGGGCAAAGAATACTGTATCGGGCAACAGCAGCTGGTCCGGTCTTCTGACACTGGTGGGAGTGGAGGGGACACAGTATTTTGAGAAACTACGGCTGCTATGGGTGTGTACTTGTGCTGTAAATCAAAAGTTGTATCACAAAGTGTCGCCATAAAAAATAAAGCGAAAACAATTTGACATTTTGAATCTAGTCCAGGCCTACCTGTTGGCACAGTCAGCACGCCACAGAAGCCGCAGCTGCTCCACCTCGGCCTCCAGCTCCTTCTGCCTGGCCCGGCAGCCGTCCAGCAGGGCCAGCCGCTCCTCCAGGCCTCTGTTCTCCATGACTGTCAGCTCACTCTCCCGCTCTGCAGCCTCCCTGCGGCTCCTCTCCGCAGCTATCTGGCTCTGAAGGGTCTGGACGGTGCGCTGGAGAGCCTGGTTCTCCTCCTCCGGGTCTTGGTGACCGTCTCGGCCAGAGAAAGAACCCCGTGGTGACCAGAGTCCATCCGTGCCCAGACTATCGTGGGCTACATGCCTGAACCAGAAAAGGCCAATGTCAATGAATGTTTGAAAATATGACTTTCAGGATAAAACCAAAATTACATTGAGATCACAATACATCAATAGTTGCATTAAAATGCAGTAATTTGTTGACTAGAGGTGCAGCCAAGGGCATAATTTCCCACTTTTGGTAAACCCTATCTCAGATGAGAGAAGCTCTGAATCACTTTCCATTATTATCAAGCACTTACAGCCATTAATCTTATTGCCCTTTTACCCTGGGTTTCGCCTCTCAGGCAAATTAGAGTTTGCCTTTTCTTTTCCAGGAGGTCAGAAGGGCCACATTCAGCCTGAGCGGGAGACTACTAAAAAAAGATAAACAAAACTGTTCCACCTCCTCCACATGTTTTTCTTTTGGGGTAAAAAAAACAGAGAAAGAAAACATTCTGTGTTTTTATTTACTTGCATCTGATATCAGACTGCACAATCAACATTGCTCCAAGTAGACCACACACACTGAAACTGACAAACTCACTCATTTGCAATAACAGTATTTCATATGTATAATAATGTGAATTCAACCACTGACTGTTTCACTTATTATTATTGTTTACTGCATGGACTTAACACGTGACATGACAAGTAGCGAGCTTAAACAACAGTAGTGTGCATGTATTAGCACACTGCTGACAATGGGGAGGATTAACTTCCTCCTCCTTTGGATTATGTCTAAAGGAGGAGGCCTGGTCTGACTCTGGGTGACCTGTAGGTGTCCAGTCAGCATACAAGGGGCTGAGACAGCAGAGCACAGAGGGTAAGAGAGGACCAGGCATTAGACAGGGGCTCTTATTATTCAGATGCTTTCAACTACCCTTCTCTTCGTTGGTCTCATGTAAAGGTGCAGGAAAGACAGAGCACTGTACAGCAGGAGAATACCTGTCCTGGTGTAAGTCATACAGCTCTTTGAGACAGGACACACTCTGTGCTCCGAGGCTGCGGCGCTGCTCTGCCAGGTCTCTCATGTTTCGCTCTGCGTGGGCAGCTTTTAGCTCCTCCACCTGAGTCTGCAGGTCCTCCATGTAGGTCTGAAGGCCTTCAATGGCTTCTGTTAGACTGAAGAGGAAAGAGGAGAAAGACGACTGTGACACTGAGCCTCTGCACTTAACCAAATATGCAACATACATAGAATATTATCTTGGGTGAATAAGTATGTAAAATATAATGTAAAAGGCAGATTCATTGATAACTGGGAGACAGACCTGTGGATCTTCTGCTGGGCCAGGCGGTTGTCCTGCACTAGTCTCTTGTTGCCTTGCTCCAGATCCCTGGCAGCCATGTCTAGCTGCTCATACACTTTGGCGTGCTGGTCGTTCATCTGACGCAGCAGGTCCACCTGCTTGGTCAGGTACTGATCAACAAGGGAGGGAAATGACAAAGGTTTAACTTCATTTCCGGGTTTTATTTAGGGTTTGCTATGCGGTATTTTCATTTAATTACACATGTAGAGCTGAAATAATTAGTTGACTAATTAACTGACTAGTCTGCAAAAGTCAGGTACAAATGTTATATATTCCCCATCTTCCTTAGAAGCAAAGAGCTGCCAATTAAAGCCCTGTTAAAGGACTCTTTACGTTACGATGGAGAAACAAATCAATGCAACCATTTTTTCTAATGCAGGAGCACAGCCATGTATCACACACAGGTGGCAAAACCAGTGGTGGACACTGCGTGAGGACGAGGGTCAGCGAGTTGTATGAGGATTGCCATATCAACCTGGATAAATCCTCAAGCCACAGGCCCTCTCAATACCGTAAACACATTAAGGCTCTTATCTTTAGTGAGCTGCTGAGTGCCATGTCCTCCAGCTCAAACAGATCAGCGCTGTCTGCACATGCCAAAATTAAATGTCTGAGCAGTGAAATATAAGTCCTAATTGTGTTTAAGCTTTACCTAAAAACCCACAAGTAAACCAAAATCTATGCTCTGCTGTGTTAAGGTCGGCTGGCATAACAGCCAAAATATTTCTGAGAGTTTGATAATCTAGCATTTTTTTAGGGAATATATGAATAACAAATATTTTGTAGATTAAGAGCAAAACCAAAACAGCGGAAGGAGGAAAAAGGCTGGTGAAAGTTTTTCTATAATTACAAAGATGAACAGCCTGCCAAGTGGACACACTGTGCCAAATGCTCACTAGGTCAGACTGGTCAGGATTAGCTTTTACTCCATCCTGTTTAAAGCTGAGAGGGATTCACAATGGCACTTCCCTTCCAGTGAAAGAGCTTCTCAGATTCCTCAACATGGACTTTCCTCAATGAATTATCTCCCGTTGCAGTCTCATTCATTGAAAATCACTACAATTGTGCAGCAATTATATGTATGGACTGACTAGCCTGTATAAACATGTGTTTTGCATGGTGAAATGTCTGGCTCTCACACACACGCTGTCCTCAGAGAGAGCTTAGTGCCCCTGGAGCCTCAAGAACTTCGTTCCTCTCTAACATTTCGCACCTCTATCTCCTGCAGCTGCTCCTGGTTGGTGGAGTACATCTGCTGCAGGGCCTGCTCCAGCTCGTGGTTCCTGTCGAGGAGGGTTTTTCCCAGCTCTGCTGCCAAATGGAGATCTGTCAAAACACACGGAAACATGTAAACACAAGATACGAGACAGTTTCAATGCCCAAACACAGGCAAGGGATAGAACTCGCAAAGGGTACACACACACAGACACACACACACACACACACACACACACACAAACGTCATTGTCTCACACTGCTGGTATCTGGTGAATCACAGAGGAATCTAAGGCATGCCTTGGGATCTCCTTGTGACCCTTTCTAATGCTAAATTTTTCTCACACTGCTGACTAGTCCTCTGAGGTGATGTGGGACACAACATATCTATCATGCAGATTGATTCAAATCCCGTCCTAAATCTGCAAACAGCAGAGCAGTTTCAGTTTTATTCAGCTCCACAGTGGAATGCTACAGGAAGTCTTTCCTGCTGGCTGCCATCACTCTGCATAACTCTTTATCAGGACCATGGCTCATAAGATTTTTTTTCCCTACAACCAGGACATCTACTTGTTCACTTCACTTGCTGCAAATAACAGCTCTTTTCATTATCAATCAACATGCAGCATTTTTTTTAAATGCTGTAAAATGTCACAAAAATAACCAAAAATGGCCAGCATGATTCCAGGCTGATGTTTTCAAGTTCCTTTTTTTTTTACATCCCACAAGCCAAAACCCAAACATATTCCATTTATTGTCATATGTGCCAAACATGGGAATCAATCCTCACTTTTAAGAGCGAATGTTTGCCATTTCTGCTGGAATAAAATGACCGAAGCAATTGAGTGATTACCGCAATAGTTGCTGTTTCATTTTTCTGTCAATTGACTTGTCGACTAGTGATTTCACTTGTATAACTTAACTGCTGTTAATCTTTCCAGTGCTGTTCTCTCGGACTTATCTGACCTTCTACATAATCACTAATCTCTTTCTTATCTCATATCCCTGTAATATAACAACTCTGTGCGTTAGTATATACACAATGCATATTAAATGTAATAATAGTTCCATTTTAATACACAGTGTGCAAGAACAATCCTGGATCTTGCCATGCAGCCCCTATAATTATGTGCAGTATACTACTGGGACCCATAATTGTACACTAAATATTCAACAGATATTAGGGAGTGAGATTCTAGTTTATGTTCTTCTCAGCTTTATTTTTCATCCTAGTTTTTGCTTATTATTAACAGCCTTATTTATTACTTACTTCCCTTATTTTTTCATGATTTATGTGACTTATATCATGGGCATAATTAAAGGGCTCCATCAGTGCATCTGTCTCTTTATCTCGAACCGGCATAAACATGTGTGAAAAGCAGTATATCAGAAGCAAAACGAGTGTTTACTTTATTAACATAAATCAATAATCGAATAGCTCACAGTGACATTATTCTAAAGCCTATGGAGTAATAACATGGCAGCTCACGCAGTCAGACAGAGTTTAGGGTGCGACCACAGAGCCGAGCAGCTCTTACCGTGCTCCAGGTCCTGCGGGTCGTACCAAGGCTCTCCATTCTTCTCAAACTCTTCCTCCAAAATCATGTCAGTCAACATTTTCCCGCCGCAGGGCGAGCGAGGACTCCACCTGACAGAAACCTGTTCCACAGGTGTGTTTGTTCAGCCGCCCGAGGTCGTCCGCCGCTCCTCTCTGTGCGTGGAGTAATGTCAACTACATCCTCCCGGTGTCGTTAAGTCTGTTGTCTACAGCAACGTGGCAAATCTCTAAACACATCCGGTAGGTGGCACAAACAGCGTTGACTGCGACCATAGAAAATAACTTTTACTTTAACACTACTTTAAGTGAATATTCAACGTCACGTTTAATATTATTTACAGTCTGACTTCGACAAGAGAGAGTTTAACATTTTTAAAAACTGTTTTTCTTGGCGCAGCTTCCTGCTCCCGATGACAGCCGTTTTCGCTGACGAATCGTGAATCAAGAAAAGGATCCAAATAACTGTTCTGGCCAATCAGATGTTTGTTTGTTAGTTTTAAGCCCCGCCCCACCCGGAAGGCACAGAAATTGAGTTAAGTTTAGCTGGGAAATCCATAGGGGAAACCTACGTACTATTATGTGGTGATGGTTTAGCGTCTGTGTTCGTATACAGTTATTTGTGTATAGAGGTTAAGTCGGGTAGAGATGCTCCTAATATGACACAGCTTCAGGAAACAGTGCGAGAAGTGTGGACATCATGAAAATGAGACAGGTGGAACAAGAACGAGCACAGTACTGAACGCTTTTTGTCCCTGGATTATTGACCAATTTCACTATTTTTGCTATTAGCAGTAATATTGAGCAACGCTAAAAAAAAAAGAACCGCGTAAAACAGCAAGAAACAGCATTTCCTCGTTCCGGATGGTTTGGCCGACAGGTAAACTTGGTCATAAACTTGCGTGACCTGCCATGACCATGGACGAGAAAGCTGCTCCAGGTGTGCACAACGGAAGAATGAGTATAGGTCGACGTCTGATCAGCTTTGGGCTCAATCCTGCAGCTCTGGCTTATGCCATGACTACGCTGGGATCTGGCATGATAAACAACATATTCAGCTTCTACTATGTGAAACTCTTCATCAATAAGTACAAGATATCAGAGGGAGCTTTCCACCAATCACAGGTGAGGGTATTATGTTGTGATATTGATGTTCTTTGATTGTAAATGCGTATCAATATGTGTGAAAAACACTGGTGTAGTCAAGCATACAAGTGAGAAATTTAAGTGATGATTATTTGCCTTATTGATTAAGTTGTTTACTGTTTTTGCTATTGATCGATTTCTTTAGTGAATAAAAAGTTCAGGGAGATGTCTTCATATTTCTTGCTTCCTGTTCAAAGCCTAAAGATACCCAATTCATGATCATGTAAATCAGACAAAAGTAGCAAATCCTCACATTTGAGAGGCTGGAACTAACACGTTTGTCATTTTTGCTTGATCAGTTAAATAATAATAAGTCGATTATCAAATTAGTCGTCTGTTTTGAATGATTAATCCTGTCTCCACAGGTGGTTTACATGGTGTGGAACGCTGTCAATGACCCTCTCTTTGGCTACCTGCAAGACAATTCGCGGGTGCCCTGCTGCTCTCAGCGGCGTCTCTCCATCCTGTATGGTGCTCCCCTCTACTCGCTGACTTTCCTTATAGCCTGGTTCCCGTGGCGGTCCTACGCCCCTGGAGACTGGTTGAGCGGCTTACACTTGATGGTGGCGCTGTGTGCTTTTGACGCCATGCTGACGTTTGTGCTGTTGGCACAATGTGCACTGTTTGCAGAGATATCCAGCCACCATCAGAGCCGGCTGAGACTTGTAAAGTACAGCCAGGTAGGGACTTTGGATACACAGCACCGCCTCCATTTTTCTAAGCTAACAGTGTAACTGTCCATCCTTCTCCCTTTTGTTTCCCCAGGTTGCCTCTCTCATTGGCTCCTCCAGCGTCCTCTTCTGTGGTGTGCTGTCCAACAACATGGAGGACTTTGCGGCCTTCCAAGCCTTCGCAGTGTTTATCGCCATCCTGAGCTGTGGCAGCATGCTCTACACAGGCTACCACAGCGAGAGCCGCTTTGATAACAAAGGATCTGAATCAGATGCGCTGTGCTCTGCTGAGCAGACTTCTCATCAATCCTCATTTTCCTTCTCCATGTTAAGAGCTTTGATGTGGCAGATCCTGACCAACAGGGACTTCCAGCATTTTGTGCTCATGAACTTCTGCCAGGTTTTCATGTTAGCTTTCTTTAATAATTTTACCATGATATTTGCTGAGCACCTGATTCCCCCAGATGTGCTTCCGTCTCTGGCCAAGAGCATCATGTACGGAGCGGGATTCATCTGTCCGCAGGTATTGTCCCTCAGTGGCTATAGGGATAAAAGGATAAATGGTAGCTGGTACATAATGAGCTGACAAACCCTTCATTTGCTTTTTAATCTGTCCTTTTGTCCTCGCATTACCTCAAAGGACTATGCTCACACTTTTGCATGGTTTAGTCTGTCAAAGTCACACATCCTTCACATGACTGATGACTTTTTTTAAACCCTATCATACATTTTCAGAACATTTTCCTCCCTTCTAAGAAGTAATTTTTGGCAGTACTGTGTGAGCACCAGCCTCAATTTTGATTTATTGTTTAAAACTCTGCAATACTGGTACAACTGTTACATCCTCGAATAGCAGGATTGGGTATCTGGAATGATGGCAGTCTCTTCCACAACAGTGAGACACACAGCCTGTTGATTAAACGCTGGTGGTGATCGATGCTCTGTATCAGATTGGAACTGAAAAAAAGTGTATCAATGCATCCCCAGTGAATACAGAGCCCACAGCCCACTGTCAAAGCCGTACAAGCGCCTGAAGGCACCAACAAGGAAATGCTTTCAAAACACTTGATGGGTTACTTTATAATAAGCTGCTTTGTATTTATGTGTTGTTCCTGACCCCTTGTCTCCACCCCAGCTGTTAGTATTGAGCTGTCAGAGTCTCCTCCGTGATATCGGCTACTACAGGATCATCCTCTTCACCTTCTACCTCGAGGCTGCAATGGGAGCTGTGATGCTAGCGCTCGGTCCTCAGCACTACTATATCCTGGCATTTTTCCTCACCGTTAACATGTAAGAGGTTGAAAAAGGTCTAACATTCTTCCATGTGTAAAATAAATTCACTATATAGAATCACTCAGAGATGTAATCACTCCTCTTTGATTATATTGTACCTCCACTCTGTCTCTTATCTCCTGTGCAGGGTCATAATCCAAGCAGCCTTCAGCCTGTTTGGTTTGCCTTTGGCCGACATCATTGACACAGATCTGCAGAAGTACAAGCGCAGGTAAGAAAAAAATAAAAAATAAAAAAATACAAATAATAGGCACTAGCACACTTCTGTAACCAATGCCAAATGTACATATGCATCTAATGAAGCCAATTTCTGATGTTTTCTTTTTTAATTTCTAATCAAATACATGTTACTTGACCGGTGATTTAATATTTTCATCATGTTTTCTTCTCCCTACTGCCCCCTTCTACAGTTCCCCACTCTCCTCCATGGTGTTTGGGACGAACGCTCTGTTCACTAAGCCGGCTCAGTCTCTGGCCCCTATGATAGTGCTTAATATCCTCAACCAGTTTGGATATGAACAGCTGAAGGATGCAGGAAGGAATTCAGATCCAAGGTATAGAGAGTTTCTCGTTTCTTCTTGACTCAAAACTTGAGTGGATTGAAAGCATCTTTTAATTTCTGGTGCAGTGCTAAAACAGTCGTCTGGACTGAGATTGTTTTTGTTGTTCACTTCCAATGAAAGTGATGGAGAACAAAATCCACGTCTACACTATGAGCAACAGTACAGTCCGCAGTTTATCTGAAGTTCTTCTGAAGCGTCAGCTGCCTTCGCTAAATGAACCGAGTATTTTCCAAAGTTAAATACGCCGACGTTTCATGCTCACACAGAAATCATTTAGTTCACACACAACTTTAAAAGCTCAGAAAGTTTGAACTAGCAGCTGATGACCTTTTCTCATTAACTTCAACAGAACAAATGTCAGTGATTAAGAGACGGCTGCCTTTTATTTCAAAGGTCACCGGTAATATAATTTCATGAATTCGGAGCCAGTGAAATATTTGCTTTGGAGTCAGATATTTGACCTGATGAGTACCGGCTGAAAAGTTCACAAGATATGATGATATGACATTCATTTTACTTAAAAACATTTAGAAGCACATTATCAGTCTGTTTCACTTTAAACAATCTACCCAACATACTCAGTTTTACACATCTGCTGCTGTCACAGTGACATTAATGCCGGAAAGATCCACATCAGCACGGTCAACACACATTTACAGTTTTAAATGGTTGCGATAACAGTGTCATAACAAAAATCCCCCTTGCTTCCAGCGCCCTGGAGAGCCTCCTCACCGTCATGTTCTACTTGGTGTGTCTGGCGCCCATGTGCATCGCTTCTCTGCAGGTCCTGACTTGGAGGCGGTTTTCCATACGTAGCAGTCACACTGTCGATGCAAAGTATGTTGACAGCTAACTTCTATATTTTCAGCATTCAGCGGAAGCTGGTTGGTATTCCTTTAACTGGGAAATTCTTTATTGCTAAGTAAGGGATTATGTGGAAAGTAATGTGTAAATGACTGTATATTTGAGAGAATCCAGGGTTATACTGATGCAGTTTATGAATACATAGTAGCAGAGTGTGGCATACAAGGGAGATTTGGGTTATTGATGACCATTTATTTGATCACATATCCACTTTCCTACAAATACTTGATCTGAAGGCCTACTGATGAGTCCATAACTAGCCCTTTAGTTGCTTAAAAACTGGATACCTGGACCAAACATAGCAGGACTGATGAGACTTTGTTAAATGTCAGACACTTTGTCCAGTCGCTGACCTCAGCAGCTAATTAGCAGGAACATAGTGTATGATGGCTGTGCCCTGCAAAAAAAAAAAGGGCAGATTCCACAGAAAGCATGTGAAAAATACTGTGTTGTTCTTAATAAAGGAGCTGTACTTGTGTTAACATTGACACTGAATGTAAAAGAGAAAGATGCGACAGAAATTGGCAGAGGCTGTTGAGCTGACGCAGTCAGCTGAAATGGAAGTGATATGGAGGGTGCTGCTTGGCCACACCATGATGTAAGGAAGTTAGGTCCAAAAATGTAAAGAATATGACATTGGATTTTTTTTTTTTTTTTCAGTCAAGCTCTTTCACATTCCAGACTTGATTGTGGTTGTGTGATTAATGGCATCGTCATATTTTACCCAAAGAAGACATTACAGCTGAGATCTGTAATAACTTTTTAGTCAACGTGTCATACTGTTATCTGCGTCTGCAGTGTGGATAATTGAAATCTAATTTTACCACTTAAGTAAGTACGCGCCTGAAGAAACAAGATGATTTGATTTCACTTTATTATCACAATGTTTTTCTGAAACCTGTCTTGTGTGCACAAGACGTACATACCAGACACATAACAAACCACAACATTTAACCAAATGACAAAACAAAAGACATTTCATACATCATCTTCACTGCAAACATGGGCAGAATTTCAAATACCAGCTTTAACTCCAGCGGCGCTCCAGCGTGCAGCAATTCTGACGTGCGTCCACATCTGTGGGGCCTTAAACTTGTGTTTGAAAGTTCATTCCACAGCTTTTAATGGGTAAATAATGTACACACACCTGTAAACACGGGGACTTCATAGGTGATATATAAGTCCATTCTAATGTTATCTGGCGAGATTCTTCACAGTGAGCAAATGTGTATGGACGTCATTGTACAGAATATGACACAGCAAGATGACTCAGACACATCAGGTTGTTAAATGTGCCTTCCTCTAAGTTTATTGATGATTTTTCAGAGCCAAACACACTCCCAACACCAAAAATGCAACCTTTGCTTTTTTAATGTAAGATGTACTGTATGTAAAGTGATCTCCAATGTGCCTTTTTTGTCATTGCATTGTTTATAATGATCGACGGATAGTCAAATTACATCTGAATGTGAAAGTTTCTGTTTGGTTTTTGATTGAATATGTCTATTGATCAGCAAGAGAACACGGGCAATAGTAAGATAATCTTGATATCATGTGATCTAAACTTGACCTTGAATTCTCTGAAGAGGCTTGACGTCTTCTTCTGACGGCTTCCTTTGCACTGTTGCACACTTGCTCTTCTGACTTCCACTTTCATTAGTGAACCGTGTGATCTGCGTGTGCTGAAAATGTAAAATGTGTGTGCTACTTTTTATTCTGTATTCCTGAAAGTACAATTCAACAATTATTGTTCTATCAAAACGGCTTACTTTTCTAAACATATGGAAGAGATGAGACTCAAGAATTAAAATCATGTGCCTACGTCTTTGAATTGAATTGGACTTTCTTGTTTTTTCTTCCCCGAACACTGCTCTTGTTTAGAAAAGATTGAAGTGTTTGAAGGTGCTCTAATAGTGATTACAATCAGCAGAAAGTACATAAAACTACGGCTAGAGGGCTGTCGGCCCGTCTGTCACTGCTTAAACTGAAAAACTGCAGCTATAAAAGGAACAGTGACTCACGACCTTTGTTGTGGTTCATGAGAAAAGGTGAGCAAGCGCACAGCTACCCTGCAGCCTGTGTCGATTTCCTCGGTCACACAACTGCGTCATCCGTCAGGTGTTTCATTGCTCTGGAATTTCCTCTCCGGCAGGATAATGGAGGTCCTTTAATATCCTTGAACGACGCTTAGACGTTTTGATAGATGTCATCGGTTGAGATGTTGAGGTCAGTGCTTGCAGCCTGCAATGAGATGAAATTTCTTGTGAAAATGATGGGGAAAATAGCAAATGTTCATATTAGTGGGAAACTACATGTTGCAACGCAAGCTGTGCAGAAGTTTTCGTGCTTGCTCAATCTGTCGACTGCATCTAACGTGCTGCAATGAGATTTACCTCAGCTTGAGAACGGTTTCTGCTTGCAGTTTGTTTCTGTTTCTCCAAATTCTCTCTGCTGTACATCTCTTGCAGCACATCACGGAATTGTTTTTTTTTAGTTGAGCTATCCTGTTTGGAAAGTTGAGAAGAAATCGATCATAAAACTGTGTATTCAGTTTAGAAGAAAAGCTGGTGAAAAAATGCTTTGTCATTTGTGGTGTTGTAATTTATTGAGACAATGGTTTCCGTTCCTCTTTTTGCTTCTTTTGCCTTTCCCCCTCATTTGATAAACACCTCAAGCATGAATTAAAGCAGAAAATCAGACACTTATCTACACACCCTTTCAGTTTTGCGCATCCTTCTGCAGACACTGATATTGCAGCCGTGCTAGAACAAAGATGAGACAGGTACGTTTCACTTGAGTGTATTTTCATTCTTGTTTGTATATGGGTGGATCTTAACACATAACATTACTGTAGATCTGTTAAGTTATTTACCTTCTTTACAATCAGTGTCATGACTGCCAAACTGTAGATGGCCAAGAGGACAAAAAACAACCACAGAAGGATGTTCCTCACCATTATTTTAACTTTCTCTGGAAAACAAAAAAAAAAAGAAAAGCTGTCCATCCCAGTTCATCTTAACACATCCAAACATCAGCGACTGACCTGTGAAAAGCAGTTTTCTGTCTTACCCCTCACTACAAGCGTTGTACCCAACCCTACATGCTGTGCGCCACGTGCTGGGACTCCATGCGATACTGCAGCACAGAGGTAGATCCCACTGTCATTAGTATGAAGTGACTTGATGTGTAAAGAGGCGCCGTCCAGCCTGTACTTTGGATTGTTAAGTGGCTGTATGCGAAAATGGGAGTTCTCTTTGAAAGAAAACCACTCATACTGCCAGCCTGTGGACGAACAACGTGAACTGACGGTACAAGAGAGGACAGCACTTTGTCCTGTTTTCCGCCAAATCACCTTGTTCGGCTGCGATAAGCAGCTCTCTGGAACGACAGACAGACAAATTTAACAGATTTAGTGTCTTTCAGCCCATAATGTGTCAGAGAAATCACTGAGCGACTGTTGAACAGAAGCTGTAATTCCTAATGCGGAACAATGATTTGAAAGCATTACTCCATAAAGGAATAATATACACAATGCTACACATAACAAAGACATACCTGTTGCTGGCAGGTAGGTGAGCAGGAGAGAAAACCAAAACAACTGCTCCATGTCTGTAGCTTGACAGTGTGAATGATCTCATTAGTCTTTTCATGAGGGTGTCTCAGTGGCTGACAACATGGGAAGTGGGTATATTATTGCACTTCCTCAACACTTAGTTCCTACTTATTTTCCTGTCCTTTGCAGCTGAATGGCGACACTGTGGCTTTTCCACAAACATGAGGCATTTTGATGTGTTTAGTATTAGTAACATAACATGATGACATTCGTAATATCAAGCGTAAATAGATTTAGCTGTTACAGATAAATGTAGGGTCACAGATAAGAGTTTGTGTCACTGTAAATGGGAAACAGCAAAAAGGCCCATCAGCATGTTATTGCCTAATTTGAACAGCATATCTGAAAATAAAGGAACAACCATCAGCTGTGTAAAATGTCTGATGTGTGTTTAGAAATGCTCAAAAAGCAATATGCAGTGTAGAGTGGGACTGGATTCAAAATACACAGTATGCACAGATAAATCATGTAGAAATTACTGAGGCAAAATGTTAAGAAATGTTAAATTCAGTGAGACAATGTTTTCATCATGGCCACATTAACCTGCATGAATCCTCTTCTGAGGATTATTGTACATATTTGTACATGTTGTATACTACAACAGAACGTCGCTGAACATTATCTACTCTTGCATGAGAGCATTTATTTATGCCGTTATCGTATTTCTTATCTACCCTTCTCAGTGTCCTTTCGTTGTCAGTTTGCCAGTTGATGTGACTTGGCTGCTGTTGGAGAACAGGGGTGGACTCAGGCTGTCTGAAGGGCAGAAGTGGAAAAAAAATCTAAAGGGCACCAGTGTGCAGGAAGTCGTGATGCATTTATGGTGAAACAACTCCAAATCCTGGTTTAGATTAAAATTGTTCTAACATGTAGGCCACACTAGAGGGCATCCTACTGGGCACTTTGTCATGCTTTCTTGTACAGTTTTTTTTTTTTTAAACATAGGGCCTCTGAGTCCACTAGTGCTAGAGAGTAACTCAGTACATTTACTATACTATACGTGTAATGGAAGTAAGTGTTTTACCACTGTACTTAAAGGCCATACACACACACCGATCGCCCTCTTCTGAGGACTGTGTGGGCAGCTACAGACTCGGTTTGACTGACATCTCTCTGACCCCTTCATTAGTTGTATTGTTCTTGTTAGGATGGGTGATTTGGATGATTTTTAACTTGATTTTATTACTACTATTCAGTGTATTTTATATTCCATCTTATGTGCACTCTCTTTATTCATCTTATTTTAGTGTTATTACAACGTGGATTTTATTCCCCATCTTATATTAAATTAATTTACTATCTCTGTTTTTATGTCCATCCTATGTCTTGTTAATGTGAATCCTTTGTTGTAAAGTGCTTTAAAATGCATTTCTTATATGAAAGGTGCTATACAAATAAAGTTTATCAGTATTATTATTAGATGCTTTCAGTTTACATTACTTTTCACTTCTACTCCACTACTTTTCAGGAGGGAATATCGTATTTTTTACTCTCTCACATTTACTGTATTATTTTACAGATTAATATACCAGATTACACCACCCAACAACAGTGCATAAGGTTGCTAAAATTAGCTCCACCTCGACACTCTTTAGCATTAAATAGCTGCTCACGCCTCGACACTTCACTGATAACAACTCAATGATATACAGTATACATTTATATAATATCTATCAAGTACTACATCTGTACTTTGTATGTAGCGGTAATATCTTGTATATAGTTCAATGCTTGTCAAGCCCTGGTCCCACCCAATGTGAAGTCCTTCCTCCTGCACGCGGGGCTCAGTCTCTGCTCTGCTCAGCTCGCTGTAGGCGGATCCTCTCGTGCTGTCGCTCAATGTTTCGTCCAATCCAAAGCTCCCTGTGTGTTTTCTCACGCCCCCTTCCACGTCGACCTGCACTCTCGCCATATTTTCAACCGTGTGAATCCCGCAGACCGGTTTGCCTCTAAAGTTGTCGAGAGGAAGCGTTCACGCAAGACAGCATTAAGTGTGAAACGATCCACTTCAAACGCAAAAAGGCACACCTGCGGTAGCTCCCTATCTTTTCCTATCTGTTTTTTCATTCTGCAGCAATGAACGTCTTCAGACTGACAGGGGACCTCTCTCATCTGGCTGCTATCATCATCCTGCTACTCAAAATATGGAAAAGCAGGTCGTGTGCAGGTGAGCCCTAGCTGGAATTAATCTTTGCTACAGTTGCTACAATGCGGATTAATGTTACTCTTTATCTTTGCCTTTCTTTAATAGCTAAAATTGTCGATTTAGCTTTGTCTCTTCATACACACCAAGCTCCAAGCTAGCTAACGTTAGCTACATGCTAACGTTTCCCACTCATTCATTTGAGTCAGTGGCTAATACCGTTAGCAGGCGATGGCCAATAGAAAGTGTTGTCCGAACATACTACTACTGCTATATTTACTGAAAATATATAGTCAAATGTTGAAGTAAGTGGCAATATTATCCAGATATATCATAGAAACAACTAACTTTATTGGAATTGCTAGTGTGAGTTAAGCATGTTAGCTAAACAATGGTTAGAGGGAGTTTATGGTCAGTTAGTTACCTGCTGTTTAGTACAATGACCGATTATAAGAAGAATAATCATGTTTTGGGAGAGGTATCATTTGCCACAGATTCATTTTTACTGGTTGATTTTGCCTTCTCTACACATCGCCCATCCATTTACTCCACGCTCTGTTAATTTGAGGTTTGGTGCTCGATTTTTTTGGTCTGGCTTCTGACGTGGCGTTCTAGAAGACGCTACGGAAGTAGCTAACGAATTAAAATAGTTTACGTTTTTGTTGCCATGCTTCATTTCTGTAACACTTTTTAGCACGTGTTATGTGTTAATAGTGAACAGGACCTCTAACCACACAAGTTAGAGTGATTTCTGGAGCCACAGTGGTGTATCGTACTTGTGTTATGAGGAGAAACGCTGTGAGTGACCCACAAAGCTGGGGTGTTGACTCTAGGTTAAAAGTTACATTAAGTATCAGCTAAGATTATGATAACGTTTATGACTAATTGATTTGGATAAGGGAAAAAACCCTTTAGTGGACAGCCATGCAATAGTAGATTTACTCTCCGGAGAAACAAAATGACAAAATTAGGTAAATAAACTGCATACATATATGAAGAGTATTGATAAGTGAAGATATCAAGCAACAAGTGTGTTACCAAACTGCCAACCAAAACCTCTGTTTCATGAAGACTTGGAAAGAGGAAATACTGTACACACAGTGCAGAGCATACCTTTCACACAGAGAGAAAAGAAAATTGCTAAGAGAGGGTGAAGCAGTTATTGCAGACTACATGCAATGTGAAAACAGACATGACCGATGATGGAGAAAGCAATAGTTCTGTCTCTTGGAGGACCAAGTGGAGGCCTGGAGACTATGCCAGCACAAATTAGGTGAGAACCAGGGGTACCTTTTGGATAGGTCACCAGGCAGTCACAGGGCTCACATATACAGACAGACAACAACTCACTCAGACAAAGACTGGCATCTATGTTCAGTTCAGAGTTTTCAGTTCCCCTAACCTGCAAAGCCAGGTGACTCAAACCAAGAACCTTTTTGCTGAACCATCGCTGGTAAGCACTGCACTGCCTGTAATAGTCTTTTGGCTGTGATCAGGTCACAAGTGCACACAGACCGAGAGAGAAACCTGTACACACTTCTTGTTGTGTCTGGTGTCCTGTGTAACTTGAGGTCATCAGTTTATGCATTTTGACTAAGATAGCATTAGTTAAAAAGAGTAACACTGGCTTTAAATTAGGGATAGTATGCATTTAATTTCAGGCCAAATTGAGAAAAACGCTTTGTCACTGGTTTCTGAAATTGCAGATTTTCCAGATAAATATTCATCATGTTTCCAGTAGATGTCACTGTTCAATAAGGAACAACATGATGATTTATGTTTTGTCCAGACTGCTTGTGAAACTGTTCTGAAGTTGCTGACAGCACACCTCAAACTAAATGGTAAATTTATTTTTTTCTTAAAGGTATCTCTGGAAAGAGCCAAATCCTTTTTGCCATAGTGTTCACCACACGCTACTTGGATCTGCTCTCCTCATTCATCTCCCTCTATAACACAAGCATGAAGGTAAGACACCAGTCCTGTCTCAGCTCTAAGCGGTAGCTTTTCATTCAGGTCCCACATTTGCCCTCAGTGCCTCAGTGACAAGCTGGTCTGTGTCGTTTACCCAGGTGATCTACATTGGTTGTGCATATGCCACAGTCTACCTGATCTACATGAAGTTCAGGGCCACCTATGATGGCAACCATGACAGTTTCAGAGTGGAGTTCCTGGTTGTTCCTGTCGGGGGTCTTGCTGTTCTTATCAACCACGACTTCTCTTTCCTAGAGGTGGGTTCAACCTCCTGAGTTGTTGTCGCACCATGACATAACTTATTGATGACAAGCTGACCACGATTGAGATTTCCTATTCCTGTACATTGAAGTGTAATTGTATCGTCATCAGATCCTGTGGACTTTCTCCATCTACCTGGAGTCAGTGGCAATCCTGCCTCAGCTCTTCATGATCAGCAAGACCGGCGAGGCCGAGACCATCACCACCCATTACCTGTTCTGCCTGGGCCTGTATCGAGCCCTCTATCTCTTCAACTGGATCTGGCGTTACTACTTTGAAGGCTTCTTTGACATGATCGCCATTGTGGCCGGCGTGGTCCAGACTGTCCTCTACTGCGACTTCTTCTACCTTTATGTCACCAAAGGTGGGTTTCTTGTTGGTATCACCTATTATGGCAAAGTAGGCAGATAAAACAAAGGAAAAAAGCTGATTTGGTGGTCGTTACCTGTAGCCTGTTCCCACCACTGGAACTTTTCCAGGAACCTTTTTAGGAACACAGGAACCTTATTTGCATTTCCATTGCAAGTCTAACTTCACTTCCTCTTTCAAAAAGTCTGTGTCGTGCGTTCAAATGGCCTGGAAACTGTGCTTGTGATAGCCTTCACTCACATGATGTTTGTTGACATTCAAAACGTTAACATAAACAGTAAAGTGGGTTTGCAGCCACCGATTATTTACATTATCGATTAATCTGACAATTATTTTCATGATTTATTTAGTCTGGAAATGTCAAAAAATGTGAAAAATGCTCATCACAATTCCTCAGCACCCAAAGTGACATCTTCAAATTGCCTCTTTTGTCCAACCAACATTTACTGTGATAAACGACAAAAAATGCAGAAAATTCTTAAATTTAGAAGCAGGAACCAGCCAGTGTTTGACATTTCTGCTTGAAGAATGAATGAAACTTTGTGAATGAAATAATGCGATGAAGAAAGATGGAGTGCAGGGAACAAATGTGAGAAACAAAACTCAGTAAAATTATGTAGAAATATGTATAAAACAGTGAGCAGATTGTTTATTTTTGAGGCAGTTGTGCAGATCTTCATCTCCTTCTTCACCTCTGTGTGTCTCTTCAGCCTCCATTCAAACGGTAAATTATGAACAACAACACGTCTCTGTGCGAATATGCGACTCCGTCACGCCGTTGTCGTCATTGGCATGATTTGACTAATCTATGTGGTTCTTGAGAATGGGTTGAAACTCAGATAGGAAAAGTGCACAAGCAACTTTTTATTATGAGTTTTAACTCCTGGGGCTGTAGAGTCACTGTAAGTATTCTGTGACCACCACTGGGAGTTACGCATCAGCTCAAACCAAAGAGAAATGGGAAAATCAATGCCTACCGGCCTAAATCCTCAACACCGGCCCTGTTATGGTTCTTACTTGCTGCCTGTCTAACTGTGTGTCTCACCTTCTCAGTGTTGAAAGGCAAGAAGCTGAGCCTGCCAGCGTAAAAAGTGCAGGAGACGGTGACTCCCAGCAGACTCAGGGGGTGTGGAGATGACATCATGGAATCTCGTGACCTACAGCAAAAGATGCCTGAGACAGAGAGCCAACTATCGGGGAAAAACACTAGTCTTCTTGATGATTGCTGATGGAACTGGTAAATGCCAACAAACACCAGGGCTGAACAAAGATCATCCCAGATCAACCTTTGGATTTCTGTGTTCAGCATCTTGCCTTAAACTTCTTTTCATTGCTGTTCAAATGGGAGAAAAGGCTTCTTTTTTTTTTTCTACATGTGAGGTGTATACGCTTATTTTTTTATTTTTTTATAATGTCACAAATAGGGTCAACTCTTGAGAAGTACCTTGTTTGGCTTGGTAATGAAATGCACAAATGTACAGTCTTATTAAAGAGTGAGATAAAGAGTGATGTATCTGAGTGCCTGGTGAGGATTGGATCCGGTTTCTCACAGTATTTTTATTTTAGTTTTTGTCTAGATAACCGTATGCATACTACTATAATACATGTACTCTCTCTTGGAGACATTAAAGGAGGCCAACCAACAAAATTTTACGCCAACACACGCATCCATTTTGTAAAACCGTTGCTTTATAGAATTGCTCAAAACAACGTTTTAACAGGTTCCTCTCATCTAAAAATCTGAACTTTTTTGTAAGTAGAGCTCATAGGTGGATTTGTGGTTTCATCTTAAGTTTATGAATTAACCCATGGATACATCACTTTAACGCCAACAATCGTTTTGTCATAGATGTCAGTATTTTCAAATGACTCATTTTGAATTAAAACCTTTCATATGTTTTTTTCCCCCTCAGCTTAGTGTATTGAATGCATCAGTCGTTCTACAGCTTTAATATAGATTTCATACAGTCTTAAAGCATCACACTTTGAATGTCGATAGAGCACAAACCCTGTTTCTGCTTTCAGTTGCACCCCACGAGCAAACTCCTGAACACCTTCCAGCAGTGACGTGTCAGTTATCTAAAGGTTGAAATCAATGAAGTCAGAGTAAAGCAATAATGAATGGCTGAATAATGATCTCTCTTCTCATAGCGGGGCCGAGGAGTGTGCAGATATTTGGCATGAGAATCCTGCAGCCTTTGACTGGTTGTGATACTTCAGTCGTTAAGTGTGTGCCTGGAGTGTGAACACTTGAACAGACTGGAGGCTGTGCTGCTCAGTGGTTGAGTAAGGGTGATCACGGTGTTCGCTGAGTGCATTTCTATTAAAGGCCTCTTGTTGACTTTTTCAAATTAGTCATTCTTAAAGGATTATTTCAACTCTTTATGTCATTTTTTGCATGATATCACCTCCATTAAAGATTTTATGAGATTCACCTTCCAGTGTCACAGTGTTCTCATTGTAATCATGCAAGAACAGATGAGAAGCACTCATTTTTTAAGGACTATGGATCAGTGTTTTTTTTTTGTTTTTTTTTTAAATGTACAGACCCTTATTTTGTTTGTCACATGACGTTATACACATTCCCACCAATGGTTTTACACTATTTAACTGATGGTGAAAATAACGTCAGGCAACGTTACATGTGATCAAATGAAGTAAGCAAAGTCCTTGCGTGTCGCATAGACACGTTCAAAATAGTAGAAAACATTTCACATCCATCGTCCTCACCTATTCAAATAGAAACTTCCCAATTGGACAGTAGGTGACAGGAATAAGGGTCAGACATGCTGAAAAGTACTTAAATAAGACAATATACTACACGTTGTAGCTCAATTCATTGCAATGAAGATCATTTGTGGCCGCTCACAACCAAAATACACAGCTAAACATGCAGGACTGAGCTGGCGTGAGCCAAACACACTGCATTTTTACCAGCTAATGAGCTAACAGCAAGAGCACCTCAAAGACGTCTCTCCATCTCTGTTCGAACAGAATATAAACAGCACAGACATTAACTGTGATGAGCATTTATTCAAAGCTGCATTACAAATGTACAACATAGTGCTCTTTTAAGGTAAATACAAACATGTAACAGTTACTTTGCAGTGCATTTTTTTTTGGTCTTATCTGAGAAATGCAGATTTACACAACATACACATGCATTTTCAGACTGAAAACCATAATCCACAGTAGTGCAGTGCCTTTTTGGACAGAGTACACGAGTTAACATTTTCCTCTTGAAAGGAGCTGCTTTGTGCAAGATGTGTACATTCAAAATATGTACGGATTAAACTAAAACAAGTCTTCAGTATTTGACTATTGAGGCAGTTGAAAAATGAGTCATATCATGTACCTTTGGCTGCTGAAGACTTATTACATTTGCTGCACCATATATATAAAGATAGAAAGACAGTAACCATCAGGGGGTCTTTGTGCTTAGAAAATCTTTTAAATCTGCACATCTCAGGCTCAAGCCACCATAAACTACATTCAGGGGTCCTCTGAATCCCTCCCATCAAGCTTCAGTAGTGTTGATTTAAGGCCTCTGTACACTCAGCGATCTCGAGCTTTCCCACATCAAAGCTGACAAATGAGGGAGAAGAAGAATCGAGCTACTGCATTTCCTTCAGCTTTGAAGTTTCCCTCTCCTTCCCCTGGAAAATCACCAGAGATGAGAGGAAAATGAAGACAACGTGGAAACAGTGAGACAGATTTTACTACAAATGTGCATATGATACAGAGTAATAACATTTTGGAAGAGAGGATACACTAAACTCCATTGATTTCAATGCATCAGACGTCAGGTGCAGCCTTAAATATAATGCACTTTCTAACTCTATCAGATGGTGGTGGTCAAAAACAAGAAAGTGCTGAAAACTGACACCATAAAATATCTCCTCGACAGTACATTACCTTTGTCAGATGTGGGTAATAGTGTTTGAGGATGTTGGAGAGGGTGATATAAAAAACATTAAAGATGGATGAAACCACGACGGAGAAGAGGGCGATGCCGGAGAGCACACACAGCAGGCTCAACCCTCCTACAAACAGCAGGAACGCTGACAGACACAGACAGAAATCACAGGTTTGAGGCTGCGGTGTATCGTAAAATATGTCATACACTGGTTGTTTTTTTTTTTTTTACCCGATTACACTTACCTTCAAAGAAAACAAAACCTACTACAGACATAACGCTGGTCACAAGAGCAAAAACGAGGAAAAGGCCAATGGGCAGTGCAGCTATAGCGCTGAACAGCAACACTGCCAGAGCTGCGACAGGGTGGCTGCTGAGGTACAGCCCGATTTTTGTATTCATCAGCTGTGATACCTGTTAGACAGAGAAAGACACACGCAGCTGTCATTGTCAGTGAGCTGGGAGGACACGCAGACTGTTCCCCTCTGCATTCCTAATGGGAAAATGATAGAAAATAAAGAATAAAGAGCAGGGCCTTAGAGACATTACCTTGGGGTCATCATAAAGGCGGCTCACCAGGGTGGTCCAGCTTCCCCACAGCTGCTGAAAGTCAGTCACACTGCTGCTGCTGCTGCTGTGCTGCATCTCCATACATGCAGCCAAACTAAAGACATGAGTAAAACCACACAGCTGAGGTTAATCCAACAATTTACAGCTAGCTGGCGTGTTTCTTTAGATACAGACAGGATTCAAGTGAGCGGCTGAGGCTGTAACAGAAGACAAGCCTTTAGTCAACAAGCTGACGGCTGTACTGAACCTCAGCTGTTGTTCTCTGCACTATAAACAACTTGAAAACATTCCTGAGAGCACATAACAAAGTGAAGTTAGTCAGTACAAACCTGATCACTGTGGTAAACCTGGTTATGTTCTCAGCAAATTCAGCTCACAACATGAGAAGTTGTGTCCTGGAGTAGCCTGACCCTCCAACAGTGGCAACACACCCTGTATGAAAACACACCTTCTTCCTCCTCCTCCTTCTTCCTCTACTGGATTCCTGATTGCAGACGTTAACAGGCTTGTTGGTTGTTGTTTCTGCCATCTGCTGTTCACCAAATATGTTTCAGTGAGAGATGAGTTTTGCTTTTCTGTAGAAGTGGCTCAGTGTTATTTGTGGAATAATTATTATTAATTATTGGGGGGAGGGGAAATCACAGCTATAGTTAATAAGATATCTACTTTCAACCTTAGAAAAATTACTTGGCAAGATCTATATCCTTTGATAAAGAATGGGGGGGCTTCAAACTAAGCTAAATGTACTGAATTAATGAGAAAATAACTGCGAGCAATACATTTTGCCCCTCAAAAACAAAACAAAATTATAAATCAGTAGCCAAAATAAGTAGTTAATCAGTGCACAGTTAATCAGGAATAAATAATGAATATATTTTTGCATTTATTTAATTCTGTCTCATATTATTTATTTCCATACTTATGGAAATAACATGGAATTAAGTCAGTGGAAATTATGCAGATATATCAACACTGATTCTTATTCTTGGTCTGATTTTTCACACATTTGTATTCAGGATCCAGTTGTCACATTGCCATCCAGTGGCCACATTGAGGAACTGCAATACGTATTTAAATCAAGGGTGAACACAGTGTTCAAGTCCGTATAATCATTCTTTGAATCATGACTCATTATTAGTGTGAGTCTAAAAAAATAACAGTATCATCAGTATTGGTAATGAGTGCATTAATAAAGACCTGTTTTCTGATGTGGACACTAGTCTTCCTGATTCCAGCCTTATTTTTCCAGAATTATTCTTCTTATCATTATTATTATTAACAACAGTAATTGATTTAATCTGCTCTATGCAATATATAAAGGCAGTTATGCACTATGCAACCTTAATGGCTCAATATTGAATTTATTTAAGATAAACTTAACTGAACATTGCCAGTCTGCTTTGATACTTCTAATTCTCAAGTGTATTACCACCCGTACAACCACACATCACCTCCTCCTTCTCGGGCTTCTCTGGCATTACTCTCTGTCATTAAAGGACCACTGTCACTAATTATGACAAATGCCATGTCCAGCCCTCTCTGCTTCTGCCTAATTGCACCATAAACCACCAATTGTCTTTTCTGGACTGGTGATGAATTCAGAAATTATTTGTTTGTGAGGAAAAGGATGCTCTCTTTCTCTTTCATTTTGTCTCAGGTGATTAAAATTGAATTAAGGCGCTTTTCGGTGTGTTTGCATTCAATAAATTCACACTTATTTAAACATGCTGCAGTTTGCATGCAGCAGCCAGTAATGTTTCTGCAGCTCTGATGAGCGGTGAAACATCAGGATCCCTGCTGGTGTGGAATATAGAGTTTCAGTAAAGACTACAAAGCCTTTTAAACATGCACGGTTCAATACAGTGATTGATTGTTGAGCTGCTGCTGTGGCATGAGGGAAATCACAACAGAAGTTCTCCGGAGATTCAGAAGAGGGGGGTTCCCGGTTTACTTCACAGCTGTCAGACTGAAACGGCTCCTTAAAAATAATGACCACACTTTCTTCCCTTCTGCACTGTGCTGCTATTAGACGGTAACGGCCAGATTTCTCTGTGAAGACGGAGACTGATCAGAATATTAAATGACTGAACTTCACATCCACCACTGATTACTTCTTCAATCAAAGATAGGATTTGCTGGTCTTGCCACAGCCACCCACAAATTAAGTTTAGCCCCTTGAGTTTTATGCAGGCACATAACTGCGAGGTCTTCGCAAGGGAAATGGCAGTGTGATCTGTCTTCAAACTACACCAAAGAGAGACACCTCCGGGACTGGTGATGACAACTTATTTGGACCCTTTATAGCTGCCAGCCATACTAATTAATCACACTCTGTTGTATTGAGTACAGGGGAATGATTTGGTGAGAGAGACTGCATCCACTTCTCCAGACTGCTAAATGCAATGAACTCAGTGAACCAAACCTTGAGCTGTGAGTGTGTGCCTGTGTGTGCAAGAAGGAATTCCCAATAATTTAGCACAACTATTCTTCCTGCTGTCCTTTTTATGACTCTCAGATTATTCACCTCATAGTGGAAACTTCCACTTGTCTCTCCTGTGCTCTGGAGCTCACTGCAGCCTGGCTGCTGCAGTGCTTAACCACATCATTTCTGACTGCTGACCCACACATCGGTCCACTGCTTCACTTCATAACAAGGCCTGTCTGGCAGCTGGATGCTCACCAGTAGACATCTTCTGTCACAGCTGTAAAACATCTGGGAGAGCAAACAGCCCATGGCCGAACAGTCAGTAACTGTACAGTTCTGCTATGTCCCACTACGTCCCCTTTTGCAGCTGTGAGTAGCTCCTTTATCTCCTTTGTGCATTGTCTGTGTGACAATAATGTCCAGCAATACCGCACTCAAAGATTAGCTGTTTTCAGAATGCACTTTGGTTGTACTGGGCAGCCTCCAGGTGTGAATGTGTGATCTTGCAAAAGAGAGTATGACTCCCAGTGAAACTTTCCAAAGTGCATAAAAGTTTTAAAAGCTGCAGTGTACTTCACTTTGTCATTTATTTTCTCAAATGCTGCATAGAATTAATATTCAGTATAGATTTGGGGCACAGCTTTTATCTTTCACCACTAAAAATGGTGAAAGTCCAGAAAATTAGACTGCTGTTACAGTTTTTATTGAGTGTTTTTACTGCAACGGTATTTCCTTCAAGCAGTGTGATTTTTCCACTGTTAGGTACAATAACAGTCAAATGTTACTTGCTCTTCCACACCAAAACTATTATGGATTTTATTTAAATGACATAACAGCATCAATAATTCGTGAAAACTAAAGTTCAAAACAATTTGATGCACATGTGAAATTGTTGTTATTCAAGGCACTGCCACAGTATGAACTGAGCTGCTCAGAGAACTCAATATTATCGATCATTGTCTGAAATAATCAATATAAAGCCAATCATAAGGTCAGCGTTAGGTTGCTTTAGCCATGTACAGCCAAAGTAACTGTAGTGTATAGTGATGTATTTTTTGTCCTGAACCATTTTATTGATAATTTTATGCATTTTACATATTTTCAATTGATTTGTGTAAATCTGAAACCAGAAACTGAAAGAACATTAACTCTGGTGTGTTATTTTTGCCATAAACCTCGCTTTAGAACTAAATTTTGACCTCATGAGTCATGACGCGAATCCTAAAATATACCACATACAATAGCTTAAACCTGTTTTCCTGCTGAGCAAAATAAGAGCTCAGAGTTGCTCCACAGCTCCTGAGACAAATGACTCTTGTGACAAGCATCCCGCTCTCCTACTTAAGGGTAGATGAAAATTGAATGTTCTTAATGTGTCCCATATACCTTTGGCACTGAGATATGTCTGAGTGTCTGAGAGCAAATTGACTGTACGATATGTCTACTGGCACGTGGCAAGCCGCTCAACGCATTACAGCCGGGATGTGATTGATAGGCTGTCAGCAAATTCCAATTTGCATCCGCTGATTGTAAAAACTAATCACTGCGAGAGGAGGAGCATAGAATAGTCAGAAATCTCCTGTGCTTCCATGTTACCTGATGCATGTCCACCTCTTGTGTGTCTCCTAAAATTACATCATGTGTTACATTATTGATGTCTGGCCCTCACTGACATGCGGCAGCCAAAGCCTGCTGTGTTTTATGAGAGGGACCTGGTGCTTTTTTCCCCCCTCCTTCTCGCTTGTCACACTTGATACCCACACCTCTCCATCACACTATCTGTCTCTAACCACCTCCCCTCTCTCCCACTCCCATTCTTTGAAGTTGCACAGGAGTGTTCGGCGAACAGCTGGCCACAGGAGAACAAAATGTCTTTGGAGTCTGCCCTGTGTCAAATGGGATAGTCTTCATTGTCAGTGGTTGTCATTTTGGCAGATGAAGGGGGCTGTTTTAGGTTCCTGTCCCTCCGACTGGGGAGAGGGAGAGGCTCAAAGGGGGCTCCCTGGAGGGTGGTAAAGGGCGCTGCGGAGGACAGCGTGAAAGCCCCTCGCCAACCTCTCAAAGCTCACCAACATCAGCAGCTCCTACAGCATACACACAGAAGGATATACTGCATACATTGTTTAAAAAAATAAATTACCACTAACTGTCTGTATAATAAGCATGAAGCTAGCTAGAGACCACAGCCAGCTAACTTAGCTTAGCAGAGAAACAGGAAACAGCTAGTCTGGCTCAAAACCCACCTACTAGCACCTCTAAATCTCACTAATTCACAAGTTGTATCTGGTTTGTTTTATTCAAGCAACTTCTCAAAGCTCACCAACACCAGCGGCACCTACAGGAAGACATACTGTGTCGTTAAAGACATTAGCACTAGAAATTAGCATTCTCTACCTTTACTGGCTAATGCTAATTAGCTGGCTAATTAGCATTCTCTACCTTTACTGGCTAATGCAACAAGCCAGCTAACTTAGCTGAACAGAAAGACACGAAATAGGGGAAAACAGATACCCGGGTTCTCTCCAGAGGTGTCAAAATCTGCCTATTTTCACCTCTTAAGATCACTAATTCACAAGTTGTATATAGTTTGTACAAGACTCATAGTATTCTGTTTTACAGGGGCTTAATGTACTAGACTACACTAAAAGTCCAGCTTGTGAGCACCCATACACTACACAAGCAGTCATGCTTTTGGAGTCACGTGTTGCTATTTGCTTCTATCAGCACATTGTCCATCAGTGATTGAATTAGCAATATTTAATTAGCGTGTTTCCCACATTCAGTTATAATGAATCAACACCACTGCTGCAGTCTATCAGAAAACAAACGTTTTCATCAGTTAGATGCAAAATCTATGAGGCGTCATTGAATGACAAAGTAGCGTGAAATTTTCGAAAGTTGGGTCAGTGGGTTTACAGTTTGAAAAACAACACCTCAAAGAAAAATGGACCTGATCTGCAAAATGTTGTTGCATTGTGTTGTTTCTGCTCCTCATCAGCTATGCAGCTCCCTCCTCAGCTCCAGTATTTTGATGGATTGCTGTTGCTGCCATTTATTCTTGCATTGTGATACATTGTTTGAGTTATGATTAAGAAGGGAGACGGCTAAAAACTGATGCAGGATTAATGACAGCTCATAAGAAAGGATAGAATAAAAGGAAGGAAGAGGAGGAGCGGTTGGAGAGGTCATCATTAAAGAAAGGTGATGGTAGGGTAATAGACCCTCATCCATTATTTGCCGCACCTTTGTGCGAGTCTGACCTGGAGGAGACCTTTGGACTGGAGGAAGAGGAGAGGGGATAGGGGAAATAAAGGGAGAGGATGAATGGAGGTGGCAACATGGGGCTGCAAGAGGAGTTCCTCTGTCTCATTAAATCTGCGGCCATCCTTTTGTATTTTCCATCACTTCACAATGTGTCCCTGCGGAAGGCAGGCAGACTCTCGTCTGTCCATGTGCCACAGCTTTAATGTGAACTACTAGACTTGCTCATTAAACCCTGCTTGATTGTCTTGAACCAAGGGGAGGCATTAATGCTGGAGTGTATGTTTTGTGCAGGGAAAAGAGCTTTAGTCATACTCATTGTGGTTTTAGGGGTCGCTGTAGTGCACCACATGGGAGAATATCCTCTGATCAAACCGCTCAGCTTTCACTAAACCAGTCTTTTGTGATGCAAACATTAACAAATTTGTCAGGTGCATGTGCATAATATGTCACCCACACAGTTGCACACATGCAAAGACAAAAACGGCGTCAACTTCACAGGTGACCTTTTGTGTCTGCATTTGTTTGGACTTTGATGCTCTAACCACCCTGAAATAAGCACTACTCCAACATCAAGGTGGTGTGGTTCGCTAGATGAAAGCGGAGGGGGTTGCACGGCGGGTAATACATTAAACAGGCAGGTATTCACAGCCACAGGCAAAGCATCTGGGGAGAAGGACGGGGTGTGATAAAAGGGGGCTTAGCATGGATTCATCATCTCTCTCTATCACAGGAAAGCCATGAGTGCTACAAGAAGCTTCTATGCGACTGTCAGGAGGGGAGCTCACCAGGTTTGTCTGTTGAAGTAGCACAAGGTGTCAACAAAGCATTTGCACCTTGTCTGAAACAAAGACATTTTTATACCTTACAATATCCCAAATTATCAGCAATTGTCTAGTGTGTATAAAATGCATATGAAGTACAGAGTTATGGACTTAATGTTCCACTGATTTTAAAACCTGTAAATACGATCACAACTATAAAAAGCTGATGTTGACATTGAGTGAAATATTCAAACACAAATCCAATTTTTTGTTATGGCTGCACCCTTCCACCAAACTTTGAGACCTCGACCAAAAATGTAACCTCTGTGTGTTTGAACAATGTTTGGCTGCACACCATGACTTTGTGGTTTCGTCAAAAAGGCATTTTGCTTCCTGGAACAATACTGAACGACGCTTGTGTGCCTGTGTCACTTTAACCCACCTTGCATACAAACCTCCACTTTGGAGCCTCCATCCCCCCAGAGGATAATTTTGTCACTCTGAAGGTGTAATTTTCCACCAGCTGCAGTCAGAAAGAGGCTCAGGTGTGACACACTTGTGACTGTAATTTTGCAGATATGTGTCAGTAAATGATCTGTGCATGAAGAGAACTTGTTTTAAAATCAGCTGTTGGTAATATTCTTGTGCTTTTCTGTGTGAAAAGCTTGAGTGTCATCGGTTGAGTCACAAGACAGAGTGGTGCCATCTCTCTCCCCTTTTTCAGTTTTATTTTGATATCTCAAACACTTGGTCTGACTACACAAACAAGGGTAGCACTTGTTCAGTAAAGAAGATGAGTTGAAATATTAGAGAGAGTCTGGAGCAGTCACAGACCCCTATATCACAGACAGATACGTGGTGGACACAATAACAATATAATGCAATCTAAGAGAACGGCTCTGCGATGAACTCAACCTTTTGTGAAGAAAATATCAGGAACACCAATGTGCTGGAACACCTTTGTGTTAAGGAATTCAATGCAGTCCAGCACAACAGCACCACAAGCTCCCAACACACAAGACGTGAACACCAACACTGCACAGTAGTTTTTTTTGCAGGGCCACTATACTGGACTGTTCCTCTTATTATGTCCACCCCCTTGTAAATATACTATATTCTATTGGCAGTTCATCATTTAAACACTTCTTGTGATCCCTGCTCAAGGTTAAGTGGATGTTCTCATGCAATTAATAGAGTACCAAGCTCGCGTGGAAAAGCACAAATCTAAAAGTGTTTCATCTAGAACTGAAGGATCTTGTGACACAGTACAGTGTTGCCCGGCATATAAATGATAATAATCACAATCTTGGATATTAGGAGAGCATGACTCGAGTTGTTAGCACTTCTTATCACACTAAGAATTAAGACCCAGCTCCAGAGATCTTTGAGGTTTGCTACTTCATGAGGGTAAAAGTCAAGCCTCAGAGGTATCAAACACAGAAGAGATCTTTTTTGAAGCATAGTACGGAGACATCTTTGCTGAAAATCTAAAATGACATCCTTACAGCCGGTGCCACTCGGCAGCGCTCCAGCCTGGTCCTCCTTGATCCCAGTGGCGCTTGTGATACCATCGATCGCTCAGATCTCATTCACAGTCTAAAGGATTTCTTTTGGGGGGAATTAGAGGCCAAGCTCCTAAATGAGTAAAGAGTTTTCTGTCAACACAGGAAGCTCTTACACTAGAAATGACCACAAAAGAACTCCAGTCTAGAACCAGATCCTTTACTGATCATCCTTGACTAATATGCAGCTCAGAAACTCATTATTCAGTCATCACAGAAAAAGATAATCACACAGTGGAAGAAAACAACTCATGATGATGACTCAGTTAATACCCAACATTTAGAGATCAGACTTTTCTTTATAAAAAAAACAAGCTCTCTGACAACAAATCAGAATATGCACACACAGCCTCTCGCCTGTTTACTGTCAGCTCTGTGCATCGCCTCACCAGCAGTTTGCAGGGCTGAGGTAGAGATGCATGTGCAGGAGAAAAGCCCACATGGCTGGTCTGAAGGAGAAATGCGTCCGCTTTTAACCATTATGAAAGGCTTGGATATCAGCAGGTTTTTGGATTGGCGCAAATACCACAACAAATAATGATTAACGTTAAATAATTACCTTAATTGGAGTATGCATGGCTGCATGTAAACGGGGATATTAGAGGAATAATAATTTCCATTTGCCATGTAAACAGCTTCGTAGAAATATTGCCTTTTTCAGAACAAGGGCAAAAGCCAGAATATTTTGTGTATGCAAATGTAGTCAGTGTGACAGTGAGGCAGCATGCACAATACCAGGATCCTGAAACCGAAGCAGCCAAATGGAATTCAGCCATCATTCTTTTTATTCTTCCAAAATGTGACAACCTCATATTAGAAACCTTGCATCCTGGAATTAGAAGACAATTGCAGTATTTCACTGTAACATATGAATACAACACTGAAATATGAGTGAGAGATAAACAGGGGAACTTTGGATGACATGATGTGATTATTTTTAAGTTCCATCAATTACTGATTGAATGACAGTGGACACATTTACATCAAATCCTTTGGTTTCTGTTAAATTGAGTATGTGTCGTATCTGTACGCGAATAAGCTGCTTGCTGATAATATATTTTAAGTAGAAATGTACCAGTAAAAATCTACAGACTCTTGTCCCCACATTGCATGATTTATAGTCCCTGCTTTGGATATTGACAGACACACTGTAGATAATAAATAGCCTTGACATAGATTTAGACACGTCTTTTCTTGCAGTGATGCTCACAGGATGCAATTTTTATTTATTTTCTAAAATTATTTCTGTGTTTCTTTGCCTCCGAAATGCATGCACCTGCCTGAAGTCCACATTAATTAAATAAATACATCCTTGCATGTGTGCACAACACACACAAACACGTGCGCACACACTCGCAATCAGCAGCAGCCGCAATCAGAGCAGCAGCAGACACGCTCATCCATCTTTATCACTGCAGCAACACGCTTGTAAGATTTGGCAATAAGCATGCACACACAGACACACACACAGACACACACACACACACACACACATGAAGACATACAGACTCCCTCTGTTTTTTTCTCCCTGTCATTCCATCTTTCTCTCCTCATTCTTGCATTTTCTCCTTTTCTCTGCCTGTGGCTCTCCTCATCAGTTGCATAAGCTTCACATGAGAGACAGTTCAGGGCTGACAGCACATTTATCAGACAGACATACTTTATATTACAGTATGGATGAAAAGTGCGGTGAGCTCAGCTCATGCTGATGTTGATTTACTGAACAGGCTGTCTCTCTGAAACGGACTCAGCGATCCTGTTGTTCAGCTGCTGATGACTTGTTTATACTGGAAAATGTTAGTTAACAGTGAGCCATATTTGGCAGGAGTGGGTGTTTTTCTTGTGTGTGAGAGGTGTTAATTGGCTTGTCGTGATCTCTGTGTGTTAATGATTGGTAGACTGTGAATATGAGCAAGATGGTGATTGGCTGACTGTGCCTATGGATGTAACCAGGGGGAGTTTGAAAGCTAACACACGTGCTGCTTTAACTCCAATCAGAGGTCATTATAGGTGAATAAAACAGCCTCTTTGTGTGTATGAGTGTTTGTTCTCATGTACGCTACGCTCCGTTTCTCACTTATCCTGACACTGACAGGCACAAAGTGTCAACTGAGTCAGTGTTGCTGTCATGACTTTAATCAGGCACAGGCACACACACACACACACACACACACACACACACACACACACATACACATACACACTCACGCATGAATCCCTCCCTGTGATCATCACCTGGATTGTTACAGATGAGTTGGTGCTGTGGAACAACAAATCCCTGTTTGTCGCTCCATTGTACAGTGTATTCGCCTGAATTATAACTAACTGTTATCACACTAACACACCCACACACTGTGACCACACAGCAGCACACTGGTGGGGGTGGCCAGCACTGTTGTAAGAGCTCCGCAGTGGGTTTAGGATGCTTAAAAGTCACTGATCATCTATTGACATTCATCTCTCTGTTAGAAAACTCACAGATGGAGTGTGTGGGACTGAGGCAAATACCCTGGTGTGTAGCTCACATCGTTTTAATGCTGTAGAATTGAATTTGGATTTTGCAATGCCAATACGCAGGGAGAAATTCTGAAGTTTATGTAGGTCATAAGAATATTTCTTCTATAGTGAGGTATAAAAGGGTTACCATAACCAATATAAAGGGTTTCATTCAAAACTGGACAAACTGGGTAACACCTCTGACCAGTAAGCCATTTTCTAATATTTTCTTTGAAAGTTTCCTCCTCACAATTAGTAGTTCAGCAGTAATTTCCCAGAAAAATAGGAAAGCAGGAATTTTAACCCACGTTGCTCTCATCATCAGTTGATTATTGTGAACAGAATGTTCATCTTCAGCTCACCTGCTCTGCAGATTTTCAGAAAACAATCATAAACCAAACCAAATTATTAGGAAACTCCTCAGAAATGACTGTCTCTTAAATCAAAGCGTTCAAAATAAAATGCAATTTAACATCAATTGCTCAACATTAAGTAAAGGGTTTATCATGACGTCTTGCAATGATAAGAATTCATAAAGACAAACTCCAAATTCAATAGTAATGATACTAGATTTGTAGTTTGACCCCAGCAATTTGTGCTTGCTAATATAAAGGTCTTTCAGCATTATCTTTCAACACTGCGTTGGCGCTGAAATCAACAAAGCGATGTGTTATACCTCATAACAATCTCAACGATCTCTGTTTCCTTCTCTTTGGCTGCACCTATGGCGATAAGTGGTTGTTGCAGGTGTGTTTTTGGACCTCATTTCCCAGAGATCCAAACGGCATCGCCTGTGTGACAGCAGTCAGTGGGCAGTTGTCCCTCATAACAATTCGAGGTTTGTCCAGCCAGAGTAATTTGTTACTTGCAACACTAGCATCGCTCCACACACAAGTGATTTGAGGAGCGAGTGTGTTGTGTTAGCTCTGTTTACCCCCCTCAGTGGACAGACCATGGCTGGGTAATGGAAAATGTGTGCACACTTGTGATTTTTGTCTCCACAGACATACAGTTCATAATACTGCAATGTGGGCGATGGGCTCAATCACCGCTGTGTTACCTCACTACATACAGATAGATAGAGTTTTAACAGAGAAATCAGAAAGAAAAGAGATTTACTCAAGAAAAGATACTGTTTAATAGGAGTCATTGAAGGTTACCAGCCTGTATTTCCCTCATTTCAAGATGTTTGTGTGTGTTTGTGATGGATTAGAAGACTGAAAATGACACTTCAGTTTCTCTTTCTTTGAGATTAGAGTGTGATCTGACATGCAGGGAAAAAAGAGACAGATCATCAGCAGCACTCTGTCTGAATCCTTCGAGATAATGTCTTTATTCCTTTAATCAAAAATATTTATATCAGCCAATACTTTCTGTATACGTTCTCACATCACAGTAATACATACTCTGTATACAGTCAGTACATTCATTAGGAGGAAAAAACTGAATTATGCAAGCCTATAATCACTCCAGTACAATCAAAAAACACAGTTCTGAAACACTGCCATGGAGAAAGGTAAAAGACTGCTCAAAAAAGGTCATTGTGTAGAAAATCACAATCAGAAAAATACCAACAAAGATGCCAGAAGCGTCACTTGTACATTCATGGATATATCGTTATAATACTGTGCTGTATGTAAATATATTCATCATGACTGAGTATAAATACATATTTGATTTCATACATTACAGGTCCTATGGCACAAACACTTTTTTAAAAGCTCCTTTCTGTCTGACACAGACGTTATGTACGCACACACACACACACACACACACACACACATACACACTCACACACACTGCAGAGCTACGCAGGTAGAGAGAGATGGAGAGGAAACTGAGCAGAGCAGGATGTGTGAGAGAGAAAATACAATTTTACCCTCTGATTGATTTATGTTTGCTTATCTTTTTAATATCTGGCTGAACAAAATATAGATCCTGTGCTTTTTTTTTTCTTCATAATGTGGAAGATTTCTTGGCATCACCTCCTCCCCCTCACACACTCCCCCTCCACCTGCTCCCAAGAGCCTCACGTGGGAGACCAAGCGACACCTGCATGTGACACTCTTTCAAGCCCCCAACTCATCCCTTTCGCTTTGGTTTCCCAGCATGCCAGCCTGTTTCCCTGGAGGCCGCAGGAGCGAGGCGCTGGTTCTCGCATAAATGTCACATTAACATGGCCGAAACACTGGATGAGGTTAACACGTGAAATAAATGTCATGGCAATATTGATCTGGCATGAGCTCCTCAGGCTGACGCCCAAATAATTTTCGGTGAGTTCATTTTCTTGATGATCACAGTCTAATCATTAGGCTGTATTGGTTAGGATTAAAGCACATTTTAGTGCCTTTACAGGAAATGAAATGTCCTGCTGAGCATGACTGGCAGTCAAGGAGCTCGCTAAGTGATTACTGGTTATCGACCTTTTGGACCTTTATCTCATCACATCACGCTCGACATCCACCAGCATCAACTCAAGGTCCTTAACTTCATGGATCAATTATCTGAGGAGAAACGATGGTTCGATGTGCTCAGTATGCACACGGAGCGCAAAGGACTTGAAGGTAATCAGTTAACGAGTAAAAAAAAGGACGCTTGTGAAATTAACTTTGAGCAAGTGCATTTGACTTAAAGTGGGAGGAAGGAGGGAGGAGTGGGAGGAGTACACAGTGAAGGAGGTGAGGAGCAAGTGGCAGTCGGTACTCCCTTGTTCACTTTGCAATTTTGAAGAAAATCAATTTGTGGGGGGAACAAAGAAATGGGAATTTAGAGTGGAGGAGCCAGTTATGGCCTGGGTGCACAATTGAGCTGAAAAAGAGTTTGGAAGTTGGAGAATTAGGTTTACTCTGATTAAAGTGATCTGTGATGTGAAAAAGAAATTGGAAAGACTATCACATAAACTAACAGTTACAATCTGTGCAAATACAGCACTTGCAAAAAAAAAAAAAAAAGTCTTTAAATGTAGCTCTGACAGGAAATTGAAGGAAGTTTCCCCTTTTTTCTAGACACAATTCCTATTTCATCTTAACTATTCGACAGTTATATTGCTGAGATTGTTGGGGCCAAAACTTTAAGTCCTTGTGGGGTGAAAGGACAGCAGTCATAAAGGGTTAAAATAACACTTGTAGAATGAGGACTTCTTAATTAATGTGTTTCATAGAGTTGCTCTTAAATATTTAAGTGTATAAGTGTTTTGTTTTGTTTTTTGTTTATGTTTAAATTTGGTCCTCTTTCCATCTTTTACACTTCTTCAGCTCACCTTATCTATGCTAAAAACTAATTTTAAGGTGAACAATCATATAAATGTTGCATTAGTCATGTGAGGCTTAAAATACCGTGAAACGACAACAAAGCATTACATTTGATAGGTCCTTGTTTAATTAGCTTAAATGCAGACTTTGGCTGATGCATGAGGTGCCAAGTTGGATGTGGCCACATTCAGATCAGCTCTGTGTGGAAAGAGAAATTGTGTCTCTCAGTTACTTTGTGAACACTTCATTTGTACTGTTTACCTAGTGATCATAACGATGAAAGATAAAATAGCTGCTGTCAGAATGACTTTACAGAGCTGTAACGTCCTGTGAGTGAGTACTGCACATTGCTCTGCAGTCTCTTGGGAGCCTTCAAATATTACTCAAACTAGATTTCCTGTATTTCATATCCACTGATATCTGAAGCCACACATCCCCACTCATGCTGCCCTGACTCACTGAGCGAGGCTGCAGTGTGAATATGGTCTGTTGGTGGCTGAGCTGTATGTCCTTTAAATGATTGGAGGTCTTTAATATTATCGTTTTAATTATTCATCTTCTACACTTATCATATTATATGTCCATTACAGCACAAAACACCAGACAGTTTTTAAGAAAATCCCAATTTAAGCTAAATATAAAACCAGCAAACAAGTATAAACATGTGTGCATGTCCGCTGGTTTAGATTGTATTATTTAAGCTGTACAAACAGTCTGACTTAAATTTGCTGAGTCACCGTGTCACCATGCACGCTTCAGCAATAAAGTTCCTCAGTTAAATGTTATTATAACGGACATGAAAAATGGCTCAAACTACAAAACCCTTGGCCTGATTTTCAGCTGCAGCCAGTTTTTGCTGTGATAGTTGCTATGGTGAGAATAAGAAATGATGCACCTCCAGTCACCTCCTGAAGTGTCTGAAACCTTTGAGTGTCTAACAAGAGTTTGGAGGGCATGACTTTATCAGCTGTGACAGACACACTGAACATTCATCAGATTTAAAGTCTTATCCATTAAAAAAAAGGCCTGATCCATCCAGGTGAGTATTAGCAGAAATCTGCCCTTTGGCACAGCTCCATTCTCACGAGATAGATGAACACTGCTAATGCCCCAAGGTGTCTGCAGAATGGATGTGCATTGATCTCAATGTGCTCTGTGTGTGGGCAATACAGCGGTGTGTGTGTGTGTGTGTGTGTGTGTGTGTGTGTGTGTGTGTGTGTGTGTGTGTGTGTGTGTGTGTGTGCGTGTGTGTTCACATTTATGGTTTGTTACCAGGCAGGGCTCGGGCAGCACTGAGAAAAAGTTGATGAACGTGACTGTGTCGGTGTAAAATGTTACTGAACTGCCATCATCCAGCAGCAGAGTGAGCCGAGCTGAAATGTGTCGCTGTGGCCCTGAGACCAAATCCACTGGTGCATGATGGGACAGAAAACCTTGGACGGGGAAAACAAACCGAAGGGAAGGAGAGCAGATTTTTCCATCCTCTCTATCTCTCTCTCTTTTCTCTCATTCTCTCAGTAAGCTAAAGGGTTAAAGAGATGTTCAGTTACATTCATTATATTCATCCAGATAATGGCTAACAGTAAGTCATCAAGGACCATTAATAGTTAATAGAGGACTATCTACGAATAGCAGAAATTTCCTCTTCCTAATATTGGAAATGTGATTACTAGATTAATGACAACTTGGAGCCAAAGTGACATATTTCCAAGTTATATTTTTTTGTCTCATATTTGTCTTGTATTTTTGCGAAGCTACAATAACAGTCAAGTCTACCATTAATAAATATTTAACCAACAATAAGCAGAGTGCCTACTCGTCCTACCACAATCTGTGAGCTTGGATGTGAGATAACTTCCATAGCGAGTGCCGACGTGTAGGTGACCTGCACTGCTAGGATGAACTCAGCACACACACGAGGAAAGTCTGGGAGGGCTGTTCATTTTCTACAAGCCCATATTAGCATGCCTTTGAGACTCCTCTGCATATTAAACCGGAAATGACGCTGCACTGTTTTACGTTGCTTGAGAGACAGTCAGAACTGTGGGCAGTGGACACACCGTCAGTGGCTCTGCCTGAGTGAATCACCCCTTCAGGTGAGATGTTTAGTGCCCAGACTCTGACTGGATCTCTGCTTCCTGGAAATGACTCCCAGTGGACAAAGACGCAGCTGTTCACAGCTCTTCACCGCTGGCGGCAGTGTGCAACTACCATAAAGAAACCAATGTCACCAGGCATTTGATGCTTCACCGAGGATTCATCTAGTTGTCAGTTTGTACTTAAGCGCTGTTACAAACGGTGTCTCATAAAAGTCAGTGATAGATGGTTTTGATATCCCTTCATCAGTCTGTGAGTCTGGAGTCACTCACTCAAGCAGCAGTCACTCACCTACAGTACCTTTATTTTTTTGCATGGAGGAAACAATCAACATCTATTTGATGCTGGTCGCTGCTTTTGTGAATACTGTGAATACCTGCTGTTTGCTTTTCCACCTTGCTAGCCTACCACTTTGTTATCGCTCAAAGATAGCTAAACTGCCACCTCTGTGCTCTCTGGGCGTGTTGACATTTTCAAGCCTCAAAGAGTCCCATGCGGGAAAAGCTGGTCACCATGGAGACAAAGCCCAAATTTGTCCCCCAGTGGTTGCGGGTTGGGGGCAGCTGCTGGTGGCTGAGGACTCAAGAGGAAATGCAGATGGGCTTTCCATTTTTGTCGTACTGGTACACCAGCATCTTGATGCAGTGGGAGTTGGCTGGTGAGATCCAGGGGCTGCTTGTGATGGAAAAGTTGTGGCTGGCGTAGAATGGTGGCGGCTGCTTCCGGCAGTGGACCAGGGCCCGCAGCACGTTGGCCGCCATGCCCCGGAAACGCTTGCTGATGAAGCAGTAAAGGAAGAAGTTGACACCGGTGTTGAGCAATGCTAGCATGTTCGCCAGATCAGTGAGCATGTGGAGCAGTCGGCCGGCACCTTGCGAGGCCGGAGGAGGGGAGTAGAAGTGGTAGAGGATCATGAGGGTACGAGGTGCCCACAAAACAGCAAAAATAGAGGTGATGGCGAGGAGAATGGCGGTGGTCTTGCCGGTCGAGTAGCCGCGCAGACGGAAGCAGCTGCGGCGTCTGCGCAGCTTGCGAACAATGACGGCATTGAGAGAGAAGAAGACAGTGCAGGGGAGGAGGTAGACGGTGGCGCAGTGGGCCCACACCAGGACATGCTGGGCCACGGTTCTCCTGTTGCCTTCTCCTCCACCACTACCACCACCACCACTGCCCACCCCAGGCAGGCTGTGCCACAGCTCAGGCCACCAGTAATAAGGAGCTGCAGAGAGCAAGCACCCAATATACACGGCAAATATCACCCTTCGTGTGCGGGCTGGGTAGGACACCGTATGGTAGCGCAGCGGGTGGCAAACAGCAATGTAACGGTCAATGGTGAGCGGCACAGTGATCCAGATGGAGGTGTGGATGGAGGAGAACTCCAGAACCTGCACCGCACTGTTGAGTGACGGAGGCAGCGGCGTGGCCAGAATGAAATCCTCCAATATGAAGTCGACAAAAACAATGAGGAGCAGGACTAGGATGTCGGCGGCTGCCAGAGCCAGGAGATAGTTGTAGGAGGACTTCTGACGACGCAGCACCAGCTGGGACAGGATGACCACCGTCAGGATGTTAGCTAGGATGAGGAGGACGGAGGGGAGGAAGAACGGTGATTGAAAGTAGACAGGTGGAGGAAATAGGGGAGTGATGGGAAAGGGAGAGGTATGATGAGATTGGAAAATGAATGGGCACAGGTTAGGGCAGGGAAGGAAACAGAAAAATTGAGTGTTAGTGGGCTGGCAATTGAAAAGAGGCGACACACACAACAGAGATGCAGTGTACTGTAGCTGTGGCACACACACAAGTGTAACTGCACTTGCAGAACCACACGGTGCAATACACAAACACAAAGATTAGGAAAAGAAATATTTAAATTATGTGGAAAATGCGCAGCTCCATCACAGCTACCGAACAGAGCATGCCAGGTGAACTCTTTGCCACATTTTCTTTCAGTTTCAGCCTGCTCCGCGCAAGCGAAAATCAAATCTGTTATCGTCCCCAGTCAGTGTTTACTATGTTCAACCAGCTCTCCTACTCTGTAATCCTTCCCCTGTTTATTGCTCCCTTCCCTTTCCCCCTTCATCTACACCTGCTGTGTAATTCCAGCAGCACCTGCCTTTGCCTTTGGCCAAATTGTTATCTCTAATAAAGAGTAAAGCCTCAACAAAAACAGGAGGGCAACGTGCAGCATCACAGCCTTGGCAATCTGCTGAGTTCACTTCTCCCTGCCGCCGGCAATTTAGCTCCTAAAACAAAGCACAAATACACCCCATCTCTCCCTGTCGGCCTCTCTTTTTCAACCTTTACTCCAGATCCCCAGCATATACCGTCATACCTTCTCCTCCATGTTGCTAAATGAAATGTTTCCCTGGCTCCGCTTATTTAGTCCACCTCGCTTTCTTTCACAGGGCACTTAAGCAGCCCAGGAGGGGGACCACTACTTTCTTGTTTTTTTTTTGTTTTTTTTTTGCCAAGTAGAACGTGGACACAAAGGTGTGGAAGTGATTTATCCCACTGCTGCTTTTACCAAAGCACGGTTTATGTGCAGCTGCATCACACAGGAGGAGCACAGCTTTCTGCTTCTCACGTGGAATTGCAGTCGGGCAATTGAATTGAACAGGCTCATTACACGTCTTCTTTATTTGTTGTCCTACTCTGTCCTCTGTCCCCCCTGCCACCGTCGCTGTAGGTGCATATTATTCCCATCCCAGAATATTCCCATCATCATCGTCGCCTTTCCCAAGCCTGGAGGAGACAGCAAACAAGATGCTGGCTTTGCGTACACTGTGGTGTTACTGGGATGTAAAAACCTGGACCACAAAACAGTAAAGACAATTTCTAAATTATTTCAATTACTGAAGTACTGTGATGTACTGCACAGTACAGTACGCTGTATGCCATCATTGTCCAATGAAAGCATCCTCATTTAAGATGATTAATAGCTTTTTATGACTTGACAAAAATCTCATTCCTCTTTGTCTCATAAAAATGCTATAAAAACAACTGGATTATCTAAAAAAAAATTATCTGTGAGCTATTTCGCCGTCTTCATTTCTCTCGTCTCAGGTGTGCTCATGCGACCTAGCCCCAATTTCTGTCAGTTTTTGTGACGGAACATGGACTTTACACGCCTGATGGAAATTGTGTGTGAACTTCAATCATGTGATAATAAGTGGTGGTCAGGGATGGGGCGCAGGTCATAGCTGTCTCTGATGAGACAGTGTTTGGTGTTGGAGGTCAGTGGTGTCCTACAATCCGTCATCGGTGCCACATCATGGCATCCGATCCAGTTCCATTAGACTGTAAGATGCATTTAAAGGCTGACAAAAAGCTGGGTAAATATTATTTTCTAAGAATTTTTTCCTTGTTTTTTTTTTTTTTTTTTTAAGTTTTTTTTTTTTAATGGTTTAATTAAGCTTATTTTGTCCCACATATTAATCCAAATATCAAGAATCACCCTCACTATGTGACACTGTTTTTCTTAGCTACTGAATAGCTGATCTAGACATTTTAAAAATTAATGTTGTCATCAGAAAGCAATGTGTGAACTCTGTTTTCTGGTGGATTTGGAGTATGGTATTTCATGAAATCTTTATCCGGACCTTTCTATTTCCTTAAGGAGACACTTGTGTGTTTGCACTTCAAGAACATTCAATACATGTGTGACCTGAAGTGTAAAATTAAAACACATTATTTGAGAAAATCAATACATTTTTAGCTATCCAAGGATTTCCATTTCATGCTCTAATCCTTAAATTAACGACCATGTACTCACAGTAATATATACATCCTATACTGTTGCTATCCAGCTCCATTCAGTGAAATGTGCTGGTGCAGCATGAAGCCATGTCCAATCTGTTTCCTCAAAAAAGATGCCTCTGACATTGATTTGTATCGCTGAGACATCAATGCACTTAGCAGCCGTCACTGACTGTCCATACAGTGTATGCCTGTGTGTTTATGTGTCTGTGTGTGCATGCGTGTGTGTGTTCTTTGGTCTTGTCCCCCCTCTGCAGTAATAGATCTGGGATTGGATTAAATATGGCAGCTTGGAGTCTGGTACATCACACTTCACAGCCTCAGCCACTATCAGCTGATTACAAATTACAAAGCCGGCTCCAGATAATGACTAAAGATGTCCTTGCCAGACTGGAGGATGTGCAGCAGAAGACACAAACACACACACACACATTAACGCATGTCTGCACATGCACACACAAACACACAGATCATTAGGGATGCACCAATTCATTAACATACAATCTATCAATAAACATAAATGAGATGTCAAAGCAGTTTACAAAGCTTGACAAGCCAATATATGTGTACATGTAGGGTGGCTGGATTACACTACACTCCCCACCATCACAGTCACCCCTGCTTGTACACCACTCTAACCTCTCCACAGGCAAGTTAAATTACTTTAATGTTGAACCTTAAGTTATTGATTCTTTGGTTTCAGCTACTGGTCATCCAATTTCTCTCTGTTTCTGTCTTTTGTGCTCCACAATCATAGCAAATTAATCCAGGAATACCCTCAGTTTTAGGTTGACCTTGGACTCAAGGATACAGATGTGGACAATTATGCAGCTTTTAATAACCCTCTTTTTAAAAACTGTGCATGCATGTTATGGAGTGTAATGCTAACTTAGAGATGTACTCTTTCAATCAGTTGTTTGTTGAAATAATAACTACTACTATGGCCACGTGAAATCCAAACGCATACCTCCTACTAAGCAATTGTTACTTGCTCTGCCAACTACCCTCAAGTTTACAGTCAGTGACATTTTTGTATGATGTGAGGTTTGCTAGTTGCCACAAATCATACTGACTGTATACATTTTATAAGTGAATAGCAAACTGAATATCTTTTCAGTCAGAGGAAACAAACTATTTGAAGATATCACCTTGGGTTTTGAGACACTACAATGGATGTTTTTGACTATTTTCTGACATTTATCAGAGAAAAACTAGTAATCAAGGAAATTATTGGCAAAATAACCAACAATGAAGTCATGTTTATTTACAGCCCTTCTGTCTCTTATGTTTTCCTGCATGCGTAACTCCCATAAACCTCCTTGAGGAGTCGTTGTGGAATAAACAAAAGTCTAAAACCTCTGATCTGCTGCTCATCTGTCAAGTTACTTAATATAAGGTTGTTTTTAGTTCTTGTTTTCACCCACTGTTTATCTCTTTTGTCTTTGGTCTGCTCGTACTGTCACTTGTACGTGTCATTTCCACACAGTTGCCTGTCAGCGACCACTGATCATGACACCTGCAGCCTCTCACCCAGTTTATCCAGGAGATAACCAGAAAAAGTTTGCCGCTAAACTCTGAGCTGCTCAAAAATATCCCGATGGGATCCACCGCACAATGCAACTCCCCTTTAATCCATTGCTTCACTTTGTCTATTGTAGACCTCTTTCTCTTTCCACATGCTGCTAAATAGAGAGGAGTGACATGAAATGGAAACAGTGAGGTGTTGACTGTCACTGGCTGGGTATTATTCTGTTTGGGCTCCCCAGTGAGACAGGGCCTTCTACAGACAGACAAAAGGGATCCGTGGCGAGCTTGACATTTCCATTTAGCTCTAGCCAGCTTGCACTGGGTTGCCCATTCATTTCAATTGACTCCTGCTCTTTACGTTGTCTCAGGGGCCGGGGTATGGGGAGGGGGGCTGCTGGAGCTGGATGGATCTGCTCGGCATTCTGTGGGTATGAGGTGGCACATGTGGCACTGAGGTCTCAGCGGGGACGGGGACAGACGAGTTGGAGGGATGCACACTCATGCACAGAGCCAGACCAGCCACACATACAAAGAGGCATCCGTGCATGCACACAGAGACATGTGCATCTCATGCCTGGACTCACAGAGGCAGAGACAAATTTCCCCCATCTTTTCCTTTTTCTCTGAGAGATAACTCCTCCAGCTGAGAGGGAATTAGAATGACCTGTAGGACAGATAATGCGCTGCTGTGTGTTTGTCTGTCTGTCTGCATTTGCTTGTGTTTGTGTGCGTTTGCATGGGTGACCCCTTCTGTCTGTTTGTGTGGGAGTGATTTTGTGTCTCGGCTCCCCCTGCTGCTCCTCTAACATAACGAGGGCCATTGACGTTGTTTAGCGGGAAAGGAGAAGGCACAGCGTGCTCCCTGAGGTGTGTAACGAGGCTGACTCATCCCACCACTAAAGGGTTGTGTTCAGACGGGCTGTCGACAAACGACACTGCGCAGCTTAACCCCTCCAAACCGGCGGCAAAACATGGGATGCTGCTTCCTCCCTGCACACTAGTCATTTTCGGTTTCTCATGGGCCTCGTACAACACAGACAGAACACTGTAAAAAGGAAATGATGCCCCCAAAAAACCAGAATGAAATTGAATACTGTAATTATGTTTTCTTTTTTTTTGTCATGTGGAGGAAATTGAGGTTTGGCTTTGACGACTTATCCGAACGCTAATAAGACAAGAGGAGAGGAAAGGTGAGGAGAGGATAGGGGAAGAGATGGAGGGGGAAGGCAAATGTGGTCTGAGGAAGGTCACAGAGAGTTAAAAAGAGAGCAGGTTATTGAGAGGGACTGGAGGGGAGGATTAGACGGAAAAACAGAATGAGAACGAGAGAGAGAGGTACAGAGGAGAGCAGCGAGAGAGTGGGAGGAAAGGAAGAGAGGCGAGAGACAGAGAGGGGGGTGAATATCAAAGCTTGCTTCAAAGGTCACACGCACTTTGTTCCTGATGACAACCATTTCCCTTTTGTCTTCTCTAAGTGTCAGACCGGACATAAAGCAGGGCGATTCCTTAATTCCCCCGAACAAAAACCAGAAGCACATCCCTGCTACAAAACCACAAAAAAAAAAAAAAAAAAAAAAAACACATTGAAGATCAAGACAAAAAACCTGAATTCTCTTTCAAATGAAGCGACAATCCCCAGTGTTGTTAATCTGCATTGAAATGTGACATGCAAATGTGATCAAATCAATCAAACACATTTTATTGTGAGCGTAAGCCTGATGTGCGGTCTGAGAGTTAATGGGGAAGAAGCTCATAAGAAAAAGACATTTGCAGGGAAGAAAATGCAGCCAGAATGAGAAAAAGAAAGATATGCATTGAAACAGGATACTTAGGTCCAATGGGCATGTTTAGAGAAGGAGGCTGCTGCTAATGGTATTGATGCTGCTGCAGTGCTCTGCCTCTGCTCACGTCGACAGCTATTCATTTTACAGACAGGCACAGCGAGTCAAAGTTTGGTCGAGACGACTGTCCTTACATCAAGGCTAGCCCCGCTGCCAGTGATGTGGTATTGCAGACTGACAAAACTCGGCTCATCGTGCTTAAAGGGCTCATAAACAATGCTCACAGTTACAACGTGCCCTTGGGCGCTCTCCAAGCCGGTTTTATGAATCTTCAGAAACAACATGAAAGGTGAAAGTTAGTTGGAGTGAGATACAAGGCAGAAGAGAGAAATGTAGGGACGTTAAATGAGCCTCAGACTGATGCGTGTCCAAATAACGCCACACAACATGCAGGGATTTGTGTTTGCAGCGTTTTCAGCAGCAGTGACTGCGTTTTGTTGTCAGCTGGTCAAACAAAGTCAGCTCTGTCACTGCATCAACAGCATCTCTGATTTATTGCCTCAAACAACACCTCCCACCTCTCTTGCCTCCTCTGCCCCCCCACGCCCTCTCTGGCTCGTCTCCCCCATGACAAGCTGACACGCTCACCAGGCCCCCCCCCCCCCCCGCCTTCCTCTCCTCTCTCAAACTGCAGGCTGGAGACAAACCAGAGCTCAAAATCTCAACCTCCTTCCATTTGATTTACTGAAATACTCTTTCCCCCACGGCCCCTGCTTCAGCACAAATCGCCTTCTTTCCTCTTCATCCAGTTCACACCCCCTAATCTCACACTTTTAGAGTGATACCATCTATTAACAAGACCCCATCCCACTGCAGATGCCCTGTCGCTGATGGAGATTGACAGATCAATAGTCCAAACTGAAAATCGATGGGGCCCATCTCTTCATTAACTAGCGGCTGACATCTGGCCTACGCTGTGACGTGGAACGGGGGGGTCGTTAGCGATGAACATCCCTGACCTTTTCCCCTTAGGTAGGTGGATAAGTGGGAGTGGGAGGAGATGTTTTCCAACTTGCATGTGTGCCTGTCACAGCGCTTGGACAGCCACACAAACTGTGAGATGCTTCAGGAAAGAGGGAAGGAACGCACCAGCGTACCGCAGCGTTCCTGTGCACAGGTGGGGGAGGGATTCGCAGGATGCAAATGGAAGCACAGACACACATCTCTGCAACATGCAACCACTTCTTGTCACGTGTTCCACACTTTAAGAGCACGTGGTGACACCCGAGACAGTTTTAATCATCGCTTGTACGTGCTGACAGATTAATTAGTTGCATATGATGTACATACATACAGTACAGAACAACATCATTTGCCAGTGCCTGTTATCACCATTTAAAAGAAGAAGAAACTAAACTGAATAAATAACTACAAATGTATAATCATTCAAGAGAATTTAAAAGAATTTCATTAAATCCTCTTAGTGGCTTGTGCCCTCACTATTTTGGAGCACAGACATTTCATTAACATTTGCAAATCCTTCAAATGCCGACATCCATAGGCGATATTCAGGCATCTACAGTGGATTTACTTAAGGAATTTAAAAAGTATATTTGCAGGTTAAAAAAAAAAGTCTGTCATAAAGAGGTGATTGTGTAGAGAAATGTTCAAGTCATGAAAGCAGCTCCACTTGAACATCCGGTTAAGTCACACTGAATCAGCCTCCCGGACCACTCAACATACCATACAGTATGTGTCTTAGCACTGAGTGCTTCGGACATACTGTACTGTACAAAGAGCAGGCCTCACGTCTGTAATCCCAGCATGTCGAAGACCGAGCCAAAGAGCCGAGTCCTTCATTGTGCTGTTTGCTATGCCAGCACACGTCTGTTCTGTCTCAAGCAGTGTGGTGTGGTGAGAGAGAGAGCGAGTTAGCGATTAATTAAAAATGTGGCAATTCGTCTCGGCTCTGTCGTCTGTGGCTCCCCCACTCAGGGCGCAAAAGGTGCTACTTCACTGGCTCTGCTGTTATTAATCTCTCTCTCTATTACTGCTCTGATCTCTCTCTCTTAACTCCACTCTTCCTCTACCTCTTCTTCTTCTTTTTCTGGGTGTCCTTTTCTTCCTTATCCCCCAGCCTCCCCTCTGTTCCTCCCATTCTTTCGGTTCATCATTTCCCTCGGTCAAGCTGTAATCATTTCCAACCACTTGACTTCCGTAATCCTTTTTCTCATCACCTCCCTTCATGGTTCTTTTCACCCTGAAATCTGTGCTGTTGATGCGACCCCTCTTCGCCTGCAGCTTAAAGGTCAATAACGTCTGTGAGAAAATATACAGACACGACGACGTCTGTGAAGCCCTGTTGCCGTTAACTAATGAAAAGCTGGCTGGTAATCAAGGTAACAGCCTCCAATCCATCCAGAGTGTCAAATACGTGTGGGTCTGTAGGTCACGCCGCTACTACTCACACACGCCACACTCATGAAACATTCATGATTCAGCTTGAGCGGAACAAGCTGTGTCATAATGATTGAATAAGTCGGCAAAGTATCAACCCGCTGCGCTCAAGTCTGCCATTAATTCAAACAACAGCTATTGTAAGATTGCATTACTCTCTCAGGTTATTGTTACTCAGCTATTAAACAAACAGCCTCAATCACATTTGTAAAGAGACTCAGCAGCAGAATCAAATAAAACTTCCGAGGCCGCGCAGCAGAAACCTTAAATGACAGCAGAGAGAGCTGCTCGTGCATGACTTGATTTGCTGTCCAGGAGAAATAATTAGGCGAGATTTGATCAGAAAGACAGACTTTACTTTTCCTGAGACTGCAAATCTGTGGAGCAACTGCAGTCTTGGCATACAAAAAGCCATTCGCTTTGCATTGCAGATTTGTTTTGAAGCAGAACAGCTTAGGTTGTTGATAACATCTCACTCCCGGTCTTTGTAAAGGAAAATAGGTGCAGAGCAATTTGGACAAATAAGACGAGAGTCCCTGATTGTATCGATTAAAGGCATAAACTGAGGGTTTATTCACGTCAACTGTCTTAATAAATCTCACCATAAAAGCAGGGTTAAATTGTAAAACCCCTGAATTATCCTCTAAGTTGTTTGAGTGCAGCATTTCAGTGACGGGCTGAAGCAGGTGGACCTAACATTGCAGAGGGCTTTCATCTGAACCCCAATCTCTGATTAGGCATTAACACCTTTCCTCTTTCATCCCTCAGGTTTTCTGCCTCACACACACACTCATATACACACATATACTGCTATGCACACACCACTTTGCCTCCCTGTGTGAGACTAGGTCAGCACTCATAGATCACGCAGTGGGACAGAGGCAGTAAATGGGTCTGACAGTGACTGTGAATGGACTAATCAGTCAATGGTGAAGACAAGGTGAGGACAAGTAAGTGTCATTAATTCAGGTCATCACGAGGAGCCATGTAACACACTTGTCCCAGAGGTCAAACTTGTGTCATCATTCATATAATTTGTCATGCAACACATAGATCTATAACAAGTCCAGATTAACACAAAAAAGGTGCAGTTTCGAGAATCACGTGTAAACGGTCCGATTTAATGATGCTCTGCACATACAGTTGCTGTTTTTCTCCATTTAAACAGTGCGTGAATATTTCCAATAAAGAGACAAATGCACAAACAAACTCCAAACAGACAGGCACAAGCGCAGACATATGCATACAAAGTACGTGCGCATGCACAAGTGATTGCCACAAGGTCAGAATGACAAATCAACAGTGTGTGTGTGCAAACAGTGGCACTCCGGAGCAGCTGTGCACAACACACACTCACGCAAACCTGCAGACAGGTGCACAACAAATCAAGATGCAAAGCGTGACTCCTGCAACCCTCCGGTGCAGTCTCTAATCACACAAGTGAGCAAATTAACACAGAATGAGACGTGCATGTGATTAGACACACGTGGATAAAACACACACTCGTGCGCACATCTCTTACCCGGCAGCCCGAGACAGAGCAGGACGCTGTAGTATATGACAGGCAGTGGTCCGAGAGGGCATCCCTGGGCAACCTCAGAGGGATGCTGCCCTGGACTCCAGGTGCTGCCATTTGGGGAAAAAACAGGGAAGATGTGGCTGTGCTCCATGGCCTCTTCGTCGTCCTCTTCCTCAGCTGAGCTCAGTGTCAAGAAGCCCGGCCACACGAGCAAACCGCCTGGACGCCGGTTTGGGAGAGAGGGTGCTCTGTCCTTGGGTGCCAATCAGCATGAGTGTGTGTATGCGTGAGTTTGCGCGAGACAGCAAGGTTGAGTGTGTGAGAAGGGGGGAGGAATGGAAGAGATGGAGGAGAGAGTGGAAGGAGAGGCACACAACAGATAGGGGGAGATGCCAGAGATGATATGTGTTAGTAGGTGACAGAAAGGAAGGAGGCGAGAGGAGCAGAGAGAGGAGGCGCGAAGAGGTGAGTGTGAAGGTAGAAGTGGAGAGGGGAGGATGCTGCCTGAGTGTGTGAGCGAGGGGGAATGAGAGCGAGTCGGGAGTGCAGCGGGAGGAGGAGCAGAGAGGGAGGGAGAGAAGGAAGGAGAGAGGAAGGTAGAAGGAGAGCAAGGGCACGCTAGAGAGCAGAAAGTGAGGGAGAGAGACGGAGGCTGCAGGCGGGAGGCTGAAGGTGGAGGGATGCTCAGAGAGAGAGAAAGGCATAACATGTTCCTATTTGAGGGCAGTGGACACAAAGAGACAATAAAACTGACGAGGAGACAGATGTGACAGATGAGAGAAGATAAATGGAGGGTTAAGTCGACTGTGGAAAAAGGATAGAGTGTGTTTGCCCTTGTCGTATTGTCAGTGTGTCTCTTTATTGTCTTTTTGCAAACGCTTCAGTGCGTTTTCACTAACTTGCTTTTGATCATTTATCCACAAATGAATGCACAAGCATGCGAGGCCAAACATTTATCCACAGAGCCTATTTGCATATCATAAACATACAGTATAAATGCATGTGATTGGATGCATGTGCGTGAGTGGGGGTTGGGACTGGCTGCTCAATCTAATTTGCCATGCAGTGTGAACTGTCTGAATCTCCATCTAAAATGTGTTAATGAGCACAAGGCTGACACTGAAAAACACAAATATTCCTTCTAAAGAAACACTCCAGTCTCTGGTTCATCACTGCAGCAAATGCTGTCATTTTCTTTATGGTTTAATCTGCCAATTTGTACAAAACATCCGTGAGGTGTTTAGGCGGAAAAATGTAATTAGGAATGCACAGAAATTTGCAGACCTCGCTGAGCAAAAGCATAACTGATGCAAATCCATAAATATCAAATTAATAAACTTTTCTCCAATATCATGTGTGTATTCCCCAAACATCAGCTACAGTACATTGCTTTCGCCAACCTAATGAAGGCAATGTGGCTGAAAACATCTCTGGACTACACATACAGCATGGGAGAGGACTTGTGGGACCTGTGTATTAATTTGCTGTTGATTAAGAAATTAAGAAAAATAATGTCTTTAAAGTGCTCGTTCAAGATAAATAGACCGACCAATCACAGCAGAACACAGTGGCACCAAAGAAATGTGATATAAAGCTTCCATACTTCACTCTGAGTCCTCTGAGAAATAAGCCTGTGGAGATGAAATATTGGACTGACAAACTTGTGCAAAAACTTCAAATCTACAATGCAACAATAAAATATGAACTAAGGCCCCGCCTCTGACTGGGCAGATAGCCAATAACAGTTTAGGATAAAGAGGTGGCCAATCAGATTTCAGGATGGCCCAGGCCACCTTAGACCACTCCCTGATCATACACCTGGATGTAGAGGAAGAAAACCAGGGTGTAGGTGGTCACGGTGGGCGTGCCCTCCAGTATTCTACTCTAATTGTAATGTTTTATTAGATTATAACTAATCAAAACTCATGTTTAATCTATTTTTTGGGACAAACAGGATTTGGAGCTGGTCCCCCCATGGTGCACAAGGTTTAAAGGGCCAAAACTAAATATATTAAATACATATTTAATTAGATAATTAAATGCTTAAATGAATGAATAAATGTCTAATTCTATAACAAAATGCTTAAATAAAGTAATAGATGAATAATTGTGTAATTTAGTGCTTAATTGTAACCATAAATATATAAATAATTCACAAATAAAATGAGAGTTTAAAAATCTATTTATTTATATATTTACACATTTGCATATTTCTATATTCATTCATATATTTATCCATTTATTGATTGGTTTATCTATTTATTTACCTATACCTTCATTTATACACAACTTTCTGCAGCAAAACAAATATATCTTTCAAATTCATTTATCAAAAGGAGGCGCTGCAACTGGTGGTTGAAATTGAATCTGCTGCTTTTGCCAAATTCAAGATGGCAGCAAGCAGTGCAATGAAATCTTGTGTGCTACATTGGTAAATATGTCGGCTGTAGCTGAACAGATGGAAGCAAATGCCAATTTCTGTGCTCTTTTAGATCCGACTGAGGGCAAATTACGTGCTGCATATCCAAAGCTGTTTAGAGTGTCAGAGTGCATCATTAAGAGGCGAATGGGGCAGAGCGGCATCATGTAAATTAAAGTTAAATTGGATTAGAAGCGAGGGACCAGCAAGATGAAGTGCAGAATCAGCTATCATAGAGGGCAAGCCAGGTTTACTTATTTATTAATGCTGTTAGAATTAATGTGTCAAGTTTTAAATTAATTTGAAATATTTAATGCATTTGAAAAATTTATGCAGTTAACACATGCTGTCACCAAATTTGCGATTTATTTATTTATGATGAGACTTAATCATTAAATTACATAATTATCCATTTATTTAAGCATTTTGATATTGAATTATGTATTTATTTAGCATACAATTATATGTTTTTTTTATTTATTCATTTATTTAAGCCTTCAATTAAATGATTATTTATGTACTTAAATATTAAGTTTTGACCATTGAAACCTTCCATATTTATGGAAGGTTTTAACGGAAAGGAAAGGAAAAATAAATTACATGATGGTATAATCCATTTCACTAATGGATACAGTATAGAAGACTTGTATTGTCCTATAAGGATGAAAAACTAACATAATACAGTAATGTAATAATGTAACATATAGATGAAGATGGATCAAACATAGCTAATCTTAAATATTTAATGTATTTTCTAAGTAAAATATTGAAAATAATTACTATTCCTCTGTACATTAAACATTTAGGATTAGGTATGTTTTATCTGCCTTTATCTATACGTAATTTTATCACATTACTGTATTCTTTGTTATCCATGGCTGTGAGCTTGAGAAAGGTAGGTTTGTTTTCTACTCCAGCCTGCCTGTAATGAGCCTCTGCACGTGGCCTGTGCAGCAGCATGGGCTTTTAGGAGTTGCTATATGTGCAGAGAGCAGACATGAGAGCAGCTTTGACATGAGTAAAGTGAAACATCATGTCCATTTAGAGAGCTGTCAGCTGTGTTTCTGCTCTCTCTGTGCCTCTTCAGCACAATCAAGGCCTACGCCACCTCTCCACAGGTCTGAGGAAACACAACCACACTCTGCTCTGCTGTCTGAGAGAGATACAGTACATCATTTAAAAGGTAGCACATGTGGCTGTGACACAGACCTGAGGGCAGACGAGATTAAAGAGTTTCACACAAAGAAAGAGAGAAAGAAGAGAGAGTTTTTTTGTGGGTGAGAATAACATGAGTCACTGAGCTTGTGGAAAGCAGTGGATCACAAAAGCGGATCAGGAGCATCTTAACACCTGCTTGCAGCTTCAATTACGGCATCTTGAGCCTCCTCTGCCCATCAGATGGAGAGCCCTGGATGAAAGGAAGAATTAATTACAGGAACTGTACAAGAGTGGCTGGCCTGCTTCTGTTGAATGCCACTTGAATCAGATGTAGGAAAGTGAAAGAAAAGAGGGAAGGCAGGCGAGAAGAGTGGAAAGAGGCAGTCGCGTGCTCTTAATTCTCCTTTGTGTGAACAAATGAGCTGCAGGGGACGTAGGGAGGGGAGCGCCGCGATTAAGTGTTAAATAAAACATGGCCAGCTGACATGAATTGATCACGGAGAAATGTGGGACAGAGGAAGGTGATTCTTCAAGAGTAGCTAGCATAACTGTGAAAGACCCCCACAGGGGTAGTGCCTGCCTGCTCTCCAGTACTTAATACAACATCATCATTGGTCCTTGTCACACAAATTCGATTACACCCAATCTTTGGCGCTTTGATATAGGCGTGATTGTGTTGTGTGGTGATTGTTGTTTGTAGTTGGATTCAATGTAGGACATACTGTACATGTGTGAGGGTATTTTTGATGTGAAGCTATATTGTGGCAAACCAAACCAGGGCAGGTGATGGTTTTTGTGTATTGTTAGTCCTGCAGTGTGCACATAACCCCACCTGACCTCATTTCTTCCTGTGGTGATGTATGTGTTTAGGATCAGTGGTAAGGACGGTCTGTGCAGGTCAGGTGTGTGTGTGTGTGTGTGTGTGTGTGTGTGTGTGTGTGTGTGTGTGTGTGTATGTGTGTGTGTGTGTTATTAATCCATTACATCATCATTACAGACATTGTCCAGGGACCTCACACTGTCACATCCTCACCAAACCGAACAATCACATGTGAACATGTTCAAACGTGCAAAACCAAACACGTGTCATCGCTTCAAATGCCACCAACATGTGCCATGTTCACATTTATGGTTGGTTATGAAGCAGAACAGAGCTGATACTGATCTTGCCCTTTATGTGTGTGATGCTTGCATATGAGAATCACTGAATATCTGGATGTGACACAGTAAAAATGACAACATATGGGAACAAAACTACAGTCAGGGCGACGGTTTGTAAGCCTGTGCTTCTGCTCAAATCCATTGCTAACTTCAGCATGCTGATGTGCACATTGACAACGCTTTTGTGCTTAGCAGGTATAATGTTTTCCTTGTTGTACCATCTTAGTGCATTAGTCAATTTATTTCCTCAGTCAAGCCTTAAGAAAGGTAGAGAAAATGAGGATGTGACATGAGTGCAGAACGGGAAACAAGATAGCAGTTTACAGCTGTGCTTTGAGCTAAATGCTTACTTGAAAGCACTTGCTAATTAGGACAAAACACAAAGTAGCCTACAGCTGAGGCTGATGGGAATATTATTAGTTGGGGTATTTGGTCATAAATTAGACCTGATGATGGTGCATGATGAAAAGCCACGTGCTCAACAACATCATTGCAATTCATCCTCTGGAGGTCATGAGTGCAAAATTTAATGGCAGTCCATCCAATAGTGGTGCTGCTAGCATGACTAACAAGTAAATAACACCAGTAATGAAAAGCAGAGGAGGTAAGATGCAAGGAGAATAATCAAGACTCCAACATGAAGGGAGTCCCGGGGATTACGTCTCCAGCCTGATATATCCATCAGAAAGTTGTCGAGTATCAGGTGGCATTAATTATAGATGCCTTCTGTGATGGCTGAGCTGTTTGTTAAGGGTTCCTGTAAAATTGTACCCTGGATTTGAAGAGGAACGGGTCAGCGAGGTCACACGTGAGCTCCGCTCCGCTCTTTCTTTCCTGCCCCCCTTCAAATTACAGCCGTCACGAGAGGAGAGGGAAGAAATGAGAGAGAGAAAAAGAGAGAGAGAGAGAGAGAGAGAGAGAGAGAGAGAGAGAAGGTGGGAGACAATATGAGAGGGGATGTTGAATAAAACATAACTGAGAGAAAGAGATGGATGACTGTGGGAGATATGCAGAGCTTTCCACCGCTGCTGTTTGCAAGCCAGCCTGTACAGTACATGCTCTGTCATACACGCCCACAGAGTCAACGTATTACATGCACATGTATGAACACATGCATGCACTCAACAACTCTGCATTTCACCTCAAACCACAATCACAAGGGAAATTATCACAAGCGTAATCATTTACACATCTTGCTGCAGCTCTGCAGGCCGGGGCAGGCTCTCCGCACCCCCGGGTGAGTCTCCCTGGACTGGGCAGTCCAGCTCCTGCCCCTGTCCAGCACCAGGGAACCAGCTGGTCCGAGCAGGCTCTTATAATACCTCTGTTATTAGACTTGGGAAATGGAGACGTTTAACACGGCTGCAGCTGAGACTAAAGCCCCACGGCCCTGTCTGCAAATTACATTGCTCTCACAAACAGTCCCACTGAAATAAGGCCACACAGGAGGATCTTTGGTTTTGGGAAGCATAGCCTCGATGACCCAGTTTCAGTGGCTCTTGTCTTTGTGCGTGTCATCGTTACCACAAAGTTTGACACTAAGTATGCAACAAGTCTGAATTAGTGGCTCATAACTCCTCCTGACTCCACTAAATGTTTCATTCATCTTGCAGCTTTCATTTTTGCTGTCGATATGAGTCGTAAGAATGTTCTTCGTTGTGCACTTTGGCAGAGACCTTGCCACGGCCTCTCTGTTCTCACTTTCTCAACAGTTTCTATCTAATCCTCCTGTCCACTTTGATTTTCACTCGTCTGCTTTAGCTGATTTGTGTAGAGCCCCAATCTGGTCGTTTGCTGTTTGCTGTTGTCTAGACTGATGTGTATTTGTTTGCAGTGAGGCTTCTCCTATTGATCACAGCAGATTGCATCCCATTTTGTTTGATCAAGTGTGCACATCAGAGGTGCTCCTGATTCTGATGGCACTGCTGAGCAGTGATGGTCCTAAATCTTTTTTTTAAATGCATGTGTGCGCCTGGGTGCATCATGTAGCGCTGCTTTTCTGGCCACATACGCGTTTACTTCTGCACAAATACACATATAGATGGTGAATGCAGACCACAGATTAGGAAGGAGGTTCCAGACTAATAATGCTCTCTTCCTGGTCCTTGAAGTAAACACTGTAAATATATGAAATATAGACAATGTTTGCGTTCGTCCCACGTTTCACCTTCGTTTATGCTTTGGACAGTGGAGGAAGAAGTATTCAGATCCTTTACATAAGTAACAGCACAAATACCAACAATACAGAGAGACTTTTCTTGTTTGTTTTTTTTTTGTCAAATGTTGGATAATCTTACCTTTTTGGGCCCCACACAGATGTTGTAATGAAGCCATCTGAGAGGTTTGTATATGATCCACCACTGACTTTGGACTTTATATCATCTTACTTTTAATTGACTCTGTTTTATTTTAGTATATGTATATTTTAATGTATTATGCGTATGTATACTCTGAATACTGAACTGAGCATCTTGGACATGTTCTTTGGGATGAGCAAAGCGCCATCTTATCTTATCTTATCTTATCTTGCAATGGTGAAAAGTAACTAAATACATTTACCCAAATACAGTACTTATGTACAACTTTTAGGTACTTTAGCATTTCCATTTTATGCTACTGTATAACTCTACCTCACTGCATTTAAAAGGACAATATCATACTTTTTACTCTGGTGCATGCATTTAATAGGTTTAATAACTTTAATAACTAATAACTAACATGATACAAATTATTCTGAAACGGGCAATCCTGAGTCCATAATCCATAATGAGTACATTGACTTTTGGTGCTTTAAGTATATTTTGATGCTGATACTTGTACATTTTTACCAATATTGAATGCATGACTTGCATTTATATGGTATTGTTAATTTTAAGTACAAATTCTGAGTACTTTCTTGTTGGTTTCCCCTCTCTTTGAGCCTGGGATTTTTACTAAACAGCTCTTTAAACTCAACTTGCAGCAGTCTTGCAGGCTGTGTGAGACTGACCCTGCAGGGAAACACCCTCTCCTGCACAGTGACAGCCAGCTCTGTGTTACGGCGCCCCCCACCGGCTTTTCTCTGTCATTACACGCAGCACAGGCGGTAAACATTGAGAGGTGGGTGGATGGGTGGGTGAGTACGCTCGGATGTGGTCATCATCCGTTATCTTGGATCGATAGGCCCGATCCGTCCGGGAGGCTGCGGTGCGTTTGAGGACCAGGCCGGAGCGGAACCGTCATCCTGTCCGGAGCGGTAGGTACCGACTGTTGTTATTTTGTACACAGACCCACGTTGGTCTGCAGGACCCCCGCTTTGAAAACAGAGACGGCTTTCGGATTGTTTTAATGGCTTCTGGATGTGTAACAGTATAGCAGCATCCGGATAACTCGTGCTGCACGCAGGATGCCTTACAGTTGTTGTGGATCTTTGTTTTGTAGCATCAGATGAGCTAATGCTACCTGGCTGGTGAAAGCTGCACAGACAGGAAGCGCAGGCTCTCTAACCTGAAAATAAACACACTGTGCTCTGAGCTGATGGAAACCTACATCAGATTATACAAGAGGCCTTCAGGGTGTGTGTGCATTGTGCATGCATGTTGTTTACAAGGCCGACCAATATGGCAGCAATGGGCTGCTGCAGAAAAACTGCACAGTCACCGATGATGTATGAGGTCATTTACTGGATCCTCATAAATGATCTAACAGACAAAACATAATAATGATAATAATAATACGGATTCAATCACATTTGCGACCTGGTATTACATGTAATTGGGACTGGGAGGTGTGAATTAACTTTCCAAAGCACATAGAAAATAGTTTTATAAATTAGTTTTATCATATCATTATTGATCCGAAAATGCCAAATCACAAGCGGAATGATCAAACTGCTCTTGACGTTTGAACTGCATAGCCATATTACATATATCAAAGCATGAAACATACAGATAAACACCATGTTAAGACAACAACAACAAATAAAAACCACGTTTATTTTGATCATTGAGAGACTTCTATTAAATACTGCAGAAGCTAAAACATGGCTGCACGCTTTGGGAAATGACGGGCCCTGACACAAAGTGTAAGCAGAGAGTAATTATTTAGCTAATGAGCCCTTAAATCTTTAATGGACAATTAATTATCGGATTCCTTCCTTTAATCCATCAGTTATCAGACTGTTTCTCAGTATGATTGTCTTTGCTAATGAATGTTTTTTTAATGACCAAACCATATTTGTGAATTTTATTGTGGTGCCATAGATGCGTGAGGCAACTGCTGCCAAAAAGAAACAATAGCATTTCACTGTCTTTTTTTTTAATCATCATGTCTGTCATCTGCTTGTCTAGTTCACGATCCATCACCGAAAACTTGAGTCAGACCTCTCTTCAGTGTCACCATGCACTCCTCGGCCACATGTGCCGCTCTGCTGTGTCTGCTGGCGGGCGCTGTGTCCGCCGTCCACACCTCCCAGTCAGGTGAGAGGGCCGGAGGTCAGAGTCTGTCCTCTGCATGAGAAAGGAAGAAAGCACCGAGTGGATGCTGTGTGTTTAAGAGCTGCAGCGTTTATCAAAAAGGAGCTTTAGTCTCACTGGAGGAGATGCTGCATAGTTAGTTTAGCTTAGCTCTGTTCATTGGTTCCAGTTTTGTATCTTCTGCTCTATTTTAAGGCAGGATCATACAGCCTGTCCTATGTTATTGGATAAGAAAGATTAGATTATGTTCATGATGATTACCGCCCTGTTTATTTATTCATCATTCAGACATAATTAATTTTCCATTTAATTGTTGGTTTGTAAAACGTCACTATTTTGCAAACACTCCAAAACAAAACAAAAAGAAAAGCATCAAAGACTCACATTTGAGAAGCTGGAAATAGAGAATTCAGGGCATTTTTGCTTGAAAGGCAACTTCCCACTCATAAAAATATTTACCTTTTTTTCCTGTCAGTCAACTACTTGATAAGTAACAAAATAAAAAGACTAATAATAAAAAGACTGAAGTGTGTAGTAGTAGTTGAAGTGTTGTGGATGAACCAGCTGACACGTGAACTGTTCCTCTAGTGTTCTTGGACAAGCAGCAGGCGAGCTCGCTGATCACCCGTCAGAAGAGGAACACTGACGGCAGTAGCTCAGCTCCGGCTTCCAGCCTGGAGCAGATTTGCATGGAGAAAGTGTGCACCTACGAGCAGGCCAGAGGTTTCTTCCAGGACTCGTACCGCACGGTGAGCTCCAGCATTGCACTGTTAACTCTAACCTCCTGAGTGGCTCCTCTTTCATTTCGCTCTGCAGCTTTAGCCGAGCACTTATCCTGCATATGTTTTTTTGCAGGATATCTTCTGGGCTGTCTATGTTGGTAAGTGCTTTATAAAATGATCGTCCATTAGTAGCACATTACATGTACTCATAGATTTGCTGTCTGTGTTTAGATGGAGACCAGTGTGCAGAGAAGCCCTGCAGAAATGGAGCCATGTGTTCGGACAGCGTGGGAGGCTACGACTGCGTCTGCAAGTCGGGTTTCACAGGGGTGCACTGTGAAAACGGTGAGGAGCAGATGTCGCCATTATTATTGTCCCATTTGGTGTGTGTTTGGAGTGCTACAGCCTTGCCTTTCTGTTTCCACGATGCAGACGTGACTCTGTGCACCCTGGAAAAGAACAAGGGCTGCTCCCAGTTCTGTAAACCAGGCTACACGTCGTACGAGTGCTCCTGCGCGCAAGGATGGAAGCTCAGCCGCTCGGACAGGAACAAGTGTGAGCCTGCAGGTGCGTCTGTTTGTTCTTTTCCTGCTGCAACATACATGTCTGCTCTGTAAATCACATCATTTGTTCTCATTGGCGAATAAAACACAAACAACAATGGGAGAAATTTATAATTTCGATGTAATGACAGCAACTATTATTTGCATTAAATTAGCCTTTTTTTTTTCAGAACAACAACCCACATTAGCTTTCCTGCGAAAGTCTCCTTCTTAACAAACTTACAAATGGAAGTTAGCTTGCACCTTAGCTCGCCCAGCTAAGCCCAGCCCCAGTTGGTGCCTCTCATTTATTAGCATACATTCAAGTCACAGAGGGTAACCATCAGTTTCTCTAAAAGACAATTAACGGGTGATGTTTGAAACCACAGACGGCTGTTTAAAAACAAATTACAGCTGTTCTGACTTACTTCCAGAATCCCTGAAGACTTCTCTGAATATGGGGATGAAAAATACTCCATCTGCTGAAAGATAAAAAAGATTTTGAACCAGTTTTCCAAGTTTTGACTCTGCATTAAAACAAACCTGCATAGGGAACACCGTGGAAACTTGGTAAACAGGTTAAAAATCTTTTTTGTGGTGGATAGAAGAGCCTTTGAGGATCCTGAATATACTGTCAGAACAGCGGTAATTGTTTTTCACACATCGTTGGTTAATTATTTTTCAGAGAAACTGATGCTAACCTCTGTGACCCCAATGTATGCTACACCAAACAAACTTGCACTGGGGAAAAGTGCAACTCTGACATCACTTTTCAGGCTAATTAGCTGCTCAGCTGCAGCACAATAAACATTCCCTGCAAATGTTACTGTGCTCTGTACAGATGCCATTTGGTCTCTCGCTGTTGATAAAAACCGTCTGCGTATGGCTTGCAAGATGCTACGCCAGCCACTGCAGGTCTTGCGCTGAAGTCTGTTCCCCCTTTGAATTTAAATGACGTTCCCACGTTGCACCCCCTCCGTGGTTGGAGTTGGGGCAAAGGTTAGGGTATTGTTAGGCGTAGCAGAGAGGACTGTTGGGGTGAGGTTAAGCGTCTCAGAAGACAACTAGTTGGGGTCGGGCATAAGGAGTGGTTCAGATGTAGGTAAGGAGAAACACTCAGCTCAGCCTGCCAGCTGCTGTCAGTCAGACACAGACACGCCCTCCAGCCGGCTGAGACGAAACAGAGCTTTTCTGATTAACAACACACTTGAGAAATAATTCAGTGACAGAAAGCAATCATCTCATGTTCTTCTCTCAGTCACGTTCCCCTGCGGTAAGGTGAACAGTCTGACACGGTGGAACGACAGACTGGCCAGCAATGTGCGCAGCAACTTTGAAGGCCTCAGCTGTAGCTCTTCAGAGTGTCCCTGGCAGGTGGGAGCGCATGCACTCAAACCGTGACACATTACAGGTCACGACAAAGTGTTTCTTCCCTTTACGTCGGTATTGCTGTAAATCATGTCGCTGGGCGCATCATGTTGTTCGCAGGCTCTCCTGAAGAGTTCACAGTCCACAGGTTTCTGCAGCGGCGTCATTCTGAAGGAGAACCTGGTCTTGACTTCAGCAATGTGTGCCAGCAAATACGACACCTTCCAGGTGTCTGTTGGTGAGTAGATAAAACACCTGTGCCACCACTACTGCTAACACAATGTAAAAGAAAAGACATTTAATGACAGTTAGATCTGCACTTTCTCATATATTCAGTTTACTATCACATACCATCAGTCACAGATCAGATTCAAATCATCACATTTGAGAGGCTGCAGCAAGAAAGTGTTTGGCAATGACTGAAATGATTATTCAATTATGAAAGTAGTTGGAGAGTGATTTTTGTCAATGAACTTATCGACTAATGATTGCAGCTGTGCATGTTAGTATGTGAGCATGATCTAGAGAAGCACCATCATGTTGTATGTCTTCTCTTTACCTGCACCTCCTCAGGCAAGCGCAGCACCAGCTATGACGCTGGAGAGCAGACGCTGTCTGTAAAAGTAGTTCACGAGCACCCGCGCTACGTGGCAGGTCGCGCTGAAAACGACCTGGCTGTGATTGAGCTCCACGACCGCATCATTTTTAAGAAAGACGTGATTGCTGCCTGTCTGCCAGAAAGAGACTTCGCAGAGAGCGTCCTGATGTCGGGGGAGTTGCCAGCAATCGTCACTGGCTGGAAAGAACCCAGTCAGGGATCTTCTTTCCAGGACTCGCTCACCCTTAACCAACTGGCCTACAAAGGCCTCCCTCAGTGTGTGGAGACTTACCCCAATCTGATGACCAATAAAATGGGATGCACCACTCCGCGAACCAATGCCGACTGCTCCATGAGCTCCGGCAGCCCCCTGCTCACCCTGTACAGGGATGTGTTCTTCCTCACTGGGGTGGTCAGCCGGCCAGCAGAGGCCGACTGCACCAAAGGGTACATCTTCCAGAAAGTGTCCCGCTACCTTGGCTGGCTGCGGCCGCTCATGGGTTCACGTTAGATTGGGGAGTCAGGGAGAACGTGGAGGTTACTGGTTATGGAAAATATTGGAAAATGCAGGTGAATAACTCCTAAACACAGGGAATTAGAGTTTCATTGTGCACTTGTTGCTCAGCCTGTTCATTTGTTTTGTCTTTTAATAATACCCATCTCTTATAATGTAAAAACTATCTTAACAGCCATATAGTCATATAATGTGTATCTCTGTGGACTTCCCCATCTGTCCACACGGTGGAGCTCTGTTAACATGAACAGAGAAGCACTTCCTGTATGCACCCACCAAACCAGAGGGTCAGAAGCAGATAGAGATGCAGTGAATTATTCAGCATGAGTTTTGTGATGTGGACATACCTCTAATAACCTTTAAGTGAAGTTATCTTTAGCGACTGCTGTACTGGTGGACATGCACCTTGTAACACTCCAAATAATCACTGTTCTATCAATGTAATAAACTCTAATACCACACCTGATGTCAGTTCTGTTATTGTTTTAGCATGAAGTGTATTCTGGAAAAACAGAAGTTTCCCGGAAATTTGAAATCTCATCAAATATAAAGGAGTTTATTTTTAAATTTTACATTGGGGGGTAAGCTCCTTGAGATGGCTCAGTCGTGTTTTTCAATGGTTTATAGACATGAAAAGATGGGCATTCGCAGACAGTAAATATGTTATAAAGTACAGCAAAATCAAGATAATCAAAAATAATGTTATAAAACAAACATGATCGTCTCCAGTCCCACGTACACCCACGACATTACTATCATCATCAGCATGAAACTACGAAGATATGTGATATGAGTACACAGCTGCCATAATAAGTAAAATCATGTTAATGATGGAAAATGAAACCAGTGAGCTTCAAAAGGTAAAGAAAAGTCTATAGTACTTTGACCCAATTCTTATATTAGTGTGTTAATGTTGGCTAATTAGCACTAAACACAAAGTATAGCTGAGACTCATGGGAATGTTGTTAGTTTTGCACAAATTTTCATTTTGGACAAATGAAAGTTTTGATGGATGATAACATGAAGCTGTGTACCAATTTTCACTGCAATCCATCCAATAGCTGTTGACAGTTTTCTCTAAAACACAAAAGTCAACCTCATGGCGTCACGACAGAAAAAGTCACCAAAGTCAGTATGATTCATCCTCTGGGGAACATGTATGTCTGTACAAAATGTCACGACAATCCCTCCAATAGGTGAGACCTGGCACATCAGGGCCATGCTGGTAGCATGAATAAAAACAGTAATGACACAAAAGGGTAAATAAAACCTAAACCAGCAACATGCACAGTTGAAACAAGCCAAAGGATCCAAGTCATGTGAAGAAGTTTAATGGTGACTAAAGGCTATAATACCGATCATAGCAAAGAGGAAAGCATCAAATCTGCAGTTGTGATGCACGTGGAAATGACAAGAACGCAGCTCTGACCGTCTGTCTCAACAAGTCGTATATTCCCTTTTTGTCCACAGACCATATTAGCTTGCCCTTGCTGTCGCATACCCCCGTGTTGTCTGGCAACATTTTCCCACAGACACTCGCCCTCTGCAGTCTTCTCACAGCCTCCCTGGTGAACAAGGCCAGGACCATGTCGTGCAGCGGGAGAAAAGAAGAGGCAGAAGAATGGCCAAGAGAGAGAGAGTAAGAGACGCCACCTAACAAAAAACCTGGCCTGCCACTTTTGATCGGGCGCTTGAAAAGGACAGCCCTGAAAGCTGGGGCCCACGTTGGCTGTTGCCATGGTTCTCACCTAGGAGATGGCTCCTTGCTCCCAAAAATGGCTCTGCTCCTTTACTGGGCCATCCAGTGGAGATTAATTTGAGTGGAGCTCCTTCCTTCCTGAGTCTGGTCCTGCTCTCTGGTCCTGCCAGCTCCATTTATATGCTCGAGCTTACATATACACAGAGGCGCACAAAAACACACAGCGAGCAGCTAAACTTAGACTCTGAGCTGCTGAGTTCAGGCTGCGTTTAAGTCCTGTTCAATGCATCACTTAGATATCAAACAGCTGTTGCATCATTTTTTTTTTTTCACTCTTTGAATCAAATCTAAAATCTGAGCAAATGGGGAGACGAGGACGTGACGTGAATGCAGAGAGGGGGAAAATAGCAGGAGATGGGAAAAGGGGGCCGAGAGGGATATTTTTGACAGGCTGAGAAAGCAAAGAGCCGAGATGAAGAGCAGGAAAATAGTTAATGGATGAAGAGCAGGGACAGACCAAGAGACCTGGGATTTGCAATGTTGACGCAGAAAAGAAGTCAGTCGTAGCGTGGACGCATTGATGGACATGCAGTTTATTAGACATGAATGAAAAGGCCTCAGAGAGAAACATTAGCAAGGCCGTTGCTGATGGAGGGAAGTGCAAGCACTCAATGCCAAAGCTTTCACTCTAAACAAATCAAATGTTAATATTGCTGGACAAGATTTCTACAAAGCATTGATGGAGTTGAATTGTACCACGATGAGTCAGACATGTGGGTACATCTGGCCAGTGTCCTACTGAATCAATAATCCTTTACTCTCCCCAAACCCAGAAAATAGTTGCACGCTGTGAGTGCAAATCCCTGAGTGTGTGTGTGTGTGTGTGTGTGTGTACGTATGCATAACATAGATGTGCTTATTTGTGTCTTTTGAGTCTGGGGGGGGGGGGGGGGGGGGGGGACATCAAATGACAGACTTTGGGTGGGATTATCTGTCTGTGTGGTGTCTGATTCCACAGGGGGTTGGCAGTATGTCTGAGCATTGAAGGCAGATTGACTGAGTTAAAGTCTCGTGCCATGTGTGTAATGAGCGCTCCGCTATCTGTGAAGGCATGCCTATGATCTTGTCCAATAATCCCCCTTCCCAAAATCCATGTCCCCAATCTTTCCCTGGGACTCCACAGACACGGGGGGCTTCTGCAGTGAGACTGGGTGGCAAAGCTTCTCCCGTTCCCCCCCGTCCCCACTCTACCCCACCCCGTCTCAAACTCTGCCCCATGCCAGACACAGCAGCTTCCACTTGGTTGGGTAATTGTGCAGGAGGGTGGAGGTAACGCAGGACCTCGAGAGGTTAGGCGTTGGACTGCGATGAAGTGGCTGGAGGAGAAAGAGAGAGACAGGCGGACTTTTATATAACTCAGCTGCGGTCTCATTTCTGCCTCATCTTAGCAGGCAAACAAGCCTAAGAGTCTAAGCTCATCTGTGAGGTGTTTCTCACTAAGATAACATGGTGACAACGTTAGCATGTTGATGTTTAGCAGGTATAACATTTGTCCTTTTGCACCGTCTTAGCTCAGATGTATTAGAATGCTAGTACGAATGCAGCCATGTTGGAACACCAAGAGGTTTTTCTGTTATTTCCATTCTGCTGACATTGCATTAAGCAGCATAAACACAAAGAACAGTGAGGCCGATGGGATCCGTTTTGCAGGTAGTTGGTCATAAACTAAAGTATTGGACAAAATTTGATGGTAGCGCAAGATGAAAAGTCACCCAAAACCAGGTCATGCTCTGTACAATCCAAACCAAGAGAGAGTGAGAAACTACTAAAAGTCTCACCTCCTCTGGTCTTCAGTGACTTTCCACCATGACATTTCTGCTCTGCTGATAATAACAGCTTCCTTCATCCACCTCAGTCCTTGAGACAGGCTTTAAAAACAATACGTCACTTTCAGCATGCCGACTTGGTGACTGGATGACGGAGGAGGAAGGTAAATCCTGGAGCTGCCTTTATTCCACTGACCTCACCCTGACCTTCTGAGGGTTAAATCCTGTTTAGAGCCACTGAGAAACCCGAGGAGGTGACAGAAAGGTCTCCAAGGCTCACTGAATGAACACAAGTGCACTACGGTCCATGTGGTGGTCTTTGAAGTGGCCAGATAAGACCTCTGTGTCTGTGCAAGAGATGTATGTACGACTGCTTCTGTGAATGTGCCCTGATGACCTGACTAGGTCACATTCAGATCACCTTTACTATCTACCCTCCTTCTGTTGAGCTGTGTTACTTCAAGAGGTCCTGACCTCTGCAGGTTTTATACTATTCTGAATGGGCAGTGACAGCCGGAGGGTTTAAGTCACCATAATGAACAGATGAGGTCACATTATCCCTCTAAACATACTACCAGCATTACCTCAGTGAGGAAGTAAACATTTTATTTTTTTAAGTTCAGTAATGAATAGCCTTTTAGCCAACGCTGACACATTTACAGGGATCTTTATTAATGTGAACCATCACTGCAAAATAAATCAATAAATAAGTTGTGTGTGTGTGTGTGTGTGTGTGTGTGTGTGTGTGTGTGTTAAAGGGGTGATTTATGGGACTCACAAGAGACAAAGAAAGATGGTCCAAATCAAAGCAACAGAGACTGACATATCTTGACTTTAAGTCCTTTATATTTGGGTAAAACACAAAAAACTGGATCCTTACACTTCCCAAAATGCAACTTAACAGCATCATTTCGTTAAAACTCCTCTTTACTGGTTAACTCCCAGGCCTTTCTGACTACATACTCCCAAGTTCCGGCTTACTATTAAACATGTGTAGTCTCCAAGCAAAGTGATGTTAGCTATTTTTTTGTTGTGTTTTGGGGTAAATTTCAGAGGCAAAGATGCGCTCTGCAAACTGAACTTTATAGAATTGGTATATTGGCTCTTAGATTGAATTAACATGGATGCAGTGGTCACACAGGACAAAAAATGTGCTTCACTTTCTGCCTCAACGTGCTAAGATTTGGCAAAGCTCACCAGAGCCATTAAAGACATTGTACAGCTGTGTTCACAGGCTCCCATGATCAGTAAACTGATCTTGATGTTTGAAATTGGTGCAGCACCACTTTAAGTGTGGGTTTGTGTATGTTTATGACACACTACAGCTGACCTCTTCTCCTCACCAAACAGCTATAACTATCCCACTTTACACCCCTGTAAGATTCACTGCAGCCACTTTAAAATGGGACGTGTGTCTGGAAACCAAGTGATCTTTAAAATTAGACTCTCTTCCTGCTAATTTTGGCCACCTGGATCCTGTCATAGTTAATGCATCCTGTGAGGTCATAGGCTCTCATCCTGATGCTTGTCACTGGAAACAGATGCAGCATGCTGGCCTGCATGTCGGCCACCCTGCCGTCACTTCTGCGCTTCATTGTGTGGAGCAGAGACAAGGTGAGGTAACTACCGGGCAGCAAAGGGGCACGTAATGAGGGGCAGGATGAGAGAGAGGGAGGGATAAACAGAGACAAAACCATGTGGAGGCTGCACTTTATGGAGAGAAAATTTTAGATTAACATGAAATAAAGAGACAGATAAAGTGAGAGTCTACATACTGTATAACAAATATAGCACGTAAACCAAAAGGAATCAGGTCAGACGGTGCCTGTGACGCTGTTGTTCCTGTAGACACATGACACCTTAAGATCATGCGCCTTCCTCATTAAAGGACAATAACTCACCATCCAGAGCCAAAGTTAGTCTGCTGCCTGTCTGTGAAGCTATATTAGTCAGCGACTGAGCGCCACACATGATCATAGTGATGCAGAGCTACCTTGTCACCCTCCATAAATATTAAAGCAGGAGTTCTCCGCTGGCTGCTCCGCTCTGATGACGGCACCGTAGGTATGAATGCAATGCACACATGCAGTGGAACGATCAAACACAGGTGTTCTGCCACAGAGCTCAATGAATGTGCAGAATGTTTACAAAAAGCTGGAATTCAGCGACCAAAAACCATGTTTCAGCTCGCAGGCTTGGTCAGAGAAGTTAGATGAGCTCATGTCTCATTCGGGTTAAGATGCATCTGTGTAGTAAATACTGCAACAACTGGTTAGCTTCGCTTAGCTTAAAGACTGGAAACAGGTGGAAACAACAAGCTAACTTGTCCAAAGGTGACAGAATTAGCTTAGCAGCAACCCCAAGGCTCAACGATTCATGTTGTATCTTGTTTCTTGTTACAGAGTTCTACAGAGGGTTATGTGCTGGACTATTTCTGGACTGGGACAACTTCCTGGAGTCTCCGCTGGTTGCCAGCACAACAAGACTGTGTGAAGTTGCTGGGAAATAATCGGGCACACAAACCCTGTGACGAATGATGAGGTGCACTGAAGAGCAAGACCATGGCATGTAAATAAATCCTGATACCAGACAGCACTGTCAGCTCATTACATCCCATTTCCATCTCATGATCATCATGTCATAAAAGATATAAAAGAAAAATAACCACCATAATATCCTACTTCCTACTTCCTATCCTATTTCCTGCTTCCTACTGTTCTGTTCTCAGGCGCTTTGTGATGTTGAATGTGTCACCCCAAACAAACAGGAAAGCTGTCATGCACTTTCACTTTAGGTTTACTCATGATTTAAAAAACTGCATATATGTGCTAAGTTTGATGCAAAAATGGTGAATCCGTCAGCAAGAAAGCAAAAAAAGAGTTTTCCCCAAAATTTCTAATTAGTTTAAGTCTGTAGGACTCGCACACACCAAAACACACACCACCAAACAGGTCCAATTTATCTTCCCAGATCCACATTTAATGACTACCTGTTAATACACCCCTTAAATACACTATTATCCTATTGGTGAGGTGTTCCTCCAAATCCATTCGTTGTGATTAGTTATGTGTGATGGAGTAACGATTGCATTTTCCCCACATAATCTCTCACTGCTGATAACAAAGATGACGAGGATGAGGATGGTATTGACGACGCCTGCCTGCTGATAAAGTGAGAGAACCATTAATCTCCTCAGCCGTCCTCTTTCGAGCTGCGACCCCTCCTCCTCCACCACCTCTCCCTCCACCCCTTCTTCCCATGCTGTCACTCTCCCAGGCTGCACCTGTCAGATTAGTCTCACATCCTCAGCTGCCACTCCATATGATACGCCTCCTTACTGCCCACAGCCCGCATGTCATCTCACTTTGCATGTATTTATGCGTTTGAGTGTGTGAAAGGGAAAGCGAGGGGGGGAAAGCGGCAATGAGAAGGCAATCCCATGCAGAATGTGTGTGTGAAATGTGTGTGTGATTGGTTGTTGGTTCCCAGTGTCTCCCTCACGCTGCAGTGGGATTTGTCTTGGTGACATTAACACCCCCAAACCCCTGGATTATTTGCAGTCCCAGAAAATGAGTCCTGGCTTTGTGAGTGGATGGAGAAAGGAGGTTTGCTCCTCCATTGTCTGGTAATATTTTTATACCATTATGGTTACCTGGTCAGAGGTGTCATGGCTGCTGTGCTGCACTCCTGTTTGACTGCAGAGGTAATTTTTGGGAGGCAGTTCAAATTGTGACAACACTGCCACAAATCACTACCACTGGCTCACGGCATGCACCGGGATAAAGGCAGGATGGAAGACCGGGGTGGGGGTGGAGGCAGTGGGGGTTGTGTGGGCTCCATCATAGAAAGCCTCCCTGGCAAATGGACTGGAGCAGCTGAGGCGACAAGCATGTGACGAGAGAGAGAAATAATAAGCGCCACAGCAGTTTGTAGCTGTGTCAAGTTCCCGCAGATAAGCGGAGTAATCCCCGAGAAGAGGCTAGATTACTTTCAAAATAAAAGTATCATTTATTTACAAAATGACTGGCAGAAAACTGGCAGAGATTTGTGTTGGCGATATTTTAAGTATGAATAACTTGGCATTAGGTCTCAGTTGAATACTCATAATGTGCTTTTATGGCTGCACCGGAGGGTTTATGGTCCTTCTGTCTATCTTCATGTTGAGCACTTAAACACTGAATTCTACTTTGCCCCTGACAGATAAGGTTGTAAATGTAGATGGGGGTTAAGAGGCAAATGGCACAGTGCTCTGGATAAAAATGCAGTTCATTGACCAATCCTTCAGGACTTATATAGCAACACATTACAATAAGTTGGTTTGATTTTCATCCGACATAAAATAATCCTAAAAACTTTATTCTGAAAGATATAACCGGAAATTAGTTTACTAGTTTAACTTGACACTATATCGGCATATTTTCTATGACTTAGCGCAGTGAACGAGGCAAAACCAGTGGCACAAACTGGAACTAAGCAGGAGCAGCATTCAGAGTCCACACTGTGTGTTCAGCTCGTGACATAGACATTAAGACAATAGATTCACGAGGTGTGTGTGTCTGTTTGTGTGTGAGTGCGTGTGTGTGTTTGTCCGTGCGCGTGAGACGCGCGCTGTGCACCTAGAAAGGGTTTAATAAGGCGGTCCCCGCGTCAGGCACCAATTCATTTACCGGAGGGTAAAACGGTGAAAGGAAGGGAGGACACAGGGGACTCAGTGGGGACAGTGGCGGCTCTGGAGAGCTGTCACTTTCTCTCTGTGTACGTGTGTGTGTGTGCGCGCAGAGAGGGATTATCAGTACGCACGTTCGGAGCGCAGTTTTGGTGATGCATTCAGTCGGGAGATGTGCAGCGGGGAGCAGTGAGCGTCAACCCGGACATTCGGCGGCATAATCGGCGCAATAGCAGGAGTAGGGGATCCGGCTTGTTCGGGGGGCGCCGTCTCTGCGCGTCACAGGATTCAGCCTGATTGTGTTTTATTTATTTTTGATGAATGCCGCTTTATTGGTGCAGAGTGAAAGTCAGAGGTGCGCACCGCTGAACAAAGGATTTAGGGAAACACGATCAAGAAGCTCTGCCACATTTGAATCCTGACACCCCGGAGCGTGCCGTCTCCCCGGGTTGGACTTGTCAAGACTCGGCATTCATGCCCGTTCCGCCTCTGAGGACAACGGACACGGGCTGAATAACCGGGATCCTCCAGTTTCAAACGTGGAGCAGGAGGAATCGTCTGGGCTGATCGCGCACGGGTCCATGTGGATGGAGAGAGGATACGCAAACCCAGCGAGCGGAGCTGACACCGAAATGTGACATTTTTTACTCAGCCTGCCATCGTACCTGACAACCGTGCATCTGCCTTCGTCCTCCATCGGATTTGTTTACGTCGATTAAGGTACGTGCTGCTCATCATGTAGCCCACAGGATATTGATCAACAGGAATGGGAGTAGAGGGGTGATATGTCCTTGTGGATATGCGTGTGCGTGATGTACAGTATATTCTATGATTTGGACTATTTTTGCTGAAGAAATCACAAGGGATCTCCGTGTATTTGAATACATCTCTCGGTTTGTGGGGGCTTATCGCCACTGAAGTGGAAGTTGCATCACTGACAGCCCCTGGAGAAAGGCGATGTCGATGCACCAAATGTAGGTGTAGGTGTGTGAAGCCGAGAGGGCACGCAGTGTTGTTAGACGTGTTACAGAAATGTGCATTTACACACAGGGCATGTTGCAGGGATGTACAGTATATTTACGCACAGGGCTTGGCAACATATGGCCTTGACCCCAAGGAGCATTTGACAGAATCATGTTAAGCGTGACTAAAGACATGCAGGACTTTGACCTGTGTGAAATTTAACGAGAGCCTGGCTGTGGCACGTTTTTCTCACGAGGATGAAAACGTCGGGTCTCTTTTGGTGGCTGCGCCTCCATTTTCACCTCACAATACGGTGGGATATTTTAGGAGTGTCAATCACTCCTCCATTCTTTAGTTTGGAGGTTAGATGTCATTCTTTATTTTTGGATCTCGCTGTCTCTCTCACACACACACGCGCACACACGCACACACACACATAGAGAGAGAGAGAGTAACAATGGTCTTACTGCTGCTTGCTCAAACAAACACACTCTTCTGGAACCCCACAGGGACCCTCCCATGTGGCCGGTATTGTTAAGGATGGGGGTTGGGGGGTGCTGGAAAAAAAAAGAAAAGAAAAAAGAGCATTCTCTAAATGTGTGTTTGCATTAAGCTGCTCCTTAGGTCAGCTAAAACCAAGGGTGTCCCCCTGCAGGAGCCGTGTCCCTCCCACGCTGGCCTCATAAACAAGAGGCAGGGCCCTGCACTCTCGCCTTAACTCATTAAGAAATTGCACTTAAATGCCCACTGGAGTCAAATTAGATAAAGGAAGTTTGTTTGGGAATGGAAATCAATGTGTGGATTGACTATGTGTTGGTGAACAGACAGATGATACATGAGCCTGGAGCCTCTGTCAGTGCAGTATTTGTGTACTCAGAAAGCTCCGGGGCCTATTTTGGAGTGTTCTGTTTTCCATCATTAATCAATATTCAGGAGAGAGGAGCTGTTTATTCTCAGGCTGCGCTTTCATGAGTTAGTTAGCTTCCTCATGGGAGAAGACGATGCAACAGTATCTCCTCCGGGCTGATGCCATATGTACCTTGTTCAGATGAGTGTGTGTGTGCGTGTTTGTATTACTCATGTACACAGTCACAATGTGGGGACTTGCCTTTCTTTTGGGGACAAAATGCAAGTTCTCAGCTCCAAGAAATGAATTTAAGTCTATGTAATGTCCCCCAAAGTGATGGAAACGTCACTCCTGTGTGTGTGTGTGTGTGTGTGTGTGTGTGTGTGTGTGGCCTCTTTATGTGCACGTCACAGCTGAGTCTAGGAGGTGAACAGACTGCGATTTTCACGTACATCCGAACTTCCCTGCTTCTCCTTTCATTTGTGCATTTGTGTTTATGCAGCCACCCCTCCTCCCCTCACACACAGACACACACACACAGACACACACACACACACACACACACACACACACACACACACGCTCCAGGCACAAGGCTCGCTCCAATTCTTCCTTTGCACATCCGGCTGTTCCTTGTTCCTCCTGCTCCTCTGATCACTATCAACACACTCTCAAACCAGATCTGATCTCTCTGTGCTCCTGTGATCAACCGCCCACCGCCCACCCTCCGAAAGATCCCATCACTTTATCAATTATAGAATGGTTATTGATATCACATGGAATCTAGCTCTGCTTTCAGAGTGCATTTTATTGGGATGCCTTCACATCCATCGCTGAACCCCCTCCCCATCTGTTGTTGTTGTTGTTGTAGGAAGAGGAGGAGGAAGAATAAAAGGGGAGCAGAGGGAGGGGTGTAAGGCACTGGCACTGTTAATTGTTAAGTCAATTAGCATATGGTCTTGCTGTGAGCCCAGTCACATGATAATGAGGCCTAATTAGGATGGCTGGGGATGTCTGAGGCGGCTGGGGAAAATACTTCCACTGTCACTTTCTTCGTGCTGACACCCAGGAGGCCGTGCAGTGAATGAACTACCACTTTTTCAATCTGGCCGTTCAATATCGTTTCATGTCTGTCTCCTTTTAGCTCTGCCTCTCCTGTCTCCTGTGAGTCTATTTTTTTCTCCAAAAATTTGTCCTCACCGACTTCTTTTCAATACTTTAGCGCTCCATACGTCATAGCTTGACATCTACTGCATCTCTCCCCCTCTGTCTTCTCCCTCGTCCCCTTTTATTCCCATCTTTTTTATCTGCCACTACCAGCTGTGAGGGCTCAGTGACGTCACTGCGGAGGCTTACAGATGTGTGGAGGTTGGAGACAAAGTCAGTGTGTGCATTGTAATTCATGGTTGTTGTGCATTTTATTTGAAGGAGGAAGTGGGATGTGTTTCCAGTGGTGAGCTAAATGCGTTCCTTTGCATTTGCTCAAGAAAAAATAGACTTGTCTATCAATCAAACAAATGATATCATGAGCGGGCTGGAAGAGGCAGCCACAACATATATCTTGTCAAGACATTAGAAAACAATACGTTATTGCATATGTGGTGTAAATCTATGTGCAGGGAACTTGTACTAAAGGTTCACTGTTAGGACGTTTCTATGGTCACTTTTGGCCACGCATCAAACCGTGTCATGCTGATTTGCCTTTTCATCACCAGTTTAAACATGTGACTCACACCGAGGATGGACAATCTCCAGAGTTGGGTCAAAGCACACCCTACCGCCTCCAAGTGAGTTGCAGTGACGTCGGATGGGCTTCGTCATCATTCAGGGTTGATTCAGCGACATGTTTAAATAGCCTCTGCTGCTATTGCCAGACATAATAGATCAGTTTCAATCATCATGTCTGTTTTTCAAGCAATAAGCAGTAGATGCCAAGCAAAATCATAAAAACAGCCTGAAAATCCATGATCATAAGTAGCTGGCTGCCAACAAACAGGGCAACAACAGGGCTGAAGAGGGCACTGCTTTTAAATGTCATCAATTCAAACAAGTGCGTCATCAGTTAAAGGCACACGTCAAGCAGGTAGCCCTGTTGCAATGGCGATACGCTGATGCACTGAGTCAAACCGAGTCAAGCCAAGCCAGCACATGTGTTTGGAAAAGGGCTCTGTGTGCACTGTTGTGCAGCTGTGATGTCGGGTCCGTTTATGTCAGCAAAGATATCTCTCTCGAAATGCAGACTTGGAAATCTCATGTAAATTGGCTGCACTTTTACAGTTTTCTGCGTAGGAGGTCTCTGACAGCTGAATGCTCGATTGGTAAAGCTATCTCTGGGAACAAGTTCGTAGATTACAACAATAACCATGTGTCCTGTCAAAGTGTCCTTGAGTGCGAAAGAGAGCTCCTGCGGATCTATTGTGGATGAGCATCCTCGCTTAGAGGCAGTTCTTTTTTAAAAAACAGCCTTTTCTCTTTGTTTCAGCCATTTGCTTACGTTAAAACTCCTAGATGTACATATAAAGGTAGCACGTGACTTGAGAACCAAAAAGACACATGAATCAGAGAAGAAGAAGAAAGACACACATATTTCTGTAACATATCTAAGATCTCCTTATTGGCACTTCTTACTCCCTCCATTTCTTCTCCTTTCTGAACAATATTTCAGACTTTAACTCTTGGAGCAACCTAGCTCTAGACTCACTTCGAGAAGGTGAAACACAGAGGTTGCAACTAATAAAAAGAAACCAGTCTGAGATGGCACCAATAACAAAGCTGACCATTAGAGCATACCGGCTTATTTAGAAGTGCAGTTGTGTTTTTAATCCACAGTAAATCTCATGCAGTGAGACAGGACATCCGCACAGCCCGGGTTAACTTAACATGACTGATATCTAAGGCCTTATGTAATCCCAGCGACTGATGTAAGATGTAAATTTATGCACTGTCAGAAAAGGAAAGGTGTCTCAGTGTTGGAGAAGACAGTGGATAAGGCTGGAGTCTCGAATAGCGTCACCAGCGAGCAGATGCTAGCGCAGGTCCTGCAAATGACCTGCTCACCTCGACAGCTGGATCAGCGTCTTTCCAGACACACGCACACACACACACACACACACACACACACATTTCCTCCATTATCATCCCAATAGTCTATATGAATAAAACAGTAGGAGAAAAAATGAGAATTGAAGCGAGTCATCAAAACGCAATAATCCTCCCAATTATCACCACAGTAATTAGACAGCATCTGGTTGTGTGCTATGTCTGATAATTATAGGAGGAGGTAATTGTACAGGACGGCTCGTTAGATTTCCTCATCTCTGCCTATCCTGGATCCTGGATCAGACTGCAGTGCTGCACATTTGCACTCTCACGCCTGTATTCCTGCGTGTGTTAAACAGCAGCGCTATAAGGAATGCATGCTGCATACTTGCCACGTTCAGCTTTGTGTGAGAATGTGGTGCCTTCACACACACACACACACACACACACACACACACACACAGACGCATAATACATGCCACCAAGCAGAATGTTATATTTACATGCAAATAGAGCCAGCACACATGGGCATTATGCTAGCCTGTGTAGACGTGTGTGAGCGACACGTGCAGCGTGAGTGCATGTAACCCCGCTATGTGCAGAATACACAACAAAGATGGACCTCTGAGCGCCAGCAAGCTGCTTGGCACTGAGGAAGATGATGCCTGAGAAACAGCAGCCATGCAGCAGAACTGGCAGGAGCTGGATCCTTCCCCAGTTACATAAGATACACAGCAAGAACAGAGGCAAAGGGGGGAGGGAGGAGGAAGGGGCACAAGGAGAAGCCAAAATGGAAGGAATTGTGGTGAGCTTTGGATTAGATGTTGGGGTGAAAAGAGGGAGAAAACGTGGGGAGAGGAGGTGTGTGAGGCACATCTTTCACAGCACATCTTCAAATGTAGCCGAGAGATGAGACCGCTCCGCCTGCTGTGGAGGAGAGGTGGCATTGAAATCCGACAGAATAGAGGATTTTAAATGGAGGGGAGGACAGAAATGGCTGCATGGAGCGGGAGTGACAGAGAGAGAAACATGTCTAGAAAGATGGGAGGGAGGGGAGGATGAGACGGCGGCAGCATCCTCTGTGCTGCACAAAGCGGAAGGCCAAGGGCTCTCTCTCTCTTTTCACATGACTCATATGAGTGAAAAGCAGCGGAGAGGACTCGAGTGTGTGGCATGTGTGCTGTAGGTGTGTGTTACTGTACTGTATGTGGTGCATGTTTGCATGGACACTGGTGATTGTGCACATGCATGTGTGTGTGGCCTCTGGCAGCCCTCTATGTGCATCCCTCAGCTTTCAGCTCACTAGTCTGCCAAGTCACACTCAAAAAGCAGCCAGAGCAACCATCTGTGCAAGAGGGAGTGACTGGGTGAGAGGGTGAGTGAATGAAAAAGCAGTCCCTCGCTAGGATGTTGTGAATGCACACTGTGTCTGTGTGGTTTTACAGGCTCTGTCATTAGGAAATGGCAAAAGAAGGCGGTAAAGAAAGACAATAAAAGTCCCAAAAAATAGACGGAGGAGGAGCAGTCCGCCCGGACGAGCGAGCCTTTCTCTCTTTGTCTCTCTCTCCCTTTTGTTTTATTCCTGTCATTTAGAGATGGGGTGTAACCAGTTAGGAGAAAGCTACGAGTGTACCAGGAGTGTGTGCTTGTGCCATTTGTGCCGGTATGCATGTTAGTGTGAGGTGCTTGTGTTTGCGTGTGTACAAAGCACTGTTTATTGTGCATGTTTTGGTGACTCATCCCTCCATAAGCACTGACTGATCTTAATGTAGACCAATAATAACCAGCGGATGTGAGCTGCTGCAACAAGGAGGGAAGGAGACGACAGGAAACGAGGGGCTGCAGTAACGGCAGAGAGCGAAGAATTTTAGTAATGAGGAGGCGTGAGGAGGAATTTGGAGGGTGTAAATCTCTGAAGGATACATGAAAGAGCTCTAAGCAAATTAATATGCACAAACACACATACATGCACACATGCACACATCTTTATGCCCTCTGGGGTCTTGCCGAAATAAATAATGATATTTCAGAAGTTGTAAACAACCGCTGCCTTAAAAATATATTTTTTTTAATAGATATTGAGGCAGACACATCAAACGCCTGCAATAAATGGATGGATGCAATATCCGTGTGTGCGTGCGAGTTTGGGGAAGAAGTGAGCCAAACTGAACTCTTCTGTGCTAAAGTACCTCTCGTTTGGAACAACCTCTCCAGATTTCAGCAAGGTGGAATCACGGACATAACTTTTATGCCAAAGTGCTGTTAACAAATTTATGGATTAATCTGGTGATTATTTCCTGATTAAGTGATTGGTTGGTTTGTAATATCATCACCATAAGCAAGAGCAGCAAGTGACACCTTCAGATTGCTTGTTTTGTCTGTGCAATGATCCAAACTTCAAAATGCTTCAGTTTACTGTAGTTTAAAACAAGGAAAAGTAGAAAAGTAAAGTAGTAGTACCTCAGATTTAGAAGTACGGTATGTGTGTAAATGTACTCAGTTACATCTCACCACTGTAGAAAAGTTAGAAGTCAGAGTGACAAAGTGTACAATGAAAATCAGGAGTTGTCTGAGTATATTTGCTGCAGATCCACCAGACTTCCTCCCACTTTCTCGCTATTTTCCTCATGACAAAATAGAGTGTCTTGGGGGTTGTCTCTTTCTCTGTCTGCCCCACTTACTAAGCTGCATGCTGGAAGGACTGTGTGTGACCCGTAGCCCTGGCTGGTGTGTATTTAAACCTACCACTCTCCCCTGACAGCCTTACCGTGTAACTCCCCTTGATTTACTGGCATGGAGAGAATATGAAGCTGGGGATATCCAGTGTCCTTTACAGGGTATGTAAATATTGTGTATTTGTGGACACCGGGGGATTTTTTTCACGTCCAAACTACAGCGAGACTGAAGTCCTCTGAAATAAACAATCCAAAGTGTAGCTTCCAGCATGGAGAAGCTTAAATAGTGTGTGTGTGTGTGTTCTTTGTGAGAGCAGATTGTTTGACACACTCATGTATGAGCCAGCTTGGAAAGAATTTCTGAAAGCTTGACAGTAACCTGGCAAAATGGTGTGTGTGTGTGTGTGTGTGTGTGTGTGTGTGCATGTGTGTGTGCGGTTTCGTGGTGGCTTTAAATACAGATCAACCTCTCATAAAACACACAGCTTGTCAGGAGAAACGACAGCACTGATCATCCAGCAAAGACCTCAATGAAGCGAAGAAAGAATGTGTATTTGTGTGTGTGTGACAGCTGTGATGAATAAAGGGATAGGTAGACTGGGACAGCATTGGTTTTTCCACACAAACTGCTGCTGTCTTTTTTTTTTCTTCTCTGTGACACAAAAGTATATGTGTGTTTGTGCTTGTGCTCGGGGCGACGCGTATTGGTGTGCAGTGCATTATGCATTGTCTCATGTCTTGCTAGATGCCCTTAGATGCCTGATAGTGAGGAGAACTGCTTGTACCCACTGCTTCCCTTCTCTGTATCTGTTTTTTCATGAAAATATGCATGATGCTGCAGCTTCCCTGTCAGTGCTCCGGGCAGCCTGTTCATTGGACAAGGCTTGACAAATAATGCATCTGCAAGTCCGCTTTGTAGCATTGTAGGTGCGATTCTGACCTCACTTCTCTGCGGGCAGCTTATCTGGGCTCTTCTGGGTTTATGGGTATTTTTCAGCCATGTGTACGCTGTTTGTTTCAAGTTGTTTGCCACAAAATGAAACCTTAAAGCCTTTAAAAGGCTCAAAAAAGGGCAGGGCTATAGGCTACCATTAGTGAAACAGGATGTGTGTGTGTGCTTTTGTGTGTTTGGAAAGGCCTCAGTCATTCACCCTGCATGAACTACTGTCCTTTGTTTCCTCTCTAAAACACAGCAGTGGCTGATTGTCTGTATTGTCACTCACAGGCGGATGATTACTGTGGATGACTGATTGCTCAACTCAACTGCTGCTTTTCAAACATTTATGACCAGAACCACTGACTGACTCTCTTTGTCTCCCGTTTCTCTCCATTCTTTTGACTTTCTCCATCCTCTGTCTTGGTCCTTCAACTCTCTCTGTCTTCTGGTCTGTTGATCTCTCAGAGATGGCATTCCTCCCGGTCCTCCTCCTGCTGCTGCTGACTGTAGCTCATCGCGCCACTTGTCAAGACTCTGAGGACTCTGAGGCTCTCCCAAGAGGCTGCGGCTGGGGCCTTGTGCGTCCCTACACCCTCCTCTGTGACCTGGACTCCATATGGGGTGTGGCTGTTGAGTCAGTGGCTGCCGGCGGGGTGCTGACTGCCATCTTGCTAGCCCTAGTCCTGCTGTGCCGTTTACACCACATCAGTGAGGCCGAGAAGCGCAGCGGCGTGGGGCCCATCCTCCTGCTGCTACTCGGCATCCTTGGCTTGTTTGGCCTGAGCTTCGCTTACCTGATCGAGCAGGATGAGTCTTTGTGTTTGCTCCGCAGGGCCCTGTGGGGTCTCCTGTTTGCAGTCTGCTTCTCCTGCTTGCTGGTGCAGGGTGTCCGCCTGCGCAGGCTTGGCCGCGAGCGCCGGAGCCCTGGTGGCTGCGCCCTAACAGGCCTTGCGCTGGGTTTGAGTGCCGTGCAGGGCATCATCGCCGCCGAGTGGCTACTTCTGACCGTGCTGAGGGAGGGACGAGCTGCCTGTCAGTACCTGCCACTGGACTTCTCACTAGCCTGCAGCTACGTGCTAGCCCTCCTGATAGCCGCGCTGACTGCCGCCTCCCTGGCCCTGTGCGGGAAGACACGTCAGTGGCGCTGCAATGCCATCTGGCTGCTGGTGACCTGCCTGCTGTCACTGCTGCTGTGGGTGGCCTGGGTGGGCTTCTATCTGTACGGCAACGCCTGGCTGGGGAGGTCCCCGGACTGGAATGACCCGGCACTGGCCATCGCTTTAGTGGCTCAGGGCTGGCTGCTGCTGATCTTCCATGCCATTCCTGAATCCCACATCTGCCTGAGACCCCCTCCACAGCCCACTGCCCCGGATTACTTTGATACCTCCCAGAACTCGACACGCATGAGGGAGACCAGCTTCGACGAAGACATCCCTCTTTCTCACAGGCAGTTTGTGGAGAACCAGGGCTACGGATACAACGATGAGAACACTGCAGGTGCAGTACAATCCAATATTTTACAGCAGACAGGCGTAATGTGTGGACAGGCTGTAGGTGGAATGTAGGCCAGAGTGAGTAATAGAACACCAGGAAATATTTGCATGTGTGTCTAGAAATAAGCACAGGAGGAGATTTCTGTGGTGCAGAATTACACAGCAAGTGTTTCTTCCTTCAAGACAGACAGTGATGCGGTGAGTCACAGTAAGTAATCTCTGTCCGCCTCTCTGTCTCTTCCACACCAGGCTTGAGGAGCGGTAGCGGTGCCGGGCAGCATAACAGTAACACCGGCGCCAGGCCCAGCGCTCCTTTCCGCAGCAACGTCTACCAGCCCACCGAGATGACCATGATCCTGAACGGGGGAGCGGTGAGTACATCCGCCCAGTCACAGGTACACGCCGCTTACACGCCGCTCTCTCATTCGACCACGCCGGCAAAACTGCATGCACATTTGTGCGTTCCAGACCGTACTGTACGTCATTGCACAAGAATGAGGGAGAGGTGTGAGTGTGTGTGTGCATTATCACTTTGTGGGTGCATGTGTGTGTTGTATCTTGTGGGCACATGCATGGATGGGTTTGTCACAAATGGTCACTCATCTGACATTGATTTGTGTATGGGTGAGTGTCAGAGAGTTTCCATGTGTGTGTAAATAAGCCGCGATGCTATCTGTCCACTGAGCGATGTGACTGTCCGCCGGCCTGTCACCGCCTTCATTATGCAGGATGAATGGGCACTCTGGCTGGCACAGGTGAACTTCGTTGCAGCCACTGTGTTATGAATTAAGCCTGCCACACAACAGCACAACACACCACCTCACACAGCACTGGAGGCTAAAACGCTGAAGCACACACTCTCTACTGACTAAGAGATAATTTATAGTCACTATTCCTAGAGACTGCAGCGAGGTGTGCTCATTTAGCCGACGAAGAGAATGCAGAGACGTCTCCTTAAGCTGCTCTGCATTAAATATCATTCGTTCGTTTGTATGAACAGTGATTTTGTGGCGTCATTTTCAAGACAAGTTTATTCATAGAGCATGCTTCACACACAAAGGGCTTTGCATGAAGCACAGAAGATATTAAATAAGAAGTTCTCACACAGCAAATTGAAAGGATAAAATCATTGTAAAAGATGAAAGCTCAGAATTAAATAGAAGAGAGCTAAGGATGCAGGGGCAAAGAGGATAATGGTCTAAATGTCTGAGATTGAGTTAACTGAAGAGTTTGACATTTTCGAGAGCCAGACGATAAGATCAATGCCACTCTCTTGTCTGTCTGGTAAATATTCAGCCAACAGTTAGCTTAGCTTAGCATAAAGCCTGGAAGCAGCTTGTCATGCTCTGTCCAGAGCGAACAAATTAACACCTACCTCACTCAAGATGCAATTTTTGCTGTTCAGCTTGTGTGTGGATTAAACAAATGAGGTTTCAAATGTTACTTTCTGAGTTTTAGAGGTTCTGGTAGGTGGATTTTGTTACCTTTGGAGAAAGCCAGGCTAGCTGTTTGTTTTCAGTCTTTCAGCTAAGCTAAGCTAACCAGCTTCTGGTGTGACGTGAGAATGGTTTTGGTATTTTCTCATCCATCTCCTAGCAAACAAAGCAAATAAGCTTAGTTCCCAAAAGGTCAAACTGTTGCTTTAAAGGGAATGGGGAGCGTAACGGATTTGAAGTTTAAAGGTGGTAACAGTCGGACCAGGTCTTATATCTTCTGGAGGTTTGTTCCGGCTTTGTAGAGAAAAATAATTAAACGCTGCTACTCTGTCGTTAACTTTAAAATCTGGGACATTTAGACACCTACTGGATGACACAGGAGGGTTTTATTTTAAAGTAAGAGATAGTCAGAGATGCACTTGCCCTTAACCTGGAAGGGATTTGCAGAAAGCATGGGTAAAAAGTATAAGTGGGACCTATGCAGCTCCTGTATGCATGTGTGTAAAGATGTGTGTGTGAGAGTATAATGTGCTATCCAGATTGTTAATCATTTTACAATCTTAATTTTCCTTCTACAGGTGCCCTCTGCCCCTCCAACCTACACGGGGAGGCAGCTGTGGTGAGTTGGAGGACTGGGAAGAAGATGTGTGGTAGAAAATGAAGAGAAGAAGAGGATGGAGAGGAGGGAGGGGTCCGGGATGAGGGGCCCGCCTGGTTGAATTGGACTTAAAACATGGACGCCAACAGGGCCCTTTCATTCTGTGTACAGACTTAAACACTGACTGTGTGCCAATCAACCATAGTATGAGTGTGTGTGACTGAGAGAAAGCAGGGTATGGAGGACAGAGCTAAAGCTCTTCTAGCACACAAATCTCTATTAGAAGGGTTGAAAAACTCGACCAGCAAGTAGCAAAAAGAAAAACAAAAAAACTAAAAAAAAACCCCACGCTGACTCAGATCTGAAAACATCAACATGCAGTATTCTTTTTCGTTTTGTTTGATTTGCTCCCCTGAGACTACAGCACTGTAAGCATCCTCGAAAACTGTGAAATCTATCGCTTTTTCCTGCTCTATCTCTCTTTCCTGTCCGTCAGGATGTCTTTGCTGGTGCTCCTCACAATGCTGGCGCTCAAGTGGAAACATTTGGCTCTGTCCTCCATCCATCCACGGCGTAGGTGAAAGGCAGAGCACATGGGCAACTGTACAGCTCGAGCACGGCCCTCTTAAAAAGAATCCAGCCTCTGTGGGTGTGTATGTAGAGTACATGAGAGGAAAAAAAAGTGTGCGTGTATCCCCTACACCTCACCTCAAACCTTCCCCCTCCAGACTGTTACCCCTCGGCTTCACCCTCCAACACGTCTCCTTCCTGCCTCTCCATCTCCGTCTCCGGTTCGCATTTCTCTGCATCGTCTGTGAATATCACACATAACTCCTCTCACCTTGCATCATCCTCCCACCTGCATGGACACTTTGCAAAATGTGAAACAAACTGTGAAGCCTGAACTGCGGTCGGAAAAGAAGCTCCCAGTGACCACGCACCCAACAAAAGCAGCCCGAACAGAGGGATCACAAGCTGCTAATGAACTGCTTTCAGATATATATATAGATATACGATGGAGTAGAGTGGATTCTGATTGGACGAGGAGGGCGTCAGTCGTTAGCAGGGAGCCGCCGCTTCATGAATCTAGGTCAGACTACTGTGTGCTGCTCTCCCACATCTCCGGTGGCCACTGGCGGTTTGAACCAGCCAGGAGAAACTGTCACTTTATATCAGCAGGAAACGGAGCGAGGAAATGAAATGGTCTCCTGTTCTTAGTTCCTCTATCTGTGTTTTATGTGTGCGTACGTGAGTGTTGTGATTTTATGAGCGTTGGGAGTTGAATTCAAAGTCAAGGTTGCTTTCTGGTGCTAAATATTCCTCCACTCGGCTTCCCAGTGAGGCACAGAACCACAGGAACAACACTGATGCAGATACAGTAGTCAGACTGTGAGTGACAGGCTATATATAGGGCTGTGTGTGCTGGTGTGTGGAGATATCCTAGAGCCTTAGAAAGATCAGATTTACAGTGCAAGGTAGAAGGAGGGAGATCAAATGGACGGGAAGAGCGAGGAGGAAGGAGATAGTGCGAGGCGGCCCGTGGGGGGTCTTTGCGACAGTGAAATCCCAGTCAGTCCGATATGTGTGAGAAAATGGCTCCCTGGTCTGTCTCTGTGTGTGTCTGTGTGTGATGTGGGGGCGGCCCGTGCTGCTCTGCTCTATGTGGTTCTTCATCTGGTGAAGCGTCTCCTCCTCCTCCTCCTCCTCTTCATTCTCCTCCTGTCTCCCTGTGGTCGGCTAAAGCTCAAGTCTCCGTGCCAAGACGGACTCTTGTTTCACCGGAGTCTCCGTTTCACGCCCTTTCCCTTCGCCAGCTCGCTCTCTTCACCCGAGGAGCTGTGTACATAGTAGTGCTGTAAAGCTTTGCTTGCTTGTTTACTTTTTTTTTTTTTTTTAACTGTAGACTGAGTTTAGACACCAGTGTCATATGACTGACTACTGCAAACTGTTTTTATCTGGATTTTTTTTTTTTTTTAACTGGTTTGCTTTGTGTTCATACATTTGCTTGTTGTTGCATAATGCTTTTATTTGATCTCATGCTGGTGTCTTTTATTTTTTAACTAGCATTTTGGAACTGTTTTGCCAACACTAGATATGCTTTTATTTTAAATTTTTTTTTTGCTTGATTAATGTTCAAGGAAATGATATGAGTTGTCATTTATAGGGATTTTTGTCAGTTGTACCTCCTGTGCAGACAGTGGTCCACTCTTTGCTGTAACAGTTACGGGGGTGCAAGCATAATTCTTTTTATTTTTTCACTAAAATGACAATGGCTGTGAATAACTATTGGCACTTCATGCAGTAAACCATGATCAATCTGTGATACTTAAGGGATAAAAACAGGGAGGGCTGAAAAAACTAGCCCACCACCAGTCATTTTGGTGACCCCTGGTCTTACAGAAACCCTTGACTAAGAAAAGACTAAGGGTCAACCCTTGGCTGCTGCTGTATGTTTATGTCTTACCCACTGGCTATTCTAAAATAGGACTGGTACCAGCAGGCCAGCTCCATGCCCAAAGAGAGCGTGTGCTGCTACGCCAGGCTCTGTTTGGGCCGATCCTGGTCAGAAACAGGCTACGGGCCCCAGATCCGAGCATCGTAGCCCACGGAGAAGAACTGTCCTCAGGTTTTTGGAAGGTCAGCAGTAACGAGACAAAACTCCGTCAGTGTCTACACTCCGAGCGGAGGGGGGAGGTTTCAGTTCTTGTGATGAATTCACTCAATGTGGAATTAAAAAAAAAAAGCATAATAACATGTGACTTTGTAGATTTTGCACTTGTCGACTACCTATCTGTGCATGCTTATCACCATTTCTACATGTAAGACCTTTCTCAGACGTACTTTTGAATACTAACTCTATTTATGTAAGGGTCATGTGACAGCAATCATAATTTCAGTGTATATCAGATGACACACTTAATGTCTGTGCTTTCTTGAACAACAAGAGAGAGCTGGCTGTTGAGAAACAAAGAGATTAAAGTCAGGGGAAAAATGGTCCAAAATAGTATGATTCCCCAAAAAGGAACAAAATGCCATCATCACTGGACCTAATAATAACTTCCTCTGTTAGTTTGAAGACTCGAGGGGAAAAAAGGAGAATCTTCCGACTGATATCGTCTCTGTGTTTAAAATCAAATAGACTGTGGTGAAATTTGCACAAAACTTCTAAATGTTAAGTTTGTCATCCCTGGGCAGCCCACTGAACACCCATCCTCCCTGGGTTTGACATGTCCTTGCCTGTCCTCTCCTGATTTGTCTTGCCTTCAGACTGTTCCAGCGGGGCAGCTGACAGGGGTGATATTGGTTTTCACAGCTGTGACTGTGCAGTGACGCAGCATGCCTATGTATAGAACTTTATTCCCCTGATTAGAAAAAGAAAAAAACAGTTAACTCTCTTGTTTCTGTAACTGAATCAGGAAAAAAAAAGTTCAATAAAAGTGTCATGTTTGTAGTTAACTTTTAATTGGATGTGGTGTTTTTTTTTTTTTATTTGTTTGCTAATAATTATGACACGAGCAAAGGAGGAAGTCAGGTGATGTAGTGCAAAGAGCAAGAAAAGCCCATAGAGGTGGAGGAGGTGGGGTGAATGGATGGGTCAAACAAACCCAGGTGGCTGCTGTTCTTACTTTAATCTACATAATGTACTTAAGTTAGGTCACGTATGTAACAGTAATGTACTTTCTAGGGTTTCCTGAACCTAACCAAGTAGTGCAACCGTTTCTCAATGTTAACTATGTGACGATGAAGGTCCAGTAAGCTGGCACTCTTCAACAGGCATATATGTCATCTTGGGAGTCACTGGCAGTCAACCTATTCAGTCGTTTAGAGATGAGGACATGGGAATGATACAGTGACAATCATGACTAGTCTGAAGAGTTAAAATCAGAGCCTGGGGGATTTTTTTTTTAAGCAGACAACAATATGGAGATTTGAGAGGTTAGAAATCTTAAAAATTATTTGTCATCCAATATTTGTTTTTTTAAGGGAAACAATACAGAAATATAAACATTTTCGATAAAGATCCCTGAAATTACGCAATTAAAGATGTGCTGATATATCAATGCTGTTCACAACTTGTTTCTGCTGCCCCCAAGTGGCCAAAAAAATTCAATTATTTTACATTGTATTATTTTACATTATGTTTTTATGAAAGCAACTGGATTTTTTCCCTTCAGTCCTAAAGGTCATGCAGCAGTTCTGTCAGGTTTTATTTTTAGTGGAAGTTAGTAGCTACTGCACTCTTAAATAGAGTAAACTGCCTTTAATTTCAGCGTCTAACATCCTCCATGTTTTATGGGTTTGTCCTACTGTTTAAATCTAAGGACATGGTGTGAGTGGAACTTATAATCACTGTATTCCTCGCTCACGCATGAATACACTCTAAACTCTCTGCGTGTAAACAGTTGTATTCTTTGCTTCCATCTTCGGCCTAGAATCGCAGCCCAGAACCAGCTGTTTTCTGGCTTCGCTCTGACAGCCTGGTGCCCACACCCTCCTGCTGGTGTGTGATCCAGTTTCATCTGGGCCCAGAGCTGCCAGACTCCGTGGAGCTGGCTGCACTATCAGATGTCCCCAGAATGAAATGGGCTGTTTTATCACCTCACCCAGTGGCAGCTGTCTCCCAGGCATCCACATACCTGCAAAGGGAGATACCCGACCCTCCTCGCGCTTCAGTGTGAGTCGGTGTGCGTCAGCGACCGAGACGGTCAGGATAACCGTTCATCACAAGACCACCGCCTCTGCTCTGCCGAGACACTGGAGGGGAAACCAGGAGTATCCTCTCAGGTATGCAGGGTTCAAGGAGTGGTGGAAATATGCCAGAAGTGCACTTTATTCTCTCAGTTTAATTGACATTCAGTCAGGAGAAGACAGTTAAAACCTGTCTTTAAAGTTGGAATGGAGGAGAGCGAAGACCTGCAGAGTTAGTTGTGCAGCAGCCTTTTTATCTGGAATATTCTGTACATTGAACTTTCCATGGCTGACATTTCATATTTAATTTGATGTTTGATTGCTACCTGGTGCAAAAAAAGTACTGGAGTCAGCAGGGTCAGTGCAAAACACCAAAGCTTTAAGTACAAAAAAGACCGAAACCACACAAGAAATATACAAATATTCCAAAATCCAGTATGTACATAATTCATCAGAAATATAATTCATCCGCCTACAAATCATACAGTGTCGATTTTAATGAGAGTGTATATTTACTGTGATGTTGGTGTTTTATGTCTTGATGAGTGCAGGTTTTTCTATATTTGGTCAAACCACAAATCATCACACAACTTTCCTATCTCAGCAAAATTCATGGTGGAAATGTTCATTTATTGGTAACAAGTAAACATGTTTTCCTCTGTGACATGAAGCAGCTTTTCCATAAAATACACATAGTAATGTTAAAAATATTAGGGTTTAATGTCAAACTTGCCCCACTAAGCTAACATTCAATCCATGTAGTGTCAGGAGATATATAACAGGGTTAATTTCACCTGTAAAAAGGTAAAATTTAAGGAGAACATTGGATATTCCTGTATGCTGCTCTGCCAGACAGTTGTCAATCACTCATCAGTGATCTCAGCGATGTTTTTAAACACTCTTTTCTTCATCCTCTGTTTCCCTGACAGGGTAATTTCCTTTTCTGATAAACAGGACAGAAAGCGCTGCTCTGCACGCCGAGTCACCTTTCACTCTGGCCTCAGTTCCTGGCTTGAATGGAAACGCTATAACCTCTTTTGTGGAGTGATATGTATTGCTAAGGAAAAAGGAAATGACAAGGCAAGGAAATACGATTTGGGTATCTTCCAGTGAACGGAGAGGAAATATTAAGTCTGTTACGACAGGTCCTCTAATATGTGAACCGTGCTATGTGCTGTTCATTTGTTGGGTGAGACTCATGAAGGGAGGTAATCCATCAAAAAGGCAATGAAAGCAATCAACTAATTAGACATGGATCTCAGACCATAAATCCCTGCCTGGCCATATCCAATTGGTTACAGGCGTTTTTAATGGCCTGTTTGACTGATCACTTTGGTCAGTCTGACATCAACCTAACAGAGTTTAATAGGCTTTAAACACCACAGAACCCTTGTACACAGAGCTAATGATTTCAGTTAATAGTACCACCAGTCGAGCTCAGGTTTGGAGTTCCTAGTAAAGATGGAGATAAAGCAATCTGGGATTTGTCACCAGGCTCAGATACAACTAGGAAATCAGTCATTGGTGATGGGGTGGAGGCCATTTTTTCATCGCTGTGCAGGCTGGGGGTCAGCCACTCACCGTCCTCAGGGGTCATCTGGGTGGTGGGGGTGTGGACCACGGTGCTCTGTGGGGTGGGGGAAACGACCTGGATGGATACATCGGAGTTGCCGGGCTGGGGGCTCTCTGGTAGGTCTGTCATGGCAGAGCCCACTGGAGACAAACAAGAGCTACATCTTTAATATGAACAGCTTCACTGTTGCTTTCAGCAGACCGTGACAAATGTTCATCATTTAGAAATGTGCACAGCGGAGCTCAACAATAAGCTTTATTTTTTGAGAATGTCGCCATTCTGCTGCACGCTGCACAAACAACGGTTTGGCGCCCTAAAAACGGGGGAAAAAAAAATCATCTGTTAAAAGATTAAAAGCTCTCCGAATTGTCAGACAGATCCTTAAATGTTGTAGCAGAGACTTGCCCACAAGGCTCTTTGCCGTCAGGTCTCACAGACTTCACTTTGCACAACTTTCTGTTTCCAGCACAATGTTGCAATGGGAAATATCAGTGAAGCCTTTCAGAAAAAAACTGAACAAACAAGCCATCTTTTTATCTGTAAAACAAAGACATCTAATTATACTGCAAGCGCCCTGTTTTTGGTAAGTTACATTATTCTGCTGCCTAAATTGATCGCAGTTTCTCAGAGATCAAAATATGGCGGAGATGAGCTCGTCCCAATTACAGCTGATAGGAAACAATATTTTAATAAGGCCTGTGTTGAAAAACAGTGAACCTGTTTAACAAACCATGATTCAGCCAGTTACTGACACTTTCTCTCTGTGACAGCTGCAAAGCTATTGTGGTGGCCTTTTGTTAACTGCCAGTAAAAGGCAACCGCTTTGACATTATGGAAGTGAAGCTGTGATGAATAGACTGCTACATTTGGCCATTTATACCACAACAAGAGCCATGGACGGGTTGTCAGTGATGGCAGTGAAAGCTCTTTTGCTTTATTTACACACTAATGACTGTAACTGTGGTTTAAAACGTGGTTTTGAAAATCTCTAAATTGCTACGCTTTTCTTTATTCTTTGAGGTGCATCAGCGGCACTTTTCATAATGTGCCAATCAGAAACATGGTATGGCGGGGCTTTATAATAAATGATGATAATAAAAATGCAGAATGCAACTTGTGTGGGAGTAATTCACTGTAACTGGCACATTTCTTATACTGTTTCATGTCCTGATACACTATTGGCAACAACTTGAACTGGTGTTTTAATACAAGCACTCTGACTCTTCACCTTCACCACCAGGAGGAAAAATGCTTCCCAGGCTAGCTAACAACACTGTTTTAACAGTGATTGGGCTCCTGGTAAACATCCAACATGTCAAGGACAGTCTTGCGGTGATTCATGAGCTGTTGAGAGCTGCACCTGTCCAATGAGCCGTGACCTTTTGACCCTGACGAATCATCCTGTGTCTGCTCTCTGGATTACTTTGCACTTCCCCCTTTTGTTTTTCTCTTCATCTCTGACTAATTCTCATTTCGGACTGTGAAACGTGAAATGGCAGAGGAGGTATCGCATGCTGGTCCCCTCGGGTCAAATGAGCCGAGTGCAGCTGTTGGATCGACTTAAAGAGCGTGTATACAGTGTGGGGGGGGGCTTCCCTAAATAATCTCTCTCTGTAGCTCACCCGCTCTGGACCACGGTCCTAAACACGGGTCATTTATCCTTGAGTGCTGGAGGGCAGTGCTCGCTTCATTAGAACCAAAACAACAACAAGCAAAACCAGGAAAGAAAGTGCAACTTCAGCATCAGTCTCTTCCCCTCCCTCCCTCCCTCTCTTCCTCCCTCTCTTCCTCCCTCTCTTCCTCCCTCCCCCTCCCTCCACCTCACATGGCTCTCTCCCTGTCTCATCCATTTCAGGTCAGAAAATGGCTTCCATTCAGGACAGTCTGGGCAGACTTTCTTGTACACTCACACACACATCCCCAGCAACACCCCCCCCCCCCCAGCTGGAATGACAGGTCAGCAGTAGTGGTACCGTAGCAGCAGCAGCAGCTAGCAGCAGCAGCAGCGCAGTGTGGCTGTGGAAGAATGTTCGTCAGCCCGCCACGGCTGCAGTGGGCGCCTTTGTTGTGTGGAATGTGTCAGTGTGGAAGAAACCTGTGTTTATGACGGTGTCATTGTTTGTGAGCCACAAAAACAGAGATGCAACGACACCCAGCTGTAGCGTGTGTGCGTGTTTGTCATTATCTATGTGCACATTCATTTAAGGCGACTGTAACCAAAACTTCTGGACACATGACTTCTTGAACGTGGCAACTTGTAGCAGCAAACTCATGACTCTGCACTTCCACTCAGTTCCACTGTGTTTTAAAGCATCTGTAAGCTATTTTGATTTTCTGGCCCACAACTGTACTGCTTTTGGTTCACTGTCACTGCTCTCACAGTGTCGTTTACAGTCAGAGCAAGCAGCTCTTTTCAGCAAAAACGCTCTGCTCAGCACCAAATGGCAAACAAAACTAGTGACTTTGTCTAAGTCTACCTTATTATTACAATTATCGTACACAGTCTACCACTTGGAGTGGCTGAATCTGGACGTTTAAACCAGTTATCTACTGCTTTTAGTATGCTCTTTTTGGGAACATCTATTTTGACTTTTCTGTTCACTTACTGTGTACTAGTTTTCATGCACTCTCAATCGTAACACCTGGTGGCACAATGTTACAACTGACGCAGGTGGCTGGGACACTGGGGTGTGTCCTGTGCAGTCAGCTTGTTGTAGCTGAAAGGATGCAAGTTGTTGTGACAATAAATATATTAAAGAAGACAAAGACTCCACAGCAGCTCTGGGGGTACTTAGACACAGCGCTGTTTTGAGCTAAATGCTAACATCAGCATGCTACATAAAGTGGGAACAATGACACTGCTAATATGCTGATGTAACATGTTCATCATTTCAGTTTAGCATGTTAGCATGCTAACATTTGCTAAGTAGCACAGGCCACGTATAGCTGAAGTTGATGGTAATTTCATTAGTTTTGCCGGCATTTTATCATAAATCACAGTATTGGACAAATTGAAATTTTCACCTGATGGTGGTGCTGGAGAAAAAATTAAGAGCTCACCAAAGTCATGAGGCCTCATCCTTGTATAATGGATATCTGTAATATTTCATTGTCATCGATTCAATAGTTCAGTCTGGAACAAAGTGGTGGACTGAGTCATCGACATCTGAGCTAAAATCTGCACCAAACCAATTAGTCATCTATTTGTCTGTTAATTTCCTTCCTTCATTTATAAATAAATAAAATCTAATTGCATATTTTTCCACATTTGCTGAACTTCCTCAGTCTGGTCATGTACTCTCTATTATCTGTATACTGGTTGGGAATCACTTCTAGAGTGTACCATTGTGTGTGTGTGTGTGTGTGTGTGTGTGTGTGTGTGTGTGTGTGTGTGTGTGTGTGCGCGTTCAAGGGCAAAATTTCATCACTCCCATCGGCTCTAATGCCAGTCAGTCACACTGGACATGGGTCTGCATTCTCAGCTGCTCTGCTCTGTCCTTCATGTGTGCGCACTGTACACACACACACACACACACACACACACACACACACACACACACACACTGCCATACTTTTGGGGACATTACATAGACTTACATTCATTTCTTGAACACTTACTCTAACTTTTAATGTGACCGTTGCTTGCCGACCCCTAACCTTAACCCAAGTCTTAACCTGACTGTGTCAACAGATTTATGTCGCCACAACAGGAGAAATACACATCCATGCCTGTGCAGACAAATGCATGCGCGCACGCACACACACACACACACACACACACACACACACACACATGCACACATACTCACATTCACTCAAAGGCCCAGACACAGTTTATCAATTTCTATTTCTCTCTGTCTTCGCTCTGTATCTCTTCTCTCTCTTCACATGTTTTCCCATTCCCCATCCTCGGCTCTATCTCTCTGTCACACAAACACACCCTGAGCCCTGCGGACATTTTCTTTCTCTCCTTCACTTGCAGTCTACTCTCTCTCCTTACTCACTGCCTCTGTCTCTTTCTCTTTCTCTATCTCTGCCCTCATTTTCTCTCTGTGTCACTGCGCTTTGAATCCTCATCTCTCTGCTTTAACTTCAAAGCCGTGTTGGGATGAATACTGTATCTCTGCAGTTTATGTGTGTAATTGTGTGTGCCTGAGACTGTACAGTGCACCAGTTGATATATGTGTGGGTGCATATTGGCGTGTATAGTACTGTATGGGTTGACATCTGTGCATTGTTGTGGGCATCCTGCCTGCCTATCAGCAGCTGCTGTCAGCCACAGGAGAAAATTCAAAGATCAATGGTATTGTGTTGCCAGCGAGCCTGAGGCCTGGCATTCAGTGATACCGTGCGTGTGCGCGTGTGTGTGCATGTGTGCTCCCACCTCTGCTCTCTTGTTGGGCCCAGAAGTGCTCAACAGTTTTGGCAATGTCACGGTTCTCTCTCAGTTCTTTCTGCCACTGGCGCAGCTCCTGCACATCTGGGCGTGCCCTGATCTATAACAAACACAAGCACACGTGTGAAGGCAGCAGCACATGCATAAATTCTCATTAGCAAACATCATCAATAACGTTATTAAGTTGCTAGCAAGCCAGTCCAAGCAAGCTGCCAGTGTTGCCAAAAGAGGTCCATTTAGTGTCCACTACGCTATATAAGAATGTATTTGTATTCATATTACATAGAAAATTGACAATTATTATTTATTTAATTTGTTATTTTTATCTCATATTATTGCAGTTTATTTTATTGTATTTGACTCTCTATGTTTTGATTTTCCCTGATTTTATTCTTACACTTATAGCTTTAACATGTGGTAAGTTTTGAACTGCAACATTAACTTTGTTGCTATACTTTTGCACAACATAGCTATGAACATAAATTAAAGCCTGTGTGTCTCAGTGTGTGTTAAGTAAAAGTCTTGCACACAACTGTATTGAGCTGTATTCTGCAGAGAAACACCGTCGCTGCTGAGAGAAATGAAGCGTGTTAAGATGTATGAGCGAGCGTGTGTGTATCCGTGTCCACATAGGTGGGTAAATGGGTCACATTCTGCTGCAGATGAATGTGAATAAGCTGTCTGATATTCTTCTCTCTGTCCAGGCAGTAGTTAGCATGAGCTGTGCTTTTGTTCTCGTAGGAAACCCCTGCAGTTGTAATGTGTTTGTGTGTGGGCAGCTGGATTTCCTGAGAGGTTACTAAACAGGCTTGCTGTTTAAGATTAACAGAAAATGTCCCTGAAGAGCTCACTCTCCCGCTAACTCCTTCTTTCTTCTCTTCTCGTCCTCTTTCTCCTTCAGTACCCAGTTGTGCCTCTCTCTCCCCTCACACTCAACCTCTATCTCTCATACCAACCCCTTATTCTCTCCTCATTCTCCAGCACACTGATGTTTCATCCCCCTCCATCCATCTCTTTCCTCTCTTGTCTGTATTCCCTCACACCTCTCCTCTCCAATCTTATTTTCCTCTTACTCCTCCCTCTCCATTCGACCCCAACTTTCTCCCAAGTGCCTGCTTGAATGGCGACAACTGTGTCGCTATTAGCAGTGGGTATGAAAGTGGGCCTGTTATATAAGCCTGGCGATGGGTTGAGGAATGGGTAAGACTAGCGGGCTCCAATAGTTAATTTACTGGGTGTCACAGTGCCGCAGCAGTCCCTCTGCTGATGGGAGCAAACCATAGAAATGGAAATGAGGGGTGAGGGTCAGGGGGGTGGATGGGTTGGAGTCTTGTGTTTGCTTGTGTGTGTCTATTTGTGTATTTTTGGCCATTTCTACTCTGTGTCACTTTCCACTGGTGTGCAGTAGAATCCTTATAACTCCAGTTCTTGTGCTGCTGCCAGCCACTGCTAAATGACAATTTAATATTTGACGGCCATCAGACCCCTGAGGCAGTGCTTAAATGTGTCACACACAAAGACAAAATCAAAGTCTCGGTTCTTGGAAAGCCGGCTTTTTGAATAAACATGCAGGATGCTGACAGTTTGTGTGTGATAGCAGGAGACAAAGAGCTGAGTTGAGTGTGTGTGCCTGAGCGTTTGAAGCCTGTCTGTGTGCATCAGCGCAGCTGATTAGCAGGGCTGCCAAATTGTTTTGACTGTGTGCATCTAGGACTCTGTGTGTTAGAGTTAGTCTCTGTATGCTGCGTGCGATTGCATGTACATTTGAACTTGACGTACAACAGCAAGTAATGTTTTTCTTCACTGATTTTTCCTCAGTTGCGTCATTCACGATCCTTTCACAATACAGTGTCTTGTTGCTATAATCATCCGTGTCACACATGACGGAGTGTGTTTCACTGTGCACGTGAGTCAGTCCTCACATGCTGTGCGTATGCATGAAGGCTGGGATTAGAGTGATTAGAAAAATTAGTAAGACATTTCAAGGCTGCGTGCATTCACACGCATTATTTGACACACGAAAGCAAAGCCAACAGCGAACACACACAGACTGAAAATCACACAAAAGCACCAAAACACTAAAAAGAGGAACTCCATCCTCTTCCTTCTCTCAAAGCCGACAGCACCAGCAGCACAAGCAGGACCCCCTAAGCTCACCCACAAAAATGCGTACAACCGCACACTGACACAAACTGTGTGCACTATGCCCTCTTTCTCACACACACACACACACACACACACACACCTCAATCCCACTGCACAGCCTTTCAAGCTGCCTTCCTTTTTGTGCAAAGCTGCCTGTGAGACTGAGCTCCTCTCCCATTCTCACACTCTGCAGCAGCACAATGGCTTCTGTTCGGAGGAACTGGCTGCACTCACATCACCAGCCTCACTGACAGGCTGCATAAAGACACAGCCACCACAGCCTTCTCTATCTACGCGTCACACTCCATCCACCCACCGATCCATCATCTTTTTGTTGACCAATGCTTCTATCGAAGCTTAACCAGCTGTGATCTGATTCGTGCCTTTTTAGTGGTTGCACTGTGTCCCTATTGTCCTTTGTAAGAACACTTAGATGTAAATTAGATCCAAAATATGATCTATATTACAGATTATAGTGGATATCACAGGACTACCCGAGGAGGCCTCACGCTATGACCAGTCCATCTCATTCTGGGACAGCGTGCCCCTACAGGCCCTCTGCAGGAGGGGAAAGTGAGGACGAAGCAGGGCCACCGGCTACTGGATGTCCTGAGTGCCTGTGACATATTTTCTGCATGAGTGTCAATGCACGTGGCCTGTCACTGACTCAACACCGGACCTCAATTCAAACCATTCATCTATTGCTGCCCTAGGATCATTCAGCTGGAATCACAGACCTAGTTCTGCTCTTAACTATACAGCTCTCCCGGTATGAGTGTGTGTGTGATTCTTTCAAACAGCTCTATTAGTTTATGTCAAGAAGAATACACTCACTCGTCACAGTGTCCCACTTTTAGACAATAGCTGCTAGTCCAAGAAGACTTTCCTCAGACATGTCGAGACTGTGACACTTTTGTGTTTAAATGAGTTAGCAAATGATTAGAAAGCTTTATTTTTTATTTTTTTTGCATTACATTGTTATTCTTACAAACAAAGCATTTAGTTCAGGTGAGCAAATCATTATTGTTTCTGCAAACAATGCCACTCACATGCCAGTACGGTAAGAATTAAACTAAAACCAGCAGCCGGTTAGCTTAGCTTAGCATAAAGACTGAGAACAGTAGGAAACAGTTAGCTTGGCCCTGCCCAAAGATAAGGAAATCCATCTCCCAGCACTTCTAAAGCTCAAAAATGAACATGTCATGTTGTTTTGTTAAATCTCCACAAAGACCAAAGTGTAAAAACAATTTGCCGTTGTACGAGCGGTTATGTGGCAAATTATTTCTTGGCTGGAAGCAATGACTTCCTGGAATCTCTGCTGGCTGCCTGGCAAATGAAGAAATAGCAGGACACATAACTCTTATAAAACAGCAAGGAGAATGGTCATTTTCACGCTTGCACAGAACCAGGCGAGGTGTTTTCCCGTTTCCAGTCTTTATGCTAAGCTAAGACAACCAACTTCTAGCTGCTCAGTTTGTATAAACCGCACAGACGTGAAAGCGGTATCGATCGTCTCATCTGACTTTCTGCCAGACAGCAAATACGCTTATTTCCCAAAATGTTGAACTATTCCTTTCTGTTATGTATAAAAATAAAACAAACCAACATGACGCAAAATCAAATCTGACAACAGATCACAGGCTGAGAAGAGCTAACCAACCACAAACACCTTGTCCCACCTGGACAGAATCGAGTGTGCAGGATTAGGTTAGGCATGGCCAGGCTGCACAGGACGGTGCCGTGCTATGGTCAGGAAAAGACCAACCTCACTGTGTGTATGCTTAATAAATGTGCAAAGAGTGGGCAGAGGAAATGATTATGATAAAAGCCTTCGTCTGTGCTGACCACAAACCCCTAATACTGACAGCCTAATTGTACTGCCTATTTATTACACAGCAGCCACATTACTCCGACTCAGCTGACTGGACCTGAGAGAGCCTGAGAAGTCTTAGTGATCAGTGGAGTGTGTGTGTGTGTGTGTGTGTGTGTGTGTGTGTGTGTGTGTGTGTGTATGCATGTTCCGTACATATGTGTGAATTACAGCAGCAGACATGGATGAATGGATTAGACTTGGGCTAAGGCACACAGTCTAAAGAAGATTATGTAATATGTTTAGACCCATCAGCTCTTTATAGTTGTATGTGAGTGAAACAAGACACAATCGCCTGCTGGGTCACTGATGTGAGTGTGTGTGTGTGAGGGTGTGTGTCTGCATGTGCTATCTCTACCGCTGCTCTTCTTCAGTCCCTGGTATGTTTTGATGAAACATATTAATAATGGAGAGTAAAAATCCAATCTACAAAAATACCCTCCTTCCCAGCTTCCTGCCCCGGCTCTCAGTCTGTCTGTCTTTCTTCCAAACACACACACTTGCACAAACACACACACACACACACACACACACACACACACACACACACACACACACACACACACACACACACACCCTCTGCAGTCAGCGCTGCGTCAGGCAGGTTATATAACAGCAGAGGGTGTAAGAGTGAGGGGGAAAGAGGGGGTGTGGACGGGGTTGAAGAGAGCAAGGTATAGTAATAAAGGAAGAGGATCAAATTTAGATGAGGATAATAATCAGAGCATTATCTCTGTATCTATAATTTTTAGAGAAGAATTCAAAATCCGCACAGAAAACTCATATTCATCGAGCCAATTTTTGTTTGTGTGTTTTTCTATAGTGAAATCCCATAATCCTATTATACTCTTACTGTACAAACCCTCAAGAATATTCTCAAGTATTTAAAAATCTCACAGTAGGCCATTTTATTGTGAAAAATAAGCTTGTTATTGATATTAACTTTGTAAGCCGTGATATCTAGAAATACGAGTTTGGGCAGAATACAATTATAATGGGAGACAATTAGTGCACACACGTTCTTTCGCCAGCAGACACAATTGAAGTTTTACAGTGCATCAGTGCTTCACGGGGGACTCAGTTTGTGCTGATGTCCTCGGCTCTGCTCCGCTGCCCACTGAGCTGTTAACTGCTGTTTTTCTCGAGCCAAGGTAACAGCAGTCGTGACACACCACAACGCCTGTCAGGACTTTGCCACAGCGCCTATACCCAAAATATCTCCACCCCGTGTATCTTGAATAAGTCATGATCCTAAGAGGCCAACTTCGGGCCCTGATTGTTCTGCATTCACAGCCTCTCTGTGCTTTTCCAGTCTCCGTCTTTCTCCCTGTTCTTACCCACTGCAGAATGCTGCTAAGGCTACATTTCCCTCCATCTCACCCCATTCCTAATCCAAGGCCACTCTGCAACATCATCTTGCTTCTTTCCTCCCTTTCGTCATCCATCTGAAAATGTTCCTGACACAGCCTGAGCTTCATCCTCCCAGATATATCCTCCCATTCTCTCACTACTGACTCTCTGTCTCTTTCTGGCTGCGTCTCTCTTCCTCTAAATCCCTTGGGGTGCTGGGCTGCAGTGCTATCTGTGGCCCCACTGAACCTCTCTCAGTTCAGGGTAAACACAGTGAGGAGTGACAGGCAGCTGGCTCAATGCTGCCATCTCATGTGAGCAAAGGCCAATTTGATTCTGTGTTGTCACACAAAGACAAGAGGAAGTGTTGCCCCCTGCTGGTGAATAAATAGGGCAAACGTGGATGCATGCACTCACACGTTCATCACATCTTGTCATGCACACGCCCACAAATTCAACTACATGAAAAAACACATTTTCGTATCATTTAAACAGCCAAATTGTGCAGCTGGCATCTTTTGCTCTCAGTGGTTTGTGTAGCAAGATTGAATCTGAGTCTTCTCAAAGGAAGAAGGATAACGAAAGAGAAAATAAGAACCTCATGTGAGACAAACAAAAACATGAGCCCTGCTTACCACACAAGACTGGCTTTATTTGTGTGTGAGCGCGGAGAAATCGCTGCTGTTTGCCTCTGGTAGTGTCTGTTTATGTCTATTTATATCACAGTACAGAGCACTTCAGACCACAACACCCACACAGGAAGGAATTAAATCCCGGCATCATCACTGATGACATAATCAAGCTGCTGAATGAAATTGCTGTCCCTGTGGAAGAGGGGCTTTTCAGCGGGATAGGATTATACAACAAGACCGTACTGTGGGCCAATGCACACGCAGGAGGTCGCCTGTTGTGTTTGACCAGATGCACACGGCCAGGCAGAGAGGCTCACTGTGGTGTGTGGGGTAATTGCAGGGTTCCTTCACGCTTCCAACTTCAAAATCCCATTTTTCCACATTGTAACTTCTTAAATCAGTCTGAAAAGAGGGGATAATTAGAGCCGGCCAGCTTTAGCAGCCTAGCCAGGCATAGCTAAAGTTATGTGTACATATGTCAAGTGATAGCTTTGTAAAAACTCATTTTACAATAAAAACATTTTGTATTTTTACAAAGCTTTCAATTTGAAATTACCTTGATTTTCTCAGACTTTAGCCTTAATATGTTTTGTTTCCATATTTTTGAGGCTTTTCAGACCTGTGTTTAATAGACTATTGCACAGAAAGCCTGCAAATTATTTTTCTTTTGGTCATGTCCAGTGTACCTTATATCCCTTCCAGAAAGCCTGGATGAGCACAGCAGCCTGGTCCTCACTCAGCAGCAGAAAGAGAGGGAGCGGAGGCCTGGGACTGAAGATAGAGAGAGAGAAAGACAGAGAGGAAAAAGTGCAAAAAGAGACAAGAGATGAAGGTTTGTCGAAACATTTATCTGTGATAGTGCACTGTCCGTGTGTTGTCGACAGGAAGCTGGTGGCCATGAAACACCAAAAGACAAATTTCCCATAAAAAATAGGAGTTTAATTTCTTCACAAACAGTTTGCAGGTGACAGCTGTGGGCTGAGGAGACACTCACTGAATGCTGAGCCGCTCTTTCACAAAGGGGATGTCATGGAAGGTCACTGGAACTTGTCCTCGCCTGCAGGGGTTGTGGCTGTGGAAGAAAAAACACACAGACACACATTTTTGGGGGAGAATTGATGGGGTGAGGTAAGATGAGCATTATACACTGAAGAAAGAGTTGTGTGTGTGTGGGGGGGGGGGCTCTTACTTGTAGAGCCACTCAGTTAGGAAGTCGCAGGGGTTAAATGCTGTCATTTTTCTCTGCAACACAAAAGACAGTAATGAATGTCCTGCATCATGCAGAAGAAGTGTTCAGCATCATGAGCCGCTCGTAGCTTGTTTAATGGCTAGAAGGAGAAGAAAGTCAGACCTCAAAACAGCCATGTTTCTGGGCTTCTTTCAGCAAAGCCTCCAGTCCAGGCAACAACACCGGAAACACTCTCCTCTCCAGAAAACGTGTGACAGGACCTGACACAAACTCATTAACATATATTTATACAATATATAGAAACCAGACAGATATTAGCATACAGTTGCATCCTGCAGAGCAAAGCCCGTTCATCTTACATTCAGGTACTCGTGGAGGCGATGTGGTTTCAGCTGCTGACAGGTGCTTCTGGCTTGCAGGACAAGGTTTTCCAAACGCAGAGAAGTCAGCAAGAGCAGGATTGCAGAGAAGAGGGTCGAAGTCTCTCAGAGGATCATCATCCACAAGCACCTGATAAAACCAATGATGCTCGTGTCAGAGGATGCAGGTTAAACCAATCAGCTGCAGGGATGAATGAGCTGAATGATCTCCCCTAACCTCCTGTGTGGTGAGTCCATAAAAGTCCAGGGAGTGTGTACTGGCGCCGTACTGGGAGAGCTGGGTGCTCACTGGGCTTCTATCTGTCCTCACAGCACTGGGAGAGCTGGGCCGCTCAGCTTCAAACTCTCCAAAAACACAAAAAAAGTTCTAATTGACGCCGTTTTTCAATCCACGAAAGCATAAACAAAACGAACAGTACATTCTTACCTTCACACACTTGCTGCCAAAGTGTTTTTTTGGCACCGATTGTCTTTGCCATTACTCTGCCAATTGTCGCCAACGGTTGCTTGGACACATCCGTCTCCAAGGAAGTAGTCATATCAACGACTTCCGGTGTCACACAAATAAGGTCCGCAAGAGTAGACTGCAGGGCAGCGCTAGCAAGTGACAAGATAAAACCATACAAAACTAGTAGTCAAATATATTCAAAAACTGAAAAATAACCAAAATAATAACGGTATCTGGCATACAATACTGACGAAGCTCGTTGTAGTCATAGTGTAACATATCACGACAGCGTTACTAGTAGCATACTATGGGCTAAAACGGTGCAATTCATACCCAACAAACGGAGTGCTTTTCCTGAAATAGCCTACAGCTGCTGGTTGTGTCGACGTGTACCGCCCCTGAAGCAGCCTCTTCTACATCACAATAAACAAGGTCGTGTTTTGTCCCTGAATCTAAGCTAAAAATAGAAAATATTGCCATTTCAGCCGTTTCCAGCGTCGGAACCAAATCGCTGCAGCACCTCGCCTTAAATCCCATAGTTCCCGGATTCACCGCTAGAGGGCAGCAGATAACGTACTATTAATACTGTCTAGTCTTAAAACGCAAGCACTTTCCACTGGAGAGCTGATGAAATACTTCAGATATAAAATATGACTTTACGTGTGCCTCACGAGAAAAAAGAGAATTCTGTTTGAGTCCGTTTCTGTTTAGTTTACCCTGAAAGGACTGTTGCAAATAAAAGTCTATGAATCTAACTGCTCACCTATGTCTCTGATTATTGTAGAGGTTTGTGCCTGTAGGAACCTTAAAAACACCTTAAACTGATAGTTATTTCAAATTAACGTATAAACAAAGGGAATTTCATGCACATGATTTGTTAGTTAAGGAGCTGGGAGTATTTTTAAGGAGTCTGCTTTTCACCTTTTCAAATGAAAGGACAGGGGGTGGCTTTGGCTATCATACCAAACACCATCATTAAAGATTACGTTTTCTGAAGTTTAATGGTATTTCAAGGGATTCTTGTTTCATACCACCTGTCATCTTGTACTTTTGTCTATTAAAAATTGAATTATATTCCTTGTGTGCTTATTTTTCTATTCTGCCATGAAAAATTCAGTGTGTGTATGATCAACCAAACACAACAAAATTGCATCATAGAAAACATTTTTGATTGAAGTTTTGATTGAGATGAAAATAATCTTAGTCTTAAATTGTGATTATGTTATTCAGAGAAGTTTTTCAAAATTAAAGTCTTTATTGGAACATATTCCAAAGCAGTTAAGTCATCTCATGACTGAACAAAAATAGCCATTTATCTTAAAAAAAAGTCCCAAGATGGTTCCAAAATGCACTGAACAGCTTTTGACAAAATATACATTGCAGTAACTCATATCTTGCAGTCACTAATTGACTTGTTAATAAATAAGATTGTGAACAAAACATTTTATACATAACATTTTAGACTTCCCCATGTTTGCACCTAAAATTGATGACTACACCCCTGCCCCCATTTCTTTTAAACAAATCGTGAAAACCCGTGCCACAAATATTTCTCTAACAAGTCGTTGCAGTGCATTCTTTGACATCATCAATAACCCCCCTAAAACAAAACAGAAAAAAAAAAACAAGCAAAACAACACGATGTAGAAATAATGGTAGTAATACAATAATAGTTATGATAATAACAGGATGATTCTTTATAACGCAACACTGATAAAAGCAGATATTATAAAGGACCAGCTATCAACAATGAAATATACAGATTACATTCCTTCAGGGGTTTAGAATAGAGGGAGCCATGAGAGGAGGACGTTTAGAACTGAGCAAGTGGGAGACAGAGTCCCTTCTTGCTAGAAACAGAAGGGAAAAAAAACAAAAATCACACTTGTCTAGAGGAGTAATTATATTATTTAGCTTTCAACATTGATTGGTAATTTCAGACCCAGGCACAGGACTCAAAGCTTCAGAGAGGACACACTCATATGTAAATCCATGATGCATGTAACAGGTCAGGAGCATGGTTTGAGAAGAGTCACACGCTAGAATGTATCCTGGAGTCCATCCTTAACCGTACACGTTTTGTCTGATGTACGTAGTGAAGAGCCTCCTGGTACTCTGAACACACAGAGCTCAGGTCAGTGGTTATATAGTGTTGCTGTGAAGTTAAAGGATGATTTGCATCAAAGCCTCCGCTTGACAAAACATTCAGAGCCAGTCCATAGGCAGCATGTTCAGTTCCAAAGGAAAACAAATCTTAGTTATGGCTGTGTGGATGCATGATGCCGAGCCTTGAACGTAGTGAACCTTTCATGTCCAGTGTACACCCGCTGTGAGTGTGGTCCAGTCCTGCAGGCTGCGCAAACAGCTCAGTTAAAGTCACTGCAGAGACTTGACGGCAACGAGGGGGTGATGTGCCTGGACAGCGTCGCAGGCAAACGTGCAGTGGCTTTGATCCTGATAACGGCAGACTAACAGGAAATCAAAGTTCAATAGAGATGGTCAAGAAACACAAACTAAATCAGACTGAAATGCAGTGTGTGAGGAAATGTTGGAGATGAGTCTGTAATCCCCCATTTTCCACTGTACAAGTGGAAGGTGCTGAGGGGGGGATGGATTTGTCCGCTCAGTGGAGTCTTCCACCCTGATGGGCTGATTCAGTGCAAGAGACCTTTTACGAAAAGGGGACTTGGAGTTTTAGCTTCTTCCGTGGCTCCATTCTTCCTCTGCGACCGCCGACAGTCCTCATGCAGACTTTCCTGTGATTCTTTCAATATTACAAAACACATGTTCAAGATTCATTCCAGACACGTTCCTTTGACCATCCTCCACTTTTGCTTTCCTCCGGTCTTTCATACAAAAACGTCCACAAAGTACAGCCGAGTCCCCTCCGTTCTTAACAGGTTGGTGAGAGCTATGTACAGATAGTGTGATATGTCATATATGAGCTTTAATGTTAGTGGTTGGTTCACTGAGGCCGAGGTTCTCCGTGGACTCGGAAGCGATACATGCAGGTGTATTCTGGATGGCCCCAGTTAGAAAGGACCCGCACCTCAATGATCTGGAAGGTTTTGTCATTCTGCTCCTGAAAGTGAAGAGGACAAACATTCAGAACAGGCCATCGAACAGAGAAGTGATCTTTACTCTTCTAACAGGTTGGAAGTGTCTTAGGTTACCATAACAGGAAAGGTTTGCAGCGACTCCCCATCTTCCTGGTATGTGTAGTGCCCCAGCAGCTTCCCTTCTTCCTGGTACTCATCATCTAGACCCTACACAAACAAAACATCAGGGAAAACACTCTCACTCATGCTTGTGTTGGATTCACAAATGTCCAGTTGTACGGCTTTATGTTTGCGTGTTTCTTACAAAAACGGTGAAGTTGCGTGGGGCGCTGGTGATGTTTCCAGTTGGGGACAGAGCCTTGGGGATGTGCTCCACGCAGAAGGAGGTGGGCAGGATCCTCAGGGACAACCGGATCACCAGGTAGCCCTGAGAGCCTTTGAACGCCCAGCAGTTACCTGGGTACACATCAGGCTGAGAGAAATCCAATATGAGCAGCGTGAACAGGAGGAAGAACTGGAGCTAGAAAAGCTGTTTCAATGTTCACACGGACACCTCGCTTTGATTTTAAGACAGACTTGAAAAACTGTGAACCTATTCTTTAGCTAACTTCACAGTGAAAGTGACATTTGTGTCACAGTGAGGCTCACCTGGATGACAACACGTGGAGATTGGGAGAAGTACCAGAGCGGCAGGCCAAACAGACTCATGAGGGCCGTCTTGGTCTCATATGTCTCCGAGCAGCGAGTACTGAGGATGCTGCCACCTGAGCACACACAGAGGTGAAGAGGAATTTGATATGTAGCCTGTTTTGATGGTGCAAGTAGAGACAAACAGGAAATTTGGGGAAAGAGAGGGTGTTGAAAATCAAACCAGGGATGTTGGGATTAACTCCTCAACATCCCAATGCCCATGTTATCATGTAGGTCAACACACATGAAAATGGAGTCTGAGATTCTGCCGTTAATACCCTGTTGTCCTCGAGCCTGGCTAATGCCTGCACCCTCGTTACGTAAGAGACATACATTAGAGTACAGCACTGCGTTATGGAGCAGCTATCTTGCTAATCCCTGCAGGGTTAACTACAGACTTGCAGAAAGGCTCAGGATGGACAGAACTGATACCAATGTGAGGCTTCCTTCCTACCTCCAGACTCCAGGGCGTAGTCCACCTGGCCTGTTCGATCCTGGGAGTAGAGCCTCAAAGCGTTTTGGACAATCAGCTTCACTTGCTGGGGTAGAGACCAAAACACAAGAATTGCAAATTAAACAAGAGCCTAAAACACACGACAGACAAACTCTTGATCTAACAGAGCTCTGCTCAGATCATGTGACTGATTCATTACCTCTTCTGTCAGTCCCTCTGTGGCAGCAGTGTGCTGGACTGTCCCGGTTACTGTCTGAACAAGGGTCTTGGCTTGGGACTCGGCCTCACCCAGGGTTTGGGCCCGGTGCAGCTCCATCTGCAGCGACACGTTTCTCAGGATGCTCATCTCCAGGGAGGCCAGTGAGGCCTGCAGATCGGGCGTGCTAACGTAGCGCTGGGACAGCCAGTGGATCAGAGACTCAGGCACCGCTCCCTCCTCCTCTCCTGTCCCACCACTGCCGAAGAACAGAGCCTGCAACTCCTTACGCACCTGGGAGGACACCTGGGCTGATATCTGGAACATTAAAACAGAAAATCTAATCAATAAAGAAACGTCAATATTACTGTAAAGCCAAAACAGGAGTCAACATTTGTGTTACTTACCGATTCCTGCAGTGCGTCCAGCTGCTCACACTTGCCCTTGCATCCCAAAACACCCTGCAGGTCCTGTCTGACTTTGCCCAGCTCTGCCTCAAGTCTCTGCACCTCCACTAGCAGAGCATCATGGTCCTCCTGCTTCACACCCACACTGAGTGAAAGACACATACGTGAGCTGCCAAAATCTTCACAAAATGTAAATAGCAGAGTAAAAAAATATGAGTAAAAATCAGTAAACGTGTGGATTTGAAGGTCTGATTTCTTGTTTTGGTTTGGTTTTTTCTTACCTGACAGGAACTGTGTCTGCTGCTGAAGTGACAACCTCTCGCTCTCTTTCTCGCCTCTCGTGCTCAAACTGCTGCTGCTTCTGTTGCACCTCCTACAACACATGTATTCTCTTAGAACCAGCTCTGCCTTCATACCTGTTTAAGCCTGTCAGGATATTATTTTTAATACTGTTCTTTCTACAGCTTTAAGAGTGCCACCATTTCATCTCCTGCCAACAGTTTTTTGCCAGTTAATAATTAGACTCCACGCTTTGCATGACTTGACAGGTGCTGAGTATTGTTAATGTTTACCACTTGACCTGTACTCTTAGATTCTGTACTTTGTTATGGATTATAGTCTTGTGCTTGCTTGCTTATATGATTTGCTTTAATTTACAAATTTAGCTGCTTTAATGATTTATGTTTTACAGCTAATTCAACATTATCTCCGAGGACAGTAAATGACAATTACAAATTGGCACGAGTGTGTGATTAGCCTGTAAAATGCCAAAAATGTAAGATAAATAAGCCATCTTGCAACATTTTCACATGCATTCTGCAGGCATGTTTTCAAGGTGTTTCCTTCGTGGAACAGCAGTGAATCTACCTCAGTTTTAGCCGCCAGAACGTTGAGCAGCAATTGTAAATCAGCCAGCCGTGTTGCCTGTCTCTCTTGGTGTTGTTTCTGCTGCTCTGCACTCTGCATGGAGCATGAAAAAGACAAAATGAGAAACACTTGAAGCAAAGCATCACTCTGGTAGCTTCACACTTATCCTCATCTCCCTACCTGTGCTTGTTGTGCCCTCTCCTGCTCCAGCTCTCCCCGTAACACCCCCAGTCTCTGCTCCAGCAGGGAGGACACCCACAGTCCCAGGGTCTCCCTGTCGGTCTGAGTGTGGAGCTGCTCCCTCAGGGTGCCGTAGAGACCCAAGATGTCCTCGTGACGCTGCTCCTGCTTCTGGTCACCATGCTGGACTCGCTCCCACAGCAGGGCTAGTTGCCGCTCTAATCGTTCCAGTCGCTCTAAGTCCACACCAGAGACTGCCATAGGAGGAAGCGCTGGCTGAGGATGAAGAAGTGAACAAAGACAAAACAAGTTACAATTTTGTGGCGACTCCCTGGACGGCCCTGCCTTGCACCAGAGACACAAAGTCATCATTCATCTCTGAAATACACAGTGTCTGTGTGCAGCTGACCACAGGAAAAAACAACAACATACATCATGTAATAATTTATACACACATTTGCAATCACTCAGTGCTTTCTGATTATGCTTTCATTGCTTTATCGCTGTATCTTACTGGTGCCTGTGAGACTGGGGTGGCTGGGGTTTGCTCCACTGGAGACTCTGGTGCAGGGACGGGAACAGACGCAGGAACAGAAGCAGATGCTGGCACCAGGTTAGACAGGAGGGTGAAGGGAGAGGCAGGACGCCACTCGGTTAGGTTTATGGCTGGGAGGTAGGCGAGCAGGGCAGCAGTGGACGGACCCCACAACCATAAAGCTGCATGTAAGACGAAAAAGGTACCAAAGGTTGAACCACACTCGCATCATAAACTCACAATTTGTGGATAAACTTTGTTATAACCATTCAGAGATGTCAGGATTCACAGAGGTATGGAGCAGTTCATCCAGTACCCCAATCCATAAATTGTTTTGTTGCTGTGTAAGTGTGCGTGAGCCGTGCTGAACCACAGAATGGAATAACTTCCAACCAGCCAAGAGAGGCAGACCTGAATCTGGTTCTGTTCTCTGGGGATGTGTACTGGTTAAGACATCTATTGCTTCACTACAGACTGATTTTTCTCTATATGTGCTCACTAAATGGGTTACACCTGTGATAAAAGAAGAGGGTGCAGCGTGTTCTTATAGACTCACCGAGGAGGAGCAAAAGGGGCAAAAGGAACAGCAGGAGCCTCCAGAGTTTGGGAAGGCATCTGAAACACAGAGTCACACACAGTCAGATACATGTACAACCGACAGGAGCACATGCTGTTAATCCGAAGACACCAGGACCTTTATGGAAAATGTTAAAACTCCTCAAAAGATAACTGATAAATGACAGAAAAATGTCAACTATGACTTCTTGAAAAGCTCAATGACAACATTTTTTTGTTGTTTTGTTTTGAGCCATCTACTTTTTAATGACTTTGCAGAAAATCATCCATTTTGAATATTTAAACCTAGAGTAACTGATTTTTTTTGGCCACTTGGGGGCAGCGGAAGCAACACAACAATGACATAATATCACAGTGAGGAGTTAGTAAGGCGGATTTGTTAGGAAACAGTTGCTTATTTACACATCCAGCAGTTAAGGAGCAACATTTGCATTCATGTGGAGTTGTATTTCTGGTCATCTGATGAATATAAGTCCAATATTCCTTGACAGTGCTGTCATAAACATATCAAAAATAGCTGGTAGATAATAGGGGGTGGGCTCTTACCGTGTCAGGAAGAAGACGTTGAGGACAGACATGAGAGACACCAGCTGGTACCATCCTGTTGCAAGAAACCACAGAAGTGCCCGGCCTGCCTTCACTGGGCAGATTGAAATAAAAAACAAAAACACACACACACACACAGACCAAGAATGAGAACACAATCAGACCATGTTGCTAAAGAAAGAAAGAGAGCATATTCCAAAGAAGAGGAGAAAAAAGCTCCACCAACCTGGAGCTGCCAAGAGCATCCAGAACAGCGAGAGCAGTCTCTGCACCACTGTCCCGGCTCCGGAGCCCAGCGCTTTGCCTGCTCTCACCACGCAGTAACCTGGCTGGAGGAGGCAGTAACCTGGAGGACAGGGTGACAGAGGGACATACTTAAACTGATTAACTGCAGCATGAGTGGTCTATCCCTACAAAGAGGTTATGTTGGAAACTATCCTTGTAACAGTATATCTATGGGCTGTCATCAACATAAGGGAAGTGCTGGTCAACCTGTGTAAGCTAGGACGCTCCACAGTGCCCCCACCAGGCGTCGAGGCCTGGAGGACTGTGTGAGGAGGACGGTGTGTGTCTCGGAGTGCTGCTTCCCTTTACAGTCATCACCTGTGTGCGTCACAACGATGGACAGCAGGCGAACGGAAAAGAACAGAAAAACAAAGGATGTGTGAATGAATGAAATGAAGATGGCTTACAAGCATAAGAACTAAAGTAATAAGATTATAAAAACAACCAGAGCAACGGAAATTAATATATAAATGAATCAGCAACATGAAAAACATATGCATATGATTTAAAAAAAAAAAAGTACAAGTGGGCCACTTATATGCAGTGTACTGTGTGTGATGACAACATGCACAGCTAAATGTATGACAGCACACCTTGTTGAACCCTCAAATGCCCCTGCAGTCATTCTCATTATCTTCTGACAGAAAAATGCTTTTATTTTACTTTCACTTCATCCTAACTCTCTTATTTTGATTTTTAGCTTGATTTTACAACTGTGTGGCTGAATGGACTTCACCATTCAAACCTCGCTAATGACCCAAAATGCTGATTGTCAGCTGGGTGAAGCTGCATTGCTGTATGAGTGTTGATTTCTTTTCTTTATTTCATATTTTTGTTTTCTTATACTTTCGTTTTAGCAATTTGTGTTTTTCATACGTTATTTATTTAATATAGGGAAAGATCTGCATCTGTTCAGCCTCAGTTTCTGCTAAAAACAAGGAGCTTGTTACAGGAAGTTTACTCATGTTTGGAATTGTCATCACTTATGTTACATTTTGGTGCTGAACTGGTCCCTTGAAATAGCTTTAGAGGACTGACTTGACAGAAAGAGAAGCAAATGGAGGTCACAACGGTCAACAGGCTGCTGACCAGTTCACACAACCTCTGCTCACTGGTCCTCACACAGGTCACGCATATAATTAACTCCGTCAATCACGGTTACCACCAGAAAATGTACCAAGTATAGAGAGAGCATGTGTGTGTGTGTGAGGTTTTTGTGTGAGTATGTCTGCTTACACAGTGAACCATTGAGATTAAGATGTGATGCATCTTCAGTCACCAGGTCCTTCACATTCATGCTTCCACAGAAACTTGAGTGAGCTGCAACATATATACAACACATTTATTTACATAACAAAACGATGTCGCGTGAGAAAATTGCGGCGGAATGAATGACGGATGACAAAGAAGAAGAGTTAAATGCACATTTTGCCAGTGTGACGGCAGCTCTACGTCTTCATGAAGAAAACGAGAATAGAGGTGCATGAAAACAGTGAAGGGGACACACGGTGATGACTGCTAGAGACAAGAGTGCAGAAATGTGGTGAAACCGAAGCTTCAGAGTTCATCCAATTCTTCAGCAGCTGTGAAAAGAACCAGCTTAAATCGGGAGCATACTAGAAATAAAACCAACCTTGGACAAATTGAGGCGGGAGTCAGGCTGTCTTTTCAGTTCTGCTAAAAGAGTTCATTTAAGTGCACATGTTCTCACAACCTCATGTGAACTAAAGGACTCCTATTAAAAAAAAAATGCAACTTATCATGTGATAGTTTTATTGGAAGTCAGGAAATGATGTTTTGGGGTGTTTAAATTTTGTTTCTAGTATACTTCCTCAGAAATAAAAGGTGTGAACGTGAAGGCTGGATGGAGAGAAATGACAAAGATGATCCTTCAACTACAAATGAGGCTTCTTTGTCCTTAAACACAGAAAGTAAGAGTTTTGAAAGGAGAGAAATGGTGACAAGAAGGTTTATTAATAGAGGAGCAGCAGAAGAGGTCACAAGCTGTGACCCTTGACCTTTGGAGTAATGGCTGGTACCTTGTTTTTCATAACCATTAGCCCTGTAGGCCATCACTCTGTGGAGAGTGGTCTGCTTAAACAGCCACAGTTGGGACAAGCTGGAGGACACTGCTCGTCTCATCGAGTCCGCAAACGATGCAAGGACACCTGGTGACACACCCACCCCCGTACAATCACTGTTAGTCACAACGCACAGTCCAGGCACAAATTAATACCGATATAAATGTGTGACAGGATGAGGAGGAAGTGAAAGTTAGAAACATCCCCTGAAGGTAACCTGAGAGAAAACCCACAGGAAGCCACGAAAAGCCCAATAAGAGGAAAGATAGTAAGGTTACATCTGAAATAGATCTAGACCATGACTCAGCCGGAAACATTAAGAGTGATGGCAAGATGCCTTATCAGCCAGGAACCAACAAGGAGTTGAAATTTCAAATCAGCAAAGAAGTCAATCTCTTCCTGAGCAGAGTGACTCAGGAAGAACTGCCACCGCCAAAGACAGGAAGGAGACGAAATACAGAATGATGGGTGATGGATGACAAGCAAAGAACGTCTCTTGTTGTATACCTTTTCCTGGAGGGCTCTTGGCCCTTGAACCCAGCCAGAGCACATTGTTGAAGAGCAGGGTGACTAAGGACACTATGGGGGCCAGGGCTCGTTTGCTGTAGCGCATACACGTGTTAGACATAGACACCAGGACACCTGGAGAGAGACACCACTACCAATTATATTCTTATTATCACAGCTTTATGAAGCTATGAACATACTGGACTGTCAGCACGTCCCAGCTCCGATCACTTCAATATGAGGAAGACCAGCAGTCTGCATTTCAAATGTGACACCTGAGTCCAACTCAACAGCTTCTCACCTGTCTTATTCCTTCGACTCCGGTCTCTGGAGTATATACTTGTGAAAGGCGAGGAGGAGGAGGAGAGGGCGTCTAACGAAGCTTCTGCAGCCTGAGATGATGATGATGATGATGATGAAGACCGTGTGATAAAGGAGTCCATCTTCTGAGAGTGTAAAGAGCAATCTTTGCAGATGTAACCATTGGCGAGCGAGGTGTGGGACTTTGACGCGCTGGCGCCGCCGTTGACACTTGATGAGCTGTGGTCAGCGTGGAAGCTCCTCCCTGAGGGAGAGCAGCATGTACACAGGTAAATAAAACCAGTTCATTTTTAAACACACAGCAAAACACTCACATGCATTTAGTATGAGTGGAAAAACATTACTAAGCACAGATGTTTTGCTTCACTTGGAGGGAATTCATTGACTTTGTTTACATGTTCACCAATTTTCCACTATTATTCCAAATATGACAAGGTTCCTACTTTTATAGGGCTCATGTAAACAGCATATTTCGCTTGGATATTCTGAATTGGGACTTACTTTGAATGCAGCATTTGCAGATTAAGACATGCGGGATATGATACACTATTTCAAGAAAAAGTATTATTATAAATGTGCTTGAAGTATAAAAGTACTCATTGTGCAACCAAAACGGGCTCTGACAGTGTTATATTTAATATTTTGTATTATTGGAATATTATTGCTGCAGTAGCATGTAAACCTCCCTGTTCTAATGTTCCATATCATTCAGGTTCATTCACTGTAACAACATGTTGAAAATAGTGACAATATAGGTCAGAACCTAAACTAGTATTTACCATTGAATTATTTTCTGCTGTTTCATTTGCTTCTGACATTATTCTAGCTTTGTGTTGTGTGCCCTGCGTAATGAAGTTCAATTAAAAATGCACAGATAACTTAATTTTACACAAGCATAATGGGTCATTTGCGACGGATTCTATATTTTCAATAACTGACCCAAGTGTCCATCCACAGAAGTAGAGGTGGTGGTGGTGGTGGTTGTGGTGACAGTGCGGTGTCTCAGGTGGGACTGGTCCATGAAGGAGGTGAGCAGAGAGGCATCGCATGCTGTGCTGCTTTCCTGTATGACGCTGCTGCTGTTGTTAACTGGGGTACTGACAGCTGAGAAGGAGAGGGTTTTCCTCGGTGTGGCAGCTTGGCTCAGGGATAAAGACAGGGTGCCTGAACCGGACTGCTGCTTTTTGCTCCGCAGTGTCCTGGGACAGCAAAGACAGGAAACACGAAGAAGAATGAGTTTTGTTGCATGTGTACGAGTGTGATCAAGGCATGTTTAGACCACTAGTTAGATATAATATGTACAGCAGAGTCTGTTCACTTAAGTGCACATTCACTGGGTTCCAGGTAGTAGGCAACAAAACAGGCACTTGACCTCTTGCAAATACCACAAGAGTGGGTATGAGCACATACCCATAGACTGAGGCTCAGACAGGCATAAAAAGATGACAACATTTACTGATTTACTCTCTAGAAAACTGACATGTGAGAGCATTAGTATCCATTACTAGTCTCACCGCGTCTCTTTCCTGGTGCTGGAGTAGCTGCTGCTGTGGCTCTGGGAGTAATCAGCTGCGCTGTCGCCGCCGTAGTGGCCAGCGCTGGTCTGCAGACGCAGGCTCCGCCGTGACATCCTGGGCGACTCGTATACGGCTGCAATCTTGTGCTCCCTCTCAAACTCTAATGCTGCTGTGGAGTAGCTGGAGCTGAGAGAGTGAGATGCAGGAGGGAGGAAAGAGGGACGAGTAGAACAGAAGGAACGGGAAAAGTGGGGAAGATCGAAAAGAAAAGGAATGCATGACGGTTAATTCCAAGGCGGGAAGTTTCTTATATCTGCTACATGGAAATTCGTTTGGAAACAACAAACAGTGGCTTTCAACCTCACTTCAATACTGAATAGAAATATCCTGCGCTTTTCCAGATGCATGTGTCATCCTCAGTCAGAGAAGCTTTCTTGTTTTTGAACAAAAACAAACAAAACACAGGGACAGACGGTCCGTTCAGAGAGCTGCTGCTCCCTGCAACTGGCAGTGGGCCTGACAGGAAGTGACTCACTCACAGGGGAGTGAGAAAACAAGACAAAAGAAACGGGACAATGTGTCTCTGCAAGACAAATTGGAAAAATGAGCCCGATAAACATCCCGAAGTATGCTAGTGGGTTGGAGAAAAAAAGTATTCTACACTCACTGCAGCCTAATGCCAAACGTAAGTGGAAACACACCATGAATGTTGTAAATTTTGCCTCTGCCGTGCAGCTGTGACTCACAGGGCCACACCCACCTGGCAGGGTAGGCACACAGTCATAGCCAACAGTCAGCCTTGACTAACAGGCAGCAGGGCAACGATTGCGAAATCCACAGGAACCACTACAGAAACTATGTCTATAATCCCTCCCATGGAAATGCCCTCTTTCTCTACAGTGGTAGAGCTGGTAAAGGTTTACTTAAAGCTTACTATGCTGGTACTGTGTGATCAATTCCAATCAGACAACCTGAACTGAAAGGACCATGTTGCACTTTCCTTGCAGGCTGTGTACTCTCCTCAGCATGTGGCTCAACTGGGTCAGGCAGAACTACTCCACAGACAGGCAGGGGAGGGTGGAGGAAGAGGAGGGGCGGAGCACTTTATCTGTCCCTGGAGGAGAGAGAATAAACTTCCTGCTTGACACTTAAGAAAGAGGGACCTTCCCTTTATAAACAAGAGCTGTTTGGCTTAAGGCACCTGAGTCCTGTCAGTGGTCCTTGCACAGAAGTGAGTATATCAAGGCAGAGACTGTAGACTGAGTAATATCAGCTGCATGTGTACATGTACTGTGCGTGTTGCTCTCTGGTCCTCCCACCGGCTATAAACCCTGAGGATTACACTCCCACTGAGAGCCAATTATGTGCTTTCATCCTCGCTCTGCCTCCTGCCTGCTGCTGCAACTGGCTTTTCTCAGAGCACATGACCAAGACAGCACCTCTCCGTCTGTATCCTGTTGGTCTGACACTGATCAGAGCTAGCTTCTACTATCAAGCATTTGCCAAGGAGAATGACTACACATGTACTAGTTATTTAGGACCACAGCCCTCGTTTACATGTGCGTTTATGTGGAATATCTGCTTTTTCTCTAAAAGCACAACACTACTCCATATTTGTTCCAACACTTGGAGATTATCATCATCTTTCTTTGACAGGACTCTCTCCTGATGTCAATCTGTCCTCTATAAATAAATAAATACATGGGAGTAGAAAACTGTGTCTCTCCTCATATACCTATGAGCCATCATTTACACCCTAAAAGAAATAAAATCTCACCCAGGCGGAACGCAAGAGGTACAATATCACACATCAGGCTTGCAAAATAATTTAAAAAACAGCGGCACAGTATGAATACAACACTGACATTAGTACTACCTGCAGCAGCTAATAACATTAGCAATACCAACTCACGCCACTTTCAAATACTACTTAAGTAACAGACAATAATAGTATATTGAAATTCATGTAAAACTGAGCTGTAAATGAACTGTTATCTACAAATACATCTGTGACAAACTCTAAACCATGTATCTCTATGTACTGAATTGCCTGAGAGCGAGAGGTACACAGCAGAGCGAGAGACCACACGAGGACAGTCGAGCGGAGAGGTGAAGTGAAGTCACTGTGGCTCCCTGCAGTAGACAACATGGGGACCCAGGAGGACACAGTGAAAGCAGAGGAGCGAAAAAACAGTGTGTCCCTAAATGCAGGAGGGCCAGAAATCAACAGAACAATCTACTTTCCATCACATGTTTCTATTCTGCTTGTCTCACTCAAACGTGAAATTCAAATGTTGGAAAACAGCTGCGGAGAGTGCAGAGCTCGTACTTGCTCTGAATTTCAAACTTTGTAGAAAAACAATTCATTCCAGTGGGCTGAATGTCTCAAAAACCAGTGAGTCCAGAGTTGAGTGAGAGCACTGCAAACAATATTTTATTGCCCTCACAGTTGCAATATACAGCTGCAGGGCTATTAAACTTAATATAGCTTGCCTCAAGGTGACATCCTGATCCAGAAATGAAAAACATTCACTGTGGCACGTCTTCATGTGCATTCAAACTTAGTTTATCATACCAGAACATAATGAATCAGGAATCATTGTTAATGCCCTGACTGAGCTCCTGGGTGGGGCAGGGTGTGTGTGAGAAAGCAAACAGACTCATCTGTCTGTGTAGCCTACAGCCAGACACAATCATTGATGTAACCTGTACCTGACAACTCATGAACAGAGATCTTGAACAACACACCCGCCAAGCCCCTATCCGGACTGTACAAATTAGAGTGTACATCCAGCTCAAGCTAAAACAATGTTTAAAAACTAGCAAGGGTTCAGATCCCAGCCCATCTCATCAGTGGCTGTAAACAGTGTTTAATTCGTTTGCAAACACTTTTCAGCTGTTCTCGGTATCCAAACTGATCTGTGTGCCGCTCTCTCCCAGGCGGCTCCCACGGCCTACATCAGTGATAAAAATAGAGACGCGAAAAAGACGCGGATGAAGAGACAGACATACAGTATTGAGAGAGAAGACACTTCCATCCTGACATTCAGCTTCCCGGAATCTCTCCTTACGTAACACTAAAGCTCTGATTCTCTTCCCACACTCAGTGGGCACAGCCGGATTTCTTACAAGGCACAACTACACAGAGCATTGCATCAGATAGGATCCTACATTTTAGCAGCTTATGTTTTGCTTTTGTGTTGTGAAGCACGTCTCATAATGCAGAGCAACATGAAACGAGCATGCAGGATGAGGTTCAAGGTTTGATGACCATCAGAAGATAATGCAAGACACTGCTATGATATATATGGCCCACAATAAATAGCAAAGATACAAATATACAAAAAGCTGTGAAATGATTAGTCCATTAATCAATATGTTTGCTCTCTTTCTTAGTCTTATGATCTCCGTCGCAACCATGGCAAAATGAAACTGCACACAAAAGTGCTATAACTTGGAGTGCAAAGGACAATGATTTTATTAAATGAATATGACTAGTCACTTTCGTCACCATAATGTCGGCAGCAAGGTAATCCAATAAAGGCATAAAATAATGAGGAAATAATAATCACAGCCTTAGGCTTATTGCTTAAGAGCAACCAGTTTTTTGGCTGCAGTGAAATATTATATTTGATAGGCTACATGCCAACAAATGTGGACTAATGCAGAATATTTTGAATTTTGGAAATGATTGCATTTATCCTTTTAATAGAATACCTTACAATCCTATGCAATACTTAGAATATTAGTGTAGTAGCTTAATCTTTATGTGTAACTGTGCACAAATGCAGGATGTAAATAGAATGACCAGACTTGCAAAAAATAAATAAATGAAAGCTGCAGTGTCAGGGCTGTATAAATCCAGCAAAGTGCCAAGTTGCATTCACATTCATGTCTCAAGGTCACAATTTCAAGGAGGACTCCCAAGATTATTAGAATGGGATGCACATACAAACAGATGGACAGACTGACAACATTATGCCTCCAGTCAGCAGCATAAAAAAACTGCAGCATTTGAATGTTGATTTAGAATTTGAATGTCAACACAATGAATAAAGCTTCGAACTATTCGGTGCAGCTCTGCAGACAATAACACACAATGTGAAAATGAAAATAAGATGAGTTTAGCAAAACAGGTTAGCTCTAAATCGCTTTTTATGCTAAGCATGATTAAAACATGATCTATGTCTGGCCCAAGAAAAATTAATATAACTTTAAGATGCACATGCACAGTGCAAATGGGATCAGATCTGCCAGATAGCCTCAGGATGGGCTGATTGAATCTAAGGCATTCATCCAGGTGTAAACGTGACTTGACAAATGTGTTCACATAACTGAGAAGGTATCTACCCGTGAGGCGGAGGCACCATCTCTTCACTGTCTGCTCTTAAGTAGCTCCTCAGGATATTATAACCTGGAGACAGCAAGAAACTAGATTTTTTTTGCAGCAGCATGAGGTTTAGATTAGCTGCCAAAAACACAGAGGCAAAACCGGCTTGTCATGATTTCCTTCAGATCTTTTCAGAGAGCCGCAGAAGACAAATGACAAAGAAAAAGTAATTCTAGTAAGATTGCTTCTGGTGAGTCTACACCTCCAGCGCCATGTTTGGTTTGCTGCCACTAAAGGGACTTGCCACCCACCCACCTTCTGCCTGCTTTGCATAGTGTATGCAAAAAAATGAGATCCCATCGCAAGGCATACAGTATGGACACTATGAGACATCAGGTTTACACGCAGGGACAATGATCTGGTTCTTTACCAACTACACAGCAGATGTGGTTTGCATTTGAACAAATCAAAAAAGACATCTGGATTCAAAAACACATTTGTGTTTGGTTCACTGGAGCAAATAGTTTGAAGTCAGAATAGCAATCAGAATAGTTTGGTTATTAGTTTAAGTTAATGATGGTGCTCCACTAATCACTTCATTGACTAATCGTTTCAGCTTTAATAACGTTATCCAAAAACTTGATTCCATAACTAAATAAATGCCAGTTTTTAAGAAAAACGAGACATTTAGTCTGTTCTCTTTGCTAGACTTCTATTACAAGTTCAGAAACTGATCACATAGTAGAACCTAATCTGCAGCTCTGGGATTGAAGTCAATTGCAGTGAGCTCAAAAGGTAACACACTTGTACCACAAAACCCTTATCAAAAAACACTGACTACCGTTTATGGTCTCCCTCACTCTCTCACATTAAGACACAGATTATAGAAACCAGGTGGGTTGTAAATCTCAGCCTAAAAACCACAAATGTGGTTACAAAGGCCTTGTCAAATGCTTGCCAGAAAGCCTATAACCTCTCTCACACTCACACGCACAAGAAAACAGAAAAAAGTTCTTGCAAGACGAGGGGGTGAGCTGTTCCCAATGAAATTCAGGAGGAACAAAAACAGACACTCTAAGTTGCTTGGAAACATTTGTTAGTTAGCCGTTATTGTGTGCTGTGTGTCTTTGGTAAGACGACTCAGAGACTCTTGTCCTACCATGTAACAGATTAACAGAACAAAATGTTAACACTTGCAAATGTTAAGTCAGACATCAGATCTGTAATCTTGTTTATTTTCCACGGACGAGTCTGCAGCTGCCATTTCATGAGAAGGAATTTGTTTGGTTGGCTCTTTAAACCAATCACAACTGGTAAATAAAGCTTTTCTCCCTCCTCTCTAACACACACAGCACAGGATGGGATATATGGGAGCAGTGCAAGCACAAGCAAATTTGAGGCAACCACACTCTTACTAAATCTCCATGTGTTGGATCCCTGCCAACAACAAATAATTTCAAACCTGGGATGCTTTCATTTGGCTGAAGGAAACTGAGTATTTTGCCACCCATTCCCAACAATTTATTTAAATCTCCACCCCGTGAAACTGCGGGAGCTGTGTTTACTAAAATTATACTCTCAATTTGTTTGCCTGAAATTCAGCTATGAGAGCCTCTGGAAATCCGTGGGGGAAAATAACACACAAGAGCAAAATCGTAGTACACTGCCTTCCTGTTTCCTCAGACCATTACAGAGTGGAGAAAGTCTTTTCCCCTGAGGTGCAGAGGCCTATATTTACCAGAGGTCAGGAATTGGTAGTCTGGGACAGAGCAAAGAGCCTTCAAATTTCCATTCCAACTATCTCCGGGTGGGCACAATTTGCCACCATGATTAAGATCATACAAGCCCACCCTCATTTTCCCTCCCACAGACAGCACTTTCCTTGTGCCCACTCTCTGTGGTGTCCCTCGCTCTCCACATTATAGCACTATAGCGTATCGTTTCATGTTGCCGCGGTTGCCAGAGAGACCACTCAAACAGCTTCCCTGGCTTGAGAGAGACTGTGATAAGTAGCAGAGGCTAAACATGTACCATTTACCAACAGACAGACGCTGTAGCACACAAGCCTGGCTCATACGGACACAGAAATGCTTCTAACGGCTTAAGATCACAACATACGCTTAAATGCATGCGAGGAGTTCCTGAATAGACCTTTCCAGTGTAGTATTAAGCATATGAAAAGTGCAACAGTTCTAGAAATATCTGTGCTGCTGTGAGTTTAACTTTGAAAAGGAATAAAACTCCAGCTGCTGTCATTTGCTTAGCACTTGACCAGTGATGCATAAACTGAAATACACCCGTACCAGATGTCAAAACAACTGTGACAGTAGGATGAACAACAAACGCCCAACTGGCACTCAGTGAACAGAGCTTTAGTTGCATTCCCAAGGCTCGTCTTCCAAAGCATGACTTGCATGCACAAATGTCACAGCACCAAATGTATTTTATATGCACTCTCAGATTTATGTTAAAGTCAGTTTGTTTTAATGCTTTGAACGTTTTCTACCTTGTATCATTCGTACAATTTTTCAATCGTTTACATGAATTATCTGCTGCTGCTGATCACAGAAAGCCACGTATGGGGGGGGTTGGTTAAAAAAGCACTCCAACCAGCCAGAGGCCCCACTGACCCACTTCCACCATCATAAAATATGAAGGTCAATACAATACACAGCACACGCGACTGCTTTCAGTGGGGAGATGGGCTGATTCACTCTGTCTTTCAAGAGGTGGAACAGTTCACTGTGAACCTCATAGTAAAAAGAGCCACTGTACCACCTTCCATCTGAGATGCAAATCGCAAAGCTTTATTGATGCAGTACTTCTCTAATTTGCAGGCCAGTGACCAATGAAGGTGTATCAAAGACGTCTGTGTGTAAAAAGAACCAAAGGAAATATTATGAAGTTACACATCAATTCCAATTATATTATTTCTATCTATTCCACCACATCTCTCCACCCTTTCCTCCAGTTAACAAAAAATAGTTTTGTCTAAACAATAGCAACAATTAAATGTGATACCTATGATTACAACACAAAAACACAATGTCCCATATTAAAGGATTAGCTAAACTGATTGACATGATTTAAGATGTTGTCCAAACAAGACCATACTTACTACCAAACACTAGACATGCTACCAAAAGCAGGCTAGAAGAGAGTGTTGGGTGAAGCCTTGCAGTCTCCCTTCCTGCAAACACTGAATCAGTCCAGTAAAGAGCGAGACTGAGAGCTCAAAAACACCAATTCACGACCAAAAAACTTGCTCGGTTATAAATCTGTGAATGAAAGCATTTCCCTAATTGTGTTTACTGTATTCATTAAATCAACATGACTGTGTGCTTGGCTGGCCTCCTCTCTCTCTTTCTCCTGTACCATTCAATGTCGCTGCTCTTTTGAGTTGTGACAACAGATGGGCCAACGGTTTCTGTCACCTGACCCTGTCCGTCTCCACACTGCCCTCCTGTATTCGCTGGAGGCCACAGACACATACAACAGACACCCTCTGAGGTCTGAACACAATCAGCTGTCAGACTCTGATGGGCTGACTTTGAACTTTGGACAAGTAGCAAATACAATATTTACTCTCTGGTTATTCTGTTGTTTACTGAGAATTTACAGTAGGCTGAGTCAAAGGCATGTAACTGTCCTGTTAGCTGATGTAAACTTCATCAAGTTTATTTCTCAGGAGGGCTGAGAATCATTAGCCGCTCAGCTGCAGTTCACACAGGCTAATAAAAACCACAGATCTCTCGACTAGCTGGTCACAAAGCATAAACTATTAGTCTAATCCTGGGATCAGGGCCATGGTTGTGACTGTGAGGTTCATTAATAGCTCCTCAGCTGACCGCATTCAAAAGGAACATGATTAGCTTGTTCCAGCCTTTCAGTCTACCTGGCAGATTCCAGCAGGGTGTCAAACGAGCTTTTGTACATTCATCTTATTTTGCCTCAGTCCATAGTGTGACTCATAGGATGGGTATCAAGAGAGGATTTCACATTACTGCAAAGGACTTTTGGTGCCACAAAGCTGAACTGAAATCGCAGGAATGTTTAGGGTTTGTTCGATTCTTGTTTATCCATTTATCTGTACAACATCAGCATATAGGACATCTACATCTCAACATGAAAACACCAGGCTAATTCCCACTGTGCATAATCAATGCCATACTCACAACTTATGAGACAGAACTGCTGACATTTAAACATAGATTACAACAAATGCAACAGTCACATAAAGTGACATATAATTATCATGGCGGTCTGAACTTGTTCAGCTGGATGGGAAAGAGCTCAATGAAATGCATCTCTGCAAAACACGGCCGTAAACCTAATGAGGGGTCTTTGTTCGAACTCGATTTTTTTACAAGACATTTTCATACTTTTACTGAAATGTTGGTAGGCTTCTGCTTGTGCAATTACTCTTCGTTTCCCTAAAGTCAGAAAGCGAGTTAAGCACAGGGAAAGGTGATATTTCATTTCCTGACTTACACACCCAAATGCCTCTGTTCTGATAGCTACTGACATCAACGGTGACAGTACTTTAGACAGCAACATTCCTCCACATGCGCAGACCTTCGGTGAAGTGTCGACCACGCCTACGGTATGATTTGTAATGACGAGCTGGAGAAACAATGCATGGATGAGGAGCATGACAGGAGAGGTTGGTATTACAGGAATGGTGTGCGCTGTTTATCCAGAACTGACCATTAAGCCACTGACCCTTAAGCCGAAAAAAAGTTGACGCTTGCACCTTGACTCCACAACTTAGTAAAAGTATGTGCAGAGAAATCTGGGGTACATGCCATTTTTACCCTGTGCAAGCCTCCTCAATTCCCCACAAAGCATATAAACACACACCAACTGAATCATGAGGCTGAGTCATCAAAACCACAACCGCAGGATTTTTTTAGAGAGTAACTGACTTGCAAAACCTCTGAAAGTTAAAAAAACAAAACAATATAATCAAAAGTGCATACATTTAAATATTTCATGCTGTAATTGTGTTTGTAGCCAGTTTCCAGTCTAACTGGGAAAAGGGGCTCCACTATCAAAGCAAGCTGCACCCTAAAAACAACATACGCTCGTTGCTTTTAAGGTTTTTAAACAGGACACAGGAAACCAGAATGCAAGTAATGGATATAAAACAGCCTCTGAGATAAATTGGCTGCCAAGAAACTTTTGATTATATTACACTGTCACAATGACATGAGTAAACTGACAACCATTATTATAGCAGTGTCAAGGCTGATGGCCCTTAATAGCATAATATGCTAACAAGAGCAAGAGCAAATGGAATATGGAGTAGCTGGTTGACACTTCACTTTCAAAGCCTAAAAAACTGATTAAAATGCAACAGCAGGGTCTCAAGGACAATTTGGCTTCATTCAGAGTTAATTCTCTGAGCTGCGTGGAGTCACAAATGACAGGCAGAGTGTAACAGAAATGCCACAGGCCTGACTGTTTGATGCTGCAGCCAGCGTACCGCAGCACGGCACTGAAGTCTCACCTGAGAGAGTAGGTATAGCCGGTGTTCTCTGGAGCACACTGTGGCGGCGTGTATGTGTGCAGTTGGGAAAAATCCATGGTCATTCTTCTTTGTTTAGACTGCAACAGTCAGGATGCAAAGAATAGGACTCTTTAACCAAAGCTGACATGAAGGAGAGGGATAACAAGCACAAAGTAACTTCCAAACACACTCACAAAAAACGCATGCACTGCCTTGTTCAGCCTGTCTCTTGCAGAAAAATTTGTTCTGCTAATGAGCTCAAGTTTTGCCACTGAGAAAATGTATTTAAAAAACAGATTCAGGACCGCATCTACACATTAAATGCAATACAGCACTGGCAAATTTCCTGCCTCTTCCCAAATCAATTCTAGTGCTATTCACTGGGCTGCTCTCCAAGATAACATGACCACCGGTTACTGCTACGCTATAAAACCATGTCAGAAAGACCAGCGCAGGCAGGCCCTAATGAGAGCTGCAGGACATTCCTTTTCCCCAGGAACAACAATGCTACTGTGGAGGAGAGTTGGCCGACCTCTTCCTGCATGCTGGCTCTGGCCGGTTGTTGACGGACGCTACTGACGCCACTGAAGCTGTAATGAATGACTTGTCTCTTCTCTGGTCGGCAAAGCGGCGGCAAGCAACTGACAGGAATGGCTGCCAGAGACAAGACAGAGAGAACGACGATCCTCTCTCCTGTTGTATTAAGCAGACTCCTCACCAGGACAGCTACTCCTACAGTGACTTCTTGGGTATGCTCCACACACACAGGAAGAACAGTATTATGAAACCAAGTAAAACTGCAAGGGGTGGGGCTGAGTTTTAGGCAATGGGCGGGAAAAAAAACTGGTTTGAGGGTTGAGCTTCTCCCAGGGAAACCTGCATTGTATGAACAGGCTATGCAAATACTGTCACCATAACACAGTACGCCGTACAGCTGCCAGTTTATTAGGTACACCTAGCAAAAACTAATGCAGTCCAATGCAACAGTCCTGCAATAAGTGTTACGTCCATGAAGGTTATAACATTCAGTTTTTGTTGAAACTGCTGACTGAGATACTAATTCAACTCTACAGTCATGTCCTCTGCAAAGATGAATCTGAGAGGTTGTGAATGATTCATGCGGAGAGGAAAAACATTAACATGCCGATCTTTCCTTCTTTATGAAATGCTGGATATTTTCCACAGGTATTTAAAAGGCAACCATGTGAGAAGTTTAGGGGGATAATCTTTTTGGTGGAAATGCAAACCACTCAACTGAGACACCTGAAATGTGACATGGAGCCCCAAGTAGACAGTGATTTATGCATAAGGGTCCCCAATCAAAATTGTTGAGAACCACAGGGCTAAATAATAGAAACACCTCTTCATATAATGCAGTAAAATTCAACTCCATCCTCCAAAATGATCAGTAAGTTGAATTAAAACCTCTCTGAAACACTTTCAACAAAGACAGAACATTATAACCTTATGAAGGTCGGATTTATTGCAGGACTGTTGTATTAGACTGCAGAAGTTTTAGCTAGGTGTACCTAATGAAACTGCCAACTGAGTTGCCATGCAGCATACCGCTCTATCCATGTGGCCAAAACCTCCTCATATATCCTGAGGAAGAAGGAAACTCCTGCTCCAACTTCTGCTCAGCTATTCCATCAAACAGAGATCATGTGTAGCTGGAGCGGCAAATAAAACAGATGGCTTTTCCTAAAATCCACCACCAAAATCTCAACTCATAATCTTAATCACGTTTCAAATCCCCATCCAAGTCTCCGAGCCGAAAAGAGGGATAAACGGAAACAAATATCCAAAAGCCAAGGGACTACTTTAATTCAGCCAGGCTTACTTACTTTATTTATTTATTTATTTTTGACTAGCCAAGTGGTGCAATGAATCATGATGCAAGCCCTGAATGTGGGTCCTACAAAACCAAACGCCAAACCTCCTGCAGCACATCAACTGTGCCTCACCTGTGACAGCTGAGGATGAGGGATGGCATGGTGTAAGCTCACCTTTACTCTTATCAGTTTAAGTAAAGAGCAAAATACATCCTGCACTTTATATCTGTGCATGTGACTAAATCGTTTCAGAAAAATGATGGCATTTAATCCTTGAGCTCACAAATCAGGCGACAGGTTCAACATAACAGACCAAGTTGCCACACACACACACACACACACAGAGAGAGACCTGAACTACGCCACCTTTCCACAGTGCTGCATTTCTACTCACACGTTTGTTTTGCTAGCTTCTTTACGCAAACCACCTGCGACGAAGAGGGCGAACTACGAGTTTTGAGACTCGTCCTACTGTCAAAACAGTGTTCAGAGCGGAGCCGTTTCAAACACACACTGAGTTTAATAATAACTGCAGATAGCGTCCGGCCAAATGACATATAAGCCCAGTTACATGCTCATATTGCACAGTGCTAAATTTAGACGCCATGTATTTAAACAACGCCGTCACTCAGCTCTGACTTACAGGCTTGTGCAACGACGCACTATTCCCATTTCTCACCGTACAGGATCATTTAACATTTCCCAGTAAAAACACGCACTCGGCTGCCACTCTTTATGGTGGATAACATTTAACAGTTCATGTCGCAGATGTGTACAAATCAGACCAGAAAGTAAGGCCTGAGATTGCGTTAGTTGTCGGTAAAGGAGCTCAGCAAGGACAAAATAGACGTGGAGAAAACGAAATGGCACATTCATTACAGAAAACTGCAGCTATATGTAATATATTGGATGTTAGTTACAGGCTAATAGCATGTCAACTTGCCCGCGTGGTTAGGGTCCATGTATGTTGATATTCTTTAGGAGCGTAATCCAAAGGAAACAGATCTTCACATCACTGTCACGGAAGATGCGGAAACTTCTGGCAGCATCCCGACAAACAGGATCTCAAAGGTTATTTATTACTGCGCTTCCGCAGACCATTAACGTTATCCTCTAGTTTAAAAAAACACAAAAGTTTGCAAGTAGCCTCTGAATGTTATGCTAGTGCACAACAAGCAGATTTCCAAAATGGCTTCCCGGGCTAACAAAGCCAGAAGGATCGCTGTCTAGCTGATCCTCCCACTCCCAGGCCGTCTATTGTCGGCCGGGGCGCACACTTTAAATCTATTGGAGGAAAGCAGCACTGGTGCAACGGCATGCCCGGGACTGCAGCTGGGGGTCTGTGCATTCACAGGGATCACACTATTGTTTAAGTTGACATTGAACCCTGGAGGCGATCTAAACTGAAACTGAAGTCCCTGGATCGCATCACATCTGCCACCAAAACAACCTTAACAGACATTCACGATCGCATGAATGATCGATGGTATTATAACAACAATAATATTAATAATATCAACACGTGTAACTTTTATTTATGTGTGTATAATTAATATCATAAAAATAATGTGGAAAATAGATTTCTAGCAACTAATGTTAGTTTTTGCTCTCCTTTATCAGGTAAATAAGTCATTGCTATATTCTGCCACATTTACTGCAAATGCAGGGACGAGTCAGGACTTTTAATACCCTCCGAACACAAAAAAGAAAAATGCCCTACATGACCATGTACATAATGGTTAAGTTTCAGTGGTGGAATATACACTGCTCCCCTCGTTCCCTAAAAAAATAGATGAATGGCCTCATTGCTTGCTATACTCCATGTACTTAATGCCATATTCAGCACTGAAACAGAGTTGCTATAACTTATCATTAGACTGCAGTAAGAGGGGAAGGTGGCATCAGCATTGTTGAATTGTTACTACAAACACTAATGCAACCGGGGGAAAAAATCATTACGTCATTAGTTTACATACAAAACATACAATCATCTTTCTAAATGTAATGCATTATCATGAGTTTGCCCACATGCGTTTTCAGTCGTGTTTGATTAGACCTACTGTGTGAAGTCATCATGTACTAATAAGAATGATAAAGTTGGACGTTGTCCTACAACAAACTAACAGGCAAGTCCCCAGAGTCAAAAAAAGAAAGTCTTATCTTGCTATGCAGAATAATAACTTATGGGTAAAAACTATCACCTTGTGTATATAAGGTAAAAAATATATATCTTTCAGAATCTTGGAGGCTCCAAAATGCAACACTCTGAAAGGGGTAATTGTGCATAGTGAGCACTACTTCTTATAGTACAGTATAGTAAGTACATTTTGCTTGTAATAGTTTTCACATTTTCATGAGTAGAATTTCAAATGCAGGACCTTCTGTGGTATTGCTGCTTTTACAAATTATCTTCCAACACCAACAAAAACACGTTGTCACTGTCTGATATTAGAAAAAGATGAAAAACAGCATAGTTATACTATCATATGTGTTGACAGGGGGGTGGTATAACATTATGGATTATAGTCAAAGTCCAACAATATGCAAGCAAATGAATCCTGACCCGCAGCTCAACAGATGAAGCAGGAAATGTTCCACAGGGATATATAAAACATTACCGATAACTAAAGCTGGATCCCGTGATTGTACTGATGAGAGCATAAAAGGTTGTGGACACAGCGCCATCTGCTGGACAACAGTCTACGCACTTCATTTAGATGGACTTTGAGGTCCAATCTCACTGCGACCTTTAGACAGCAACAGCAGAGGTGGGCTATCCCTCTGCCAAAGACTTAACAACATGGCTGATCACACCCCATCTCAGCCTAGATAAGACCTCATATAGATGTGTTTCAGGTGAGCGACACGCAGTGGTGGAAGAGCTTTTGCTTAAAATAACAAAAGTATCCTCAGCAAAATAGCTCTTAACTGGAATCATGAGTCAATTCATTAATGACAGGCAGAATTCTGCTGCTGTAGCTGGTCAAAGTGAAGCTGTGAAGCTGTTCTCACTACTTTAGTTACTAAGTCCAAAGGAGAGGAGTCTGGCTCCTCCAATAGGTCACAAGATAAGTCTGAGGTGTTGTGAAATGATTAAGCTCTGCTTCAAAACTCTGTGGTCATTTTGGGGACACTCTCTCTCTTCCTGTGTATGTGTGTGTGTGTGTGTGTGTGTGTGTGTGTGTGTGTGTATTGCTGTCTCTCAAATTGTTATTCAAACGAAACCCTGAGAGATGTTTATGGGGGAAATTTGTGGAACTGCTACCAACTGAGTGATATGCAACAAGACCAGGAGCCCCAACAGCACTGCTTCCCTGTAAGGGGCCACAAGACAAAAGGTTGGAAACCAGCAGTTTAATCTTGAATGTATTTTACAGCTTATTATATGTGTTTAGTGTAACATATCAAACTGCAAAGTTACTGGTAACGAGCTACCTATAGTAAGATTAATGTAATGGAGCATTAAGTACAATGTTTCCCTCTGAATTGCTGTGAAGTAGAAGTACAAAGCAGGAGAAAATGTTAACTCAAATACTTATTTTCCACCACTGGCTTCTTTTTCAAGCCATAACTCCAGCCCTGTGTGCCTGCAGCAGCCTTGGACCAGGAGAAACACCATGCTCATGCTTGTCACAGACAAACAAAAACCACTTTGTTTAGTAAAACAAGCCAGTAGTTACTGCTGCACAACAAAATATATAGCCTTCAAAAATGCGACTGTGTGACAAAATTAAACGGAGAAGGAAGTGTACAAGAAATTAGCCTAGCCCCCTGCTAGCTAGGTCCAACGGCACTGGTCAGGAAAAACAAAAGCCGAAGTCAGTCTCTAAGCCTCTTTATGGGCTTCTTCTTCTCCTTCTGCTTTTTCTTCTTCTTTTTTTTTTAATCAGTAAAACCTAAAATAAGACGGAGACACAAGGACGGCACAACACGTGTCCTCAAATATACTGCACCACAGCAAAACGTTGTGGATACCATCAGCACACCAAAGACTGGAGATAACTTGTAGCCTCTCATGACAGTTCATGATAGCACATGTGAAATTCATTTACATAATTAACAACACAGAAGTTCAGACTACTCACATGTTGAGTCTGACTGCGTATTATTGAAGGTACACGCTGGGGGAACTCCTTCTGGTTTATTTTGTAGTTTCTTCCATCAAGTTCCTTAAAGCTTCTCCAGCAGTTGTACATTTGCTCCCCTGAAAAGAGGACCTTGCTCTAACGTTCGCCTTTCCCGCACACGGTCATATTTTCCGTTGCAACGGAGGCGTCACAAGCGTCAATCCTTATATGGTAAAAATGACCATATATGGGATCTGTCAAAACGTCTTGAAAATGGCTTTCGATATAAAACAGCGTCACTTAGTGGCCGTTAACAGAACAGCAAGTAATAATGAATTAATTTATAATAAGGATTAAAAACTACCACCACTACCATTAGTACCGCTACTATTACTACTGCTACTACTACTACTACTACTAATAATAATAATAATAATAATAATAATAATAATAGCAATGATAATAATAACTTGACAAGAAGCTACTCCTGCCTTTTTGCAAAATAATCTTTTCAGTTCTACATTTGCTGTTCAAAATATTTATTCATTGAGCTTGTCCTTTTCCCCCTCCCATTGCTAAAAATACTGTATCTCTTGTATTATTTTATATATTAGACGCCTGTTCAAAGACCAGTAACAACTCAATCTGTGTGTGATAGCTTTAAACAGTCAGAGAAAAACCTGAAAAACTGGACCCCTGTCATTTGTGGAATGATGGTGATGTGATCCCATTGTCCTCAAAATCACATGACACCATTATGTGAACGGAAAGATGATTTAGCCTGAGTGCAGCTGACTGCTCTGTCTTCTTTTTTCTTTCCTAGTGTGTAGAGAGCTGTTAGTTCACAGTGTGCATGCTGAGCTACAATTACTGACAATGAAAATCCTAATTTTTGTAATGTGTATGTGCTTCCTTCTTCCTGCGCAGGCTGATGACATAGAACGCTGTAAGTCAATTCTCCCAACTTAGTTTCCCCAGTTGTGACAGTATTTGCAGTTTGGCATGTCTTGGTTTCTGTTGGGTAGTGGCTGTAGCTTGTTGACTGTTTCTTTTTTAACAGATGCCTATTGTGAGAGTTGTCTAGCAGCAGCACACGGTATGGTGGATAACTCAAAATGATATGCAGTGAATTATCACCTATGTGACACTTGTTTTGACTTAATGGTTTCTTATAACACTGAGTCCCTTGTTCCTCATATAGTTTTGTATTTTATTTAAGACATAGAAAGCAAACAAAAGCATATGCGTACTGCCTTCCAGAGATTGAGAAAGCCTTGAGGGAAGCCCCAGCTGAGAGTAGACAGACAGTAGTTGAGAGCCTCATCAGTGGAGGTGTGTGTGAGAAACTGCTGTCAAACAAACATGACCAGGTCTCAAAGGACAAAATGATATCCTCCTGCATGCACTTATTAGGTAAGATTGGGATGAAATAACAATGAATTTGCATATTATTTACACTCGAATGACTGATTTGTTTTTGAACCCCCATGCAGAATCTCATTATGACCAGTTCCATGTAGTTTTGGTGAATAAGGAACCAAAGCATCTGCATATAGTCCTGTGTTATGAGCAGTCCACAGCATGTGTCGGGGTGAAACGCCAGTCTTTTGAGGTAGGTCACATTAAGATCAATCAAATTAGACGAAATTCTTCCTATGAGAACTAATACTGTTTAACTTTTGTGACAGGATTCCATAAAAAACACCTTTACAGAAAGTGACATTGAAGCTCTACTTCGGGCCAACAAGGAAAAAGTGCGCGTTGCTCGACCTACACATTCAGGTTCACATGTGCACTCAAGAGATGAATTGTGAAAACAGCTACGCCACCTTGTTGACGGTGTGATGGTTTGCTGCCATGATACTGCGTCTCTGAGCGTCAGTATAATAAAGACATCATTGAAAAACATTGTCCTGTGCTGATCATTATATCGGGCGTGATGGAGGCTCCTTTGTCCTCACAAGGCCTCACCTTTTAGTGATGGAAAAATAATACAAAGCTCTTCAGACCTACTAAAGTTTATTGTAGAATTAATTTGGTCTCAGATACTGAGCGTATATTGCAAGTCTACATTGATGTAAGTATATATCTATCTGGAATCTTTTCTAATGTATTTTCCCTTTGCCCTATGTGTCAGGGCAGTGGTATATAAACAGTCAAAAGGGCAGCTGTGGCTCAGGAGGTAGAGCGGTCGTCCACCTATTCCTTTGCTGTGATCCAGATCCCTCAAACCAAACGCAGACACATTGTGAGTGCCTGCCTATGTAATGCTGCAAAATAAAATGATGAAGAATAAATATGAATCCATGTAGGTCTCCTTCAGATTAACCTATGATGAACAATAGGATATACTTTGTCATCTGTCACAAATAGAATTAAATAGATTTCAGATGGAAAAGTGAGATACTGTTCCACAGAGATCTCAGTTTCACTCTTTTCTTTAGTCTAGTTTCTTTGCTATCTCTTCAACAGCATTCTGAAAACACTCTTCTCGCTGCTATAACCAAACTATTGATAACGGAATCTCCGGAGAAGGCAACGTGAGCAGGTCGCGTGGAGCGTATTGGAACGTGGCCCACGCGCTGTTGCTAGGAGGCGCTGTTGGAGACCGGAAGAGTTGAACATGGGGATGACGGGCAGCCCGAGATTGAGAGGGGAGACGTAAGCTTCGTGTTGTAGCCTCACTTTGTTGTTTCCCCGCAACATTTGTGCGTGCCTATTTGTGGTCGGGCGGAGGGAAAGGACACATCGCTTTTTCTCCACTGTGAAGGTAAGAAAGGCGTAAAGGGGCGACAGGCATCAACTGTCATTGCGCCAGGGCACATCTGTACTTCAGCGCCTTTATGGCTTCACAGGATGCCCTAAAATCGAGCATCTCTTAGCCGCCAGAAGTGCTGGTATCAAGCTTGCCCTGTAATAGCTGGATGCAAAAAGAAAACCAATCCCACTTCTCCTGTGCTGTCACTCGGCTGTAATGAATCAGTGTGAGGTAGCGACTGTAATTAGGCGACTGAAGACCACTAGGTTACGGGCGGCATCGCAGGGACCCCAGGTTGAATTAAAACCTAAGCAGATGGATGGTGGCTTTAAAAGAATACCCCTGTAGTAAAACGAGTGACACTAATTATAAAGCAGTTTTCACCGATTTTATGCTTTAATTCCGTCCATGTAACGGCTGCACGCTCTGGCTAACGCCCTGAGTTACCTTACCTGTCTGCGAAGGGTCTGTACCATCCATTCGCTGACATGCTTTTCAGAAATAGAAACAGTATTGATTAGACACACCACATCCACACCACACCACATCCAAGAGACACGGAAATGGAAGTCGGTCGCAGCCAGGTCTGACAGAGAGGAATGGCAGGAATGTGATGAGCGAGATAAAGCCACTAAAGGCACACAGACCCTCTTTTGTTGCAGGCGATTTTTTTTTTCTGCTCGTCCACTTGCGATCCCAGATGTTTCCTCTAGTGATCCACGCCCAGGGAGTCTGAACTCACACTGACTTGTGGACGTCCATCTAATCCCACGCTCTCCGTTTAATTTAACAGCTGGGTGACGAGGCTACATGGTGTGTGTTTCCCATTCAGAGTGTGGATGTGTGGGTGTCCGGACATGGAAAGCTACGAGGAGTTCTGTCTGCGGAGTTTGGCCATACTGCAGGAGGAGGGGAAATTCAAGAAGAGGACATGTGAGCCACTGTGGTCCCTGAAGGCTCGCTCAGTCATCTGCTTCTATGGAAGAGCTGTGCTTTCGCCTCTGGTAAGGAAGAAGTAAGCAGACATGAGAAATTAGTGGAGTAACATAAAATGTAGCTGAAACCTGAAAGTTTCTAAAGTTTCGTAACCACAGACAGAAGCCGTAGCTAATGGATGCTTTCAAGCGGTTTGCAGATCAGATGACTTGTTATTCAGAGAAATATGACAAAGTGTTTGACTGGTTTCCATAGAGAGTCTGTATGTCTGTGACTGCCCCGCTCTGGGTTTGTATCTCAGTGCTGCATAGTAACAGAAAACACAGCTTACGCTGTTCAGGCTCAGTGACAATGGAAGGATGTTATGACACATTTGAGGCATAAAACACAGATGTGCACAGAGATACAGAATCACACGGATTACATTAAATCAGAGGTAACACTCAGGGGAAATTGCTTGTTTCTTTCTGAGAATATATCTGAAACACGTGGGCCGAGTAGTTCCAATTAGATCAGCAGTCGGCAGGGCGAGGAGAGAGGAGGTAATTGATGAGGTGGAACACCAAGGCTGTTTGATGTCAGTCAGGAGAAGGAGACTGCTGACAAAACAAGTTATCAGGAATAGCCACATGATGAAGAGGTCAGTGTGAGGATTGATGAAGATTTCTCTTCCAGTCAGACAAAGGAGACACTAACATGTAACAGTGATTGTGTCATCAGTAATAACAGAAAAGAATTTTACATTTTGTGTATTGTAAACGTTGTTCTAACGAGTTCTTGACTAATCTCGTCTTACGTGTCACTTTTTTCTTCTTCCAGCTGAATGCAGAGCAGCGTAGTGAGATGTGTGACCACAGACAGAGAGCGGTCCAGCTGGAGGGGAACCGACAGAGCCGGCAGAGGAACAAGCTTTTGGCTCAGGTTCAGGACATACTGGACCAAGCTCAGGTCAGTAGCACCCAATATTCCTGTGATATTGTGTATTGAATAGGTGAAATGAAATAGCAAAATCAGTCCCTTCCATAGAAAACGTAAGTAATATGCCACATTACATTTTACTATTATGTTTAGAAAACATTAAGCCACTTTGTGTCTTACATCACCCAAAAGTCTTAAATATGCTCAAGTATGAAATAGGTCTGTGTGTCAGTCCCACGATATCATACAAAAACTGAATTACAGTCTGTCCTAGAATCTCTTGTGACATGTGCAGACTTGAACACAGGTTGTCTGACTGTCTCCGGTAAGCTGTGCTATTTTTGCCTGATGATGGCCCTTTTTTGTCAACTCAGCATCCAAAGCAATAATGCTCACTTGCAAATCAGCTGAAGCGAGCTTCACCACTTTGTGAACACATGATTGTGTAAAGGATGTTACTACATGGGCTCAGGAACACTTTGTATAGCTGTCAGTAAGCACAGTTTGTCTTAACTGTTTTGGAATTGGGGCTGTGAAAGTATTTTTACTGAAAAACCAACAATGGGTTTCAGTTGGTGATGGGTGATCATTATCTCTGCACAGGCACATAAAGTACAGAGTGAAGAGGTTGAAAACCTGCCAGTTTCTAAATCTGCAACAGTCAGTGGCTACACCCTGGTCACTGACTCTCCGGGACTTCCCAGAGACCCTGGATTTGGGTTTCAGACAAATGAGCAGCCTGCCACTCCATGCCCTGAGACCCCCATCCTCAATGGCTTCAAGGCAGTAGAGGAAATGATGGTGGAGAGGGAAGAGAAGAGTGAGGAGGAGGAGGAGGAGGAGGAAGAGGAGGAGGAGGATATTAGTTTGGACAGCCTTCTTAAGAGATCAAGGGAATATGTGAAGAAAGAGCAGAGTCAGCAGGGGTCAATAGTTGTCCACACGGTCACCAGGACTTCCCCGCCTGAGACCGCCTCTGACAAGGAGAGTAAGAGCAGCAGTCCCATGGGGGACACAGGCATTGAGTTTGGATTCAGTCTGCACCATAGTCCTATTGGCCCACCTCAGACCCAAATCCAGCATCAAACTCTGTATGACCCCAGTCCCCAACAGTCTGGCTGCCTCTCACCTAGTCTGCCTGACCGATATGCGCGTCTTCCCAGTCCAGAGTCCACCGTTAGTCCCCGTGCACAGAGACGCAGACCACGCCCAGTTTCTACCGGGAATATTCACATTTCATTTCCCGTCGGCCCAGCAGACCTTATCCCCCGAAGCCCAGGAAGGTCAGGGGATGGTTCTGGCATGGCAGAATGGGGAGAAGCTCTCTCAGGGGCCACAAAGTCCTCTGATCACTGGGTCTCAGTGGGAATTGAAGGTGGGGCCAGTGTTCGCAAGAGTGGCAGTCGTCGATCCAGCCACTGTGGTACCAGTCCAGTGCAGGAGACCTGTAGCCCTGTTAGTGCCTCAGGGCCTAGCCCAAAGGGACATGACCATCTGGCGGCAGGATTCCGCCGGCGCTGCCACACCCTGGACAGCCAGCTGCATACCTACCACTCTGGAGTTGAGCACATAGACCGCAGCCAGGAAAGGGTTCCTCGCTTCATGGCAGGAGTTACATGGAAGGCTCCAAGTTGGCGCACCCCTGCAGCTCCCTTAAACCAGTCGTATGAGGTAGATAATCCTTCACCATCTCTTTTGAGGCCCCGCGTGACTCCTGACCTGGCTCAGGTCACACTCAGGCTGGACCCTGACGACCCTCAGGGGACAAACAATGGAAGGATCATACCGGCGGTCTTCAGAAATGCAGCTGAGGCACAGACCAGCAAGACAGGTGAGTTTCTCTGGAACACTTCCAGTAATGTGCACTTTATTCACTAAAATCTATAGAGTTAAACTGTGTCGTGTCCACTGAGATCACAGAGTCTCTCCCAGTGCAGCTTTTAGGTTAAATATTGTGTGATCGAGAGACAGTGAAAGTGAAGGAAAAGGATAAAACCATTTAAAAGGTAAAAGATCATTGATATTATGTGTGTTTATTTGTTCACATCAACAGAGGAGACCCAGAGGCGAGCACAGGCTCTGGAGGACATGCAAAGGCGTCTGGAGGAGGAGCATGCCTTGCAGATGTCTCTGCTCCTGGCCGAGCAGGAGAAAGAGCAACAGCGCCTCCGTCTGGTCAGCACGTGAAGTCACATGATATCTATTCTAAATATATATCTATTCTAAATAGAAGTAGATACCAAAACTTTATTTTTAATTTGATTTATTTGTTTACAAGTGAATTTAAGCGCTGAAATGCGTGCGTGTGTGTGTGTGTGTGTGTGTGTGTACTGCATGTGTTCAGGAGCTTGAGGAGACAGAGAGAAGACTGCAGGAGCAGGGCTGTGTGCGGCCTTTGAGTGGGGATGCTTGTGGCTGGACTTGTAGGTCTGTGAGTGACAGCTGTCCCCCTGTGAGCCCCTCCTGCCCAAGACTAAGCCCCGGCCACACACCATCTGAGCGATCACCTGGACACAGCACAGGTACCACGTCAACAGGCTCACTAACTGCTGTGTTGAAGTTTGTATGTTTTTGGAGTTTTATGCTTTGCCCTTCAAAACACAGCACTTTTGTCCATATTCTAAGCTAAATTTGTATTTACTGCCGCCCAGGACAGTAATATCTGAGCAACTCTTCATTAAATATTTAAACAAGGTAAATAGATACCGTCATTTGCGGCTTCCTCACGCAGACTGCCCTAAACAAAGAAGGTCAAACACCTACACTGAAAGCATCTGCTTGTTTCTTTTTCCAGGTTTTCCCAGTCCTGTAAGTTCCAGTGTGTCCTCTCCCTCTGTCCAGCCTCCTGTCTATCAGTGGGGACCCACATGGGTAGTTAGCAAACCTCGAGTGAGGCTAAGTCTGGTGCGTATGTCCCCGGTAGACAAGAGGGTGTGTGTGACTATGTGTGTTTATACAATACCGTAGATGGTATTCTCAAACCCCCCTGCACTGTGTTCTCCAGATTCTGACTGCAGAGCAGCAGAGAGCGTTCTGTCGAATAGGCGCCATAATTCGCGGATTCCTCACACGCAGACTCCTCAAAACAGAGAAGGTCAAACACCTGCGCCAGACCATCGTGGTGAGACTACACTCTCACATACACACACAAAAAAACACACACACACACAATAAAAAATGTGTACCCCCAGTCGAAAACAGTGATGTGAGTGTCATAAGGAGAGTGTGGTCTGTATATATGTGTGCTTAGGATACGCAGGAGTTCATCTGTTCATTCCAGACTGAAGCTTCACAGAAGAGAGGCACCTACTCAGCACAAGATCGCTCCCTGCAGGAGAGAGTTCGAGCCCAGGTATGAATTGAGTAGTTACACTCTGTCGACAGCAGAGGTCCCTCTTTCTTTGCCTTCATGTGAGTATCTTTTGCCCCTCAGTTACGTGCAGCCCTTTATGACATCTATGACATCTTCTTCGAAATGCCTCTGGGGGATCGATTGGCATTGCTGCAGCAGGACAGGGAGCTCCGGGCAGAGAGGAAGCTACGAGACATGGTAACCTCAAAATACAGGCCAGTAATCAATGACATTGATGGCTTGTTTTTCTGCCAGCTGCACAGCTACGTCTGTTAGATTAATGATAATTGGTCTACCTGCTGATAACTGATGGCAAAAATAATCACGATGACCTGCATTTATGTAGCATCTTGATCACAGTGACTTGCCGTAAAGCTTAGAACAACACTGTTTTGTGGCAGCCTTTTGACACGCTTTGTCTTATGCTGTCAGTGTTAGTACTTCCATCATAAACTTTGTTCTTTACTGACTGCAGGAGAAAGCAAAGTGCCCCAAGGAGAGAGTGGCTCTGTCTGCTGCCACACAGAGGTCTTTGGACAGGAAAAAGAGGTAAGATGGGGAAGAGGAACACAGCCTTACTCGTTTTAGATGTTAATGTTTTTAATGATGAGATCCACTCATCAGTGTTTGGTCCTCCTTCAGGGTTGGCGAATCCCCAGCACAGGCTAGGAAGATGCAGCAGAAGCCAAAGAGCCCAACTACCAGCAGGTGCAGTGGTGATTTGTTATCACCTCTCTTTTAGTTTGTGCTTTAATACTGTCTGGTTTCATGCTGAATACTGCAGTTTTTATTGTCCCCAGAAAATCACACTGTACATACACTGTTATTCCTTTCCCAGAGTCCTGAAGCCAAGCCAAGGCCAAAACTCTCCTGTCCTAGGCCAATTGAACCGCCAGGGGTGAGTATATACTTGTACTTGTTTCACTGTGTTTAACTTTTCACCCCTTATCTTATAATTGCTGTCATGAAACACGTTAACTGTCATTTGTAATTTATTTGAAGAGACACTTCCTTCACTCCTGAAAAAAAAAATGTATTGACTTGTTGGGCTCCTCCTGTCCTGATTAACAATGCTAAAAAAATTAACTTTTAAAGGTATTGAGAAATGAATTGTAATGCCAACATCATTATAATCACCTCACAGCAAAGGCAACCATGCATATACATGTATGGATTTCAGATTTAAAAGACGTCTTTAAGGTCATCACGGTATGACAGTGGCTGTGTCCTCTCAGGAGCTGGTACAGACGAACCCCAGAAGAGAGAGTGAGGCGCTCAGACAGCCTGAAGAAGCAGCACTCTCTGGGCTAACAGGTGACCCAACGTCTCCTGACGCATCAACTTGAATTTTCGGTCTTTGAATACAAACCTTGCACCACCGAAACTCCACTCACAGCTGCTAGTAGTAACATGATTGTCTTTAACGTACCTTCTGAAATGTAAATGATTGTATTCACGACCACACTTAAGCTCAATGATACACACCGTCACAAAGCCCTTGTTGTAGTTTGCTAAAATAGATTTTAGTAGCAACAACTGATTGTCATACACAAAACTCAAGTGTAGCTTGATGTGGAGTATTTAATGAATAGTTAGGTACATTTAAGATTTTTTTGATAGAGAATCTGTACTTAAATGAGAAATAGAAGAAGGCCAGAAGTAAAGGAAGTGAGGCCAAAAGTTTATCTGTGCCTAATAACTATGCTTTTGCTATCTGTCGTATCTTAGCATGCATACAGTATATTTGCCATTTTTGTTCATGAGCATCTAGTGGTTTTAACTGACTGAATTTCCAAACATCCGTTTCATGCTGGCAGTCACATAAGGTAGTTGCCATAAAAATAGTGTTTATGTGTGTATAGTTCATGAAGTCTTTTGTTCAAGGGCTTTGAGTACCTGTTTGTGCTTTATTTCTTAATTAAATGGTGCTGAGTTTACTGTGCTCTGAGACATGTCAGTATGTTTCAACATTTGGCTTAACGCCAAATGGCAAAAAAAAAAAAATTCGAAATGTATTTGTTTACTGACACTACAACACTACTGGCACACTGTTGCGTTAATGTAGCTTCACATAACAGCAGAGTTTCCTCTGGAAAAAAGAATATTGATGTGAATATCTTCACATCAATATCTTATCGACCCACTTGTTCATTGCAATACCACAGTGACTTTATACTTCTGCGTCAGTTGTATTTAGTGTATGCTGACATCGCTATGCTCTTTTAAAAACATTTTTGTTTTTTTATTTGAAATGCTAAATTGTCATGTTTTCTATGACCAGAATAAATTCTGACATTACTTGAATTTTCTGGACTCTCATTCATGATAAAATGTGAAGATATTTAGAGTGAAACTCACTTGACTCTACAAGACACGCATGGGAGTAAATGAATGTGATGATGCAGTACTGTCGGCATTAATGGTTCAGTCTGTAGGTTCACATTTATGTTTTCATTGCTGTCTAATCACCTGAGCTCCAGAGAGTGTTTTGCATTTTTCATGGCCATTATAAAAGAGGGTGAGACAAGGGGTGTTCAGCTGGTTGCAATCAGCTGCCTGACCACTAGCTGCCACTAAATCCTACAAACTGGACCTTTAACGTCATTTAAAGTTGATTTGGGGTCTTTAAAGCACATTAATCCACATTAAACTCATTTTCTCCCATTTGATTTCAGTTGATGATGTTTCATAAACATGTCGCTCACACACATTGCTCATGGTTTCAAATAGGGATTCTGTTAAGGATATTATTTTTCATTTCATTTTCTTTAAGACCTAAGTGTGGGACATTTAGGTCTTCAAGCCACGGAGACACAGTAGACATTTTTTTCAGAAATTCCAAAACCACATTTCAAGCAGTGAGTCTGTCATGCTAACAATGTTATACAGTATGTGCAACAGGGTATGTATTGCAATGGCAAGCGCACTCACAGGAGGCACCTTTTTATTGACCCAACATGTTGGGTTCATCTAAGGTTGTTCTCTGCCAAACCAAAGTCCTGCTACTATTATATTTTCCTGTCTTTGTGTCCATCTTTAATGTCATTCCAATGGTTGACTGTTTTAGGTAACAACTGAGTGCCATGAGTTTTTAGGATGTCTTAAAATTTGTCCACTTTTACTCCTGTTTTGATGTCGGGGCTCTTTTGTAGCTGTCCCCTCCCTGCACTGACAGAGATCACATGGTTTGATGAGTCCGACTTGCAGGTACATGTAATAAGAGAAGCTTAATCCCCATTGTATACACAAAAAGAACTAATGCAAATGAAATGCAAACTATTCATCCTGAAGAGGAAGCAGACCTGAAGGTATATGAGGTCAGCCACAGTGATAAAACAGACTGATGGAACTCTGCCACTGAAACTGGCCTGCGGTACTTCGTAATTCATTCAGCAACTGAGTTGATTCATCTGTCACAGGTAAACTTACTGTTGGAGTGTGATGGGACTGGTGTTCATGGTAGCATCAGAGAGTGTGCTCGGTCTGACCTTCAAGTTCGGTGCCAAGTGCTTTGCTTTGACGTAGCATTTCAGGCTCTCTGATGGTACGAACATTTGCATAGAATGGTGCTCCTATCTGATCAACAGCTCCATCACTATACTCTGTGTATGGTTTACTTAGATATCACGATTCCTACTATTACACGATCCTCTTTGCTGCTCTAACACTGGAAATTTCCCCACAGTGGGATTAATAAAGTATTATCTTGTCTAATTCTGGGAGTTTGTCTTCATGTCAGTTCTTTTACACTGACTGATTTTCTTCAGTGACAGTGGTTTTCTCTTTCTGCTCTCTATCACCATTTTTGCATGAAGGGTTGGGGTTTGAAGGAGGGTAAGAAGACCGTGTTTTCCATCAATCTTGAACCCAAGGTCCACTCTGAAGCCTCTGGCACTGCAGAATACATGTGACACTTCCACTCAAACATGAACTCGATTGAGGTTTATTTGCCATTATAAAACGGAAAGGTGAAATCCGGCAATCTGATTGCCTGTTAACTGTGATATAATGACGTATACCACAGCGACTATTCTAAAAAGCCTTATCACAGCATATCACTCCGCTTCAGGGAAGCAACAATGTTTCCATGACAACAACCAACTATTACGGTACGCAGCAAAAAGTAGCCGGTTTTGATGTCTATTTTTTTTTAAGGTGTTAACAACATTCAAACATGTTCACGGTCAGTCACAGGATCGGCACCTTGACAGCGACTATGACACTTAGGGCTCCATAGGGTGCTCTGTCACTGTCTGATTGAACAGCCTCATGGAAATGATATTTTACAATTCTTTACATTCGCATATCACGGCCTGTCGTGATGTATTGCTTAAGTAAATCATATCAAATACATTTCTACATTTAGAATCAGTGGAAGTGAAAACAAAACAGTTGTTAACTAAATAACTGAATTACTTATTTTCCATCTAGTTTTTTCATTTCTCATATTTGAACACACACAGAAAGCATTATTTTTCAATAAGCAACAGTTTTGATTTTGAACATGAAAGAAAAAAGTCATTGAAATCCCTGAAAGCATCCAAATCAACCAATACTAAAATCATTAAAAAAAATGGAAAAAAACATGAATATATTTCAGAATAAAAGCATTAAAAACTAAAAGTCTCTGGGACTTCATCACTGTGTAGAGGCTTAAACTAGTTCCATGAAAACCACAACGTCCCTGCTGTGAATCTGACTGCCCTTCCCACATTTTCTCTGATTTTTAATCAATTAATGCTAAAAATATTTCCCCCCAAAATAAAATCTAATCTAAACTCTCTCTCATCTAACAGCAAGCTTGAGACATTGACAAGTCATGAAGGTAGAGCTGTCACATGATCCATTCTGTTATCTGTTTGAAAGCTTGGTTTGGATCAGTCGCTGTCACTAAAACACACCTGTGCACATGTCATGGATGCAGTGCAGCTCCTGGGACAGCTGCAGATTCAGGCCTAGCATCATGAAAAGCATTGTTAGCATGATCAAGAACATCTTATAATCAGGCACTATGCAGAAATAATGCAATCAGGCCAATTATGGAGACATATTACGAGATGTTTTACCACATTAGTCTTTTTTATCCGGACTCCCGATCAGGACCTCGTAGTATTTCTTCACCTCTGCAAGCTCCACTTTAACATCTTAAAAAGAAAAATGCCTTGTTTATGAGTTCGCTATTAATTACACTGCTGGGAGTTTGTCCACTTGTTCTTTTCAAAACAATAATCACAGTATTTTAAGTGATTATCATGTTTTCATTTTGATGCCTTCCCTTTACCTGGGAGTGAGTCACCATCTGTCTTGAGTGACAGCTCGATTGATTTCTGCAGTGTGTCCTTGAGCGTCTTCAGGATGTACTCCTAATTCAGCAACAAAATCATCATCACTGACTCATACGGCCAAATACTGTGTTCAAGATTAGCTGAAAGCTGCATGGATTAACTGCTGAAATGGAGGCTCAGAGGGCTGCTCAGACAGGAAAAACAGTTCATAGCTGCTGAGCTTAATAATGACGCTGCATGTTTGTAACAGCGCCTGCAGTGTTTTAGTAGCAAAAGCAACTTTCAGGATGATGCATGTTTCACTAGAATAGAGAAAAAGCCTTCATGTAAATGATGACATAGAATAGTGGATAAAGATGTGCAGCAAATGTGTTTTATTTTGTCATCACTCTATGAAAAACTACAAAACATGACAAACCTTTAAGCATTTCATCTGGCTCAACATAAAATCTTTGGTCTGCTCAAACATGGTGTCCTTTGAATAATGTATGTGCTTCTCAATAGCGCTCCTCATGTTTTCCAGCGAGCCTGGTCCTTTAAATCCTGCTGCATCTACAATAAAACAGAACATTTGTGCACAATCACAATGAATGTAAACATGTATTATTATGCTGTCAGGCTGTATGTGTCATGATCTTACTCTGATAACATTCTTCCATGGTTTCCCCAATTGTCTCCGTCAGACTTCTGTAGATTGTCTTCTTATACTCTCGGATGGTTTTGTTGAGTATAGTCTTGGTTTTTTCTTCCTACACAAGAAATACAGATAAACATGTTTTTTAAATAAAGTCAAGGTGATCGATTCAAACCTTTTTAGCTTGATAATGTACTCATGGATAGGAAGTTATTAGTCTCGTCTTTTACCTCTGTCTGGAGAAATATCAGCTGCAGTTCGACATCTTTGTACTTTTCAATCAGCCCCTTTGTGTCAAGTGAAAATGTACCGATGACCCCGTTGAATGGTCCACATTTACTTTGATTTCTGAAACACGTTAACAAGTTGACATGTTTCATAACAGCAGCACTGGACGTCAATAATGTCCTTTGTCTGTATGAATGATCTGACATAACTTGTTTAACTGTATAACGTAGAATCTATTGATTCCAGACACTCAGTGAAGTTTTTAACACTGGTCAACAAAAGGTTTTATGTTCTCAGGAAGTCATTTCTTACGGGAAGGTCTTCTTGAATTTCTCATCAATGCTGTCAGTCAAGTGTGAAGCCAGCTTCGCATTGAGGTTTATTTGTTTCCTGTTTTTTGGTTTGTGGGTGCCGTTGTTCGCAACCACACACTTCAGTATCCTGTGAAAAGCACTACCTTTCATCCTTTTCTGAGACAGAACAGAAAACATGTGAAGACAGTTGTTATTCAGATTAAGAACCAAATCGTTGTTTTGATGTAATTCTAATTCAGATACGTACAGGATATAAGACAGACGCCACATCTCTTTGACATGACCTTTTTGATTTTTCAACCCCCTCACTGAGGCATTCTTCAAAGGTCTTATAAGCCTCTTCCATGGGTTTTCTGACTTTGTCCAGTTCACGCCTCATGTTTTCTTCAAGGTCTTTGCACACATCTGCTTTTTTACCAGCCTGAAATGAAACAACACATTCAGCATTAAAAACAATGAAAGTACAGTGCTGCCTAATTGTTGAAGACAGAATTTATTGTTTATTTATTCATGAAATTCTGTTGCTGAAGTCTGAAAAATTCAGAGAATCTACCTCGATGGCCAAAGTTTCTTTAAATGTGACAACACTACAATATTTTTTCTTTTTAAACGCAGCATTAACACATTTTCACTGGATTTAGGCAGAGTTTGCTTAACCTTACTTATTTGTGATGAATATTATTTGTGTCTGTAAATCAATGAAAGAAGTGACTTATTCTTACCACGTCTCTGCAGCTGGCCCCTTGAATCAGAGAAAGAATCCCATGAGCTCCAGACACGTAGTTTAATGTCTCTGAGTGACTGTCATTGAGACCTTGCAGAAATTCCTGAAGTTTGGGTATTTCTGTAAAAACGTACAGTTTGCAGCTTACATATTTGAACATAAATATCATCACATTATTCACTCCTATTTGAATTAAAGTGTTTAACATAAACTAAAGCAAAATAGGTTTTGAGCGTTATTTACAAAGGGCTGACATATGAAGACTTCACCCACCAGTTTCTTCTGGTGTGAGTCGTTTTTTCTTTAGAAACTCTTTGGAGCTCACTGTGAACACTTCGAAACAGTCTTCACTGAAATGTTTCTGAAAAAAAAAAAAAAGGTTTTAAGGAAGCATTGAAGTTGTAGACAGTATTTGTGTTTGATTTCCCGTCAACTCACCTTAACCTTGAGCAGTTTCCTGAATTCTTTGTTCACTTCTTCCTTGGCTCGCATGTTCCTTTGAAATATGAGTGCACGAACAGCAGCGGCTGAACTGTAAGAAAAGATTTGCATCAAGTTGCACTTCGTGCAGTATTTAGATCATCTTTTATTGCATACAGTCTTCACACCTCTCAGAATCAAAGTCAAAATTATCTTTTGTAAATCCTGTAACTGTTACTAATAACTCTACCATTTATATTGGAAAAGCTTTAAACTTTGCAGGTCTGTGATTTCTGATGGAGTTTTCTGGAAAGAACAAAGAATCTGATTTGGCTGTTATTATGAAAATAAACAAAGTTTCTAAGCAGTTACATAATTAATAATGTGCTTTCCAGGAATTTCCCGAGAAATTTACACTTACAATAGTTCCTTTCTAGGAAATTATATGATGAATGTTGCATTTTTTGAAATAAATGACAGAAATGTTATTTTCTAATGTTTCATTTCTTTTTCTGTGTGTGATCCCAAAACTGAGGTCTACACTGAACTATGAATTTCCATCTCTAATAGTATTTGTATGTTCGTGTTCACTCGCGTTGTGTCGGGTCTATTCTGGCATCTTAAATCACTCACTGATCATCTGGATCTCCATAAAGATCAGACTTGGTGCAGATAAAGTGGATTTGCTGACACTCGCCACCATTTCCCATGAGGCTGCTGGCACTTTCCAAGATGTCCCAGGCTTCTTTCTCTGCTGCCGCTCGATTGATCTCGGTCACAACCCACACGGTAGAACAACTTTCAACAAACTGAAGGGGTATAACAATGAGGTAATCACAAATTAATGGTCAGTGCTTTGTAATAACATGATGTAACAGTTTCCAGATAGCACAGTAAAGCAGAATAAACAGCAGTGAATATGAATGAATGACCTCTTTCCACATTTTATCTCTGCTCTTGTTCCGGTCACCATTTCCAGGAAGATCCACAAGTGTGACATGTTGGAGAAGATCATTACGAGGCACCCTGACAGTCACACACTTCACCAGTGGCCAATACCACCTCTTTACTTCTTCACTGTTGCTGTCTTTTGAGTCACTTCTTGTGTATTTGGCAAGTTTTGCAGATAGCTCTTTAGCCTGCAACAAACAACAAAATAAAATTAAGGCAAAGGTGATTTTATTGATATGAACATTCAAGTCAAGTCAGTGTTCATGGTCATGTCACTTAGGACCTTAACGCATGCCTGTCAATACTGTGATTTGAAAATAAGGGACATTTTTAGGTGCCCCGCCCTGGTCTGCCCCCATCCTTAACACTGTCAACATGCCCCTTAGAGTTAGACAAGGCTACACACAGTGAATCCTAAAATCACCGCTGGGCAACTACTTGCTTTAAGAGATAGGAGAGGGCGATTACAAAAACGGATGGGAAAGATAATGTAATCCATGAGGTATATTTTTAAAAAAGCAACTCTGAACAACATTGCTCTTCATTAAGTAGGTACTCCATCCCTCACACATTCAGCTGTCTTCTTCTTGTTTTACTGGCGCGTGCTGTCTGAGTGAATGACTCCTTGTCAACAGATGTGACAGCTGACGCTCAACAAACTGCTACTGCAGGAAGGGAACGCAGAAAACATCAAATAGGCAGTTATGCCTACTGACAACATGAGAGTCAACCCCCGCCTCTCTACAGATAGATAGATAGATAGATAGATAGATAGATAGATAGATAGATAGATAGATAGATTGATTGATTTTCCATTTTCCTCTTACTTACTGATTCACATGTCAAGGTCTTCTTCTTGGAAGGAAGAAATTCAGGAACTTCTTTGAAATATTTGCTGTCCATGAGGTTTTCAGGGGATTTGTCTTTCCATTCTTCCCCATACACAGCTGAAAGCTTTTCAGCTGTGTCACGATCATCACTGTCAACTTCCTGATCATTTTCTAGATCTGCATTATCGTTAAAGACATTAGATGAGGACCACAACTCCTCTTGCCAGTCCTGGAAAATAGAATAATAGTTAATGTAATGTAACCAGAAACTGTAGTTTTGCAGCGATATCTTAACTTTTCAAATAGCTTTAGCTCGTTACCTCTTTTGTAATGAACTCAATTTCTGCCTCATACTTCGTGCTGTGCATGTTAGCCTCCACTTTGATTATGACTGAGGTACATGCACTGACATCCCCAGAGGGCAGAAGATTCTTCTCTCCAATGATGGCATTTATCAACGAGCTTTTTCCAGCCCCAGTTTTACCAAAGACACCAACCAGCTCCCTCTTGTCTGTCTCCAAATCATTGATTTTATCCCTGTTGTACAAGAGTTTAAATAGGGGTTAAATGATCGATTTTGGAAATCTCCCCAACCCGGAGCCTCAACTCCCCCAGTTCATCCCATCTCTGCATCACTCCATCCATCCATCTCCTAATCCACCATCTCTCCACCGTCATCCCTCCATCATTCCATCATTCACTCCCTCATCCCCTCATCCCTCACCCCTTATCCCTTGACCTTCATCTCCTCATCCCTCGACCCTCGTCCTAATGTATTACCATTCATCAGCTTTGCTCTCCTCCATCCATAACACACATTAAACCATTTAAATCTCTATCTTATTGGCTGATAATGTATCAATAATTAAAATTGGCTGTCTCCACCAAGTAAGTATTGTGCTCCTTCAGGGCAACGGGCAGTTAAACACCAAGAAACATCTGACTGTGTCAGAACATTAAGTTCACATTGTGTACAGTTTTAGTTAATGTATTGATCCAAACTGTTCGATTTGACTTTGTCTGTCCAGAGAATGTCCCTGTGTCACTTTCAGTGTGTAGGTTGATAAAAAACATTGAGCAAGACCTTCATTTTAAATCATAGTACATTTTACATTTTGACCAAAATTAAGACTGGCTCAACACTACAGAGCAGTCTAAAATCTCTTAGTGAGCCTGGTCACTGGTCAGGAGTGGAACCATGTCAACAACAATGATTATGGAATATGAAAAACTTAATACTTACTTCAGAAACTTATTGAGCTTGTTGTCTTGTTTAGGTAGTCTCCTTTGAGCGTGACTCATGATGTTTTTCACATCAGACAGGATGAGTCCTTCTGTCAAGAGTAAAAGTAAAAACTTGATGAGCAGGAACCATAAACCACTTTATTCACTCAGCAGTGATGCACAATCAGGTGTCTTCTTACACAAAAAAGGAGAAAAATAATGTGCAGCATGAGAGGAACTTATCTGCCACGTTAATGAAGGATGCCTCAGAGTGCATCTTCAGGTTTACATTATGGCCACTGACCAAAGGTAGTCTGGGTTTAAACCATCATCTAGTTAAAGGCCACGGTTACGTTTTTACTGATGCCTCACTTCCAATGTGTGGTACGGCTCGGCTCGGCTCGGCTCACTTGGAACCTTTTATTTGTTTGGTTGTTTGACAGTCAGGTAAGAATCCCCCCCGACATGCAGGGGGTGCTATCATCATCATCGTCATATTAGGTTGAAATTGTTTAAAAAGTAATATAAATACCTGTGTATGACGCCAGTGTAGTGCCACGTCGTTGTTTTGGAGTTGATGATTGCCATTGGCTGGACTCACCCTGTAGATCCAACTTTCTCTTCCCTTGTTGGATTTTTTTTATAAATAAATAAAAGGAGCCAAAAAGAAAGGTTTTGGTTTCTCTCACAATATGAAAACTTGGTCACAATGTAGTTAATTAAACCAAAATATTAGTGCCTTGAACGCATCAATGAACACTACATTGTATCTCACCTTTACCACTTGTGTTACTGGTGGACGGCGAAGCCTGAGGATGAACATGAATATTTGATTCTTAAAAAATGTATCTGATCAAGAAATGATATTCAGGGAACATCTGGATTGGAAACCCGAGTGATCGCTTCTTCTCCATCAGTAACAATCTCATTATTTGCACTTAACCACCCTGAGGCCCTTTAAAAACTTGTAGTTGAGTTTTGAGGAAAATAAAATGCTGAAGTCTGGAAAAAAGGATGAAGTTAAAATGACAGAAATGGGCCATGCTAGCTCGTGACGTGGATATAGACCACAGACAGAATGTGAGCAGTGCAGACATCATGAAGCTATCACGACTTTCAGCAGAAAATCAAAGGGGCACCAACAGCTGCTGAGGCCAATATGAGAGAACGCACTGTCTGCTTGAATGAGGCTGAAGAACTCATTTCATCTGTGGAAGATACAATTAACAATGTGCAGACGAACGTTAAAGACCAGGAGGCCAAGATAAAGTTACTCATGTCTAAAACAGAAGACTGAGAGTGTAGAATCAGACATGACAACTCCAGAATAACAAGGAAAGGTTTCATGCTCGGGTTGATGTATAGTGCACTTCTTGTATGCATTTAATGAATAACGGCCTGAACAAACATCTTTACAGTTCACATGATATTTGAATTTGTGTTTTCATGCAATCTGGGATGAGACTTTCAAACCTCTGAGGACTGGAGCAAATTAAAGGACTAATAAGTGATCACAGCAGCATCCAGCAACAACCCCCTGAACCAATGAGACACTTCTTCAGTCAACGGTGACTTTGTCTCAGGACACTTCAGTGCCTCAAGTGCGTCTGCATGAAGAATAGAGGAATGTTCACTGATTATATGCCTGACAAATTCAGTGTCATCCTTACCTGAGCAGAGCCAGCTGCTCCTTCATGCTCCTGCTGACACTGCAGATAAAATAGTCTTAAGTGCGAGATCATGTAAACTTTTGGGCAGACATTGAAAATATAGATGATTATAATAAACTGATTAAATGTTATCTATTTTTCTGAAGCTTTATTCAACTTACTAGAGGGGATGAAGCAACTGTTTCCTGATTCGTTGTGTTTTGCCCTTTCTGGTGACCAAAGAAAATACAATATCATCATACAATCCTTTGTATGTAGGCGTCATCAAAACTTATTGATGCTCCCGTAAATGATAAATGTATGTACTGTATCTTCATAAGTCAGATTTATGAGACCAAATACAGTATTTGTGCAACATATCTTCACAGCGCAAATCATTACCTTTAAAAGCTTGAGTCTCTTCTTGAATGTTGCCCTTAGTCCCACTTTTGGCAACAAGTTATCAATGTCATGATCACGAAGACAGAGAAAACTTTCCTCGCTAATCCATTCATCTGTAATTTAAAAATATTCAGTTGAATCTTGGTCATGCAAAAATGAGAATAAATTTCAAATTGCTGCAGCAATTTATCTGATAAGGAGTGAAACAGGTTTGGGCTCAGCTGCTTATTTGACTTTTTTAAGAGCATGACAGCCTCACACAGCTGATAACTTTATGAACTGAGTGCATATTGATTTGACTGTATTTCATCTGTTGGTTACTTTTCAGTCTTGAGTTCAGTGCTGCTTGTGCTGAGATCCTCGTCTCAATGCTAATGCTCAATGAGCTCTCATCTCAATTCTCAGTGTTCTCAGATGCTAATGAACACCAGTTACTCTCAAATGAATGAAGCGTTCCTTCTATCTGTGTGAAAATGTACAAGACTTCAGTTGTGAGTGCTCTTGTGCTTATCAAACACAGACAGCAGTTGGCAGAATTTATCAGCACTGATCCCTCCCATCATGGATATGTCAGCACTGTACTACAGAAATATGTTGCAGCATTATTTATATATCTGGATCAGTAGATGCTCATATTTCAGTATTGATAGGTCATATCAATGTTGTATAATATCTATACCAACAGAGAAACTTGGTAATTCTTTACCTTGAAATTTTTGTATGAACTCGGTGAGACCCCATTCAGTCAATTTGTTCCGAACAAAATCATCCATGACCAAATCCAGCAACTGGAAGAGAAACAAATTATCACTGCCCTTTAATCAGTTGACATTTTAAGACAGTTGTCATGGATGACAGAAAGTCGATGGAAGCAGAGCAAACGAACACCATCTTACTTATCAATGTACTGTAACTGTTGCCTGCTGAAGGCTTTGACTTTATTTCCAGTTTCCAACACTGACAGGTCATGTGTCTCATTTATAAAAGTGCATCAGATCCACCAAAAGTGTCCGTCAAAAATGACAAAAAATGGCATGCGTCTCATAAATGCACGTGCACCCGGAGGCATTGTTTATAAATCACAGTCCACCATGAAATGTGTGCTCATGGATCAGCCTGCACAAGTTTAGCTATCCTTGCTCAAAATTTCTGTTACTGTGAATAACGACGTAACCAAAAGATGACCTGATTTCCAAGCTGTATAAAGTTAAAGATCACACATTTCTTGAATTATTTCAAGCAAGATTATTTGTTTATTTCCATCTTTTACAGTTTCAAAATAACAAAAAGGAAGAGGGTCAGAAGAAAAAGTCTGGGCTCTTTGCATGGTCAGTACTTAGTGACACACCCTTTGACAATGTAGTCAGCTAAGAGTCTTTCAGTTCTTGTTTTTGGGGATTATCGCCCATTCTTCTTTTCATGCACTGCTCTTTTGAGGTCTGTCCACAGGTGATGGTGATATGAGGGCCATGGTAAAACCTTCAGCTTTCAGAGAGCTTTGTTTTCGATCAATTCTTCTTCTACTAATTTAACTATTTACAATCTCATTGCACATTCGGTCTACTTGCACAAAATGTTTTGCTGTTTTTTGCTGTAAATACTCTTTATACTATATACTTAGTTATATTGTATTTTTATTATATTATTATGATATTATATAATATGTATTATATATTATAATACATATTTTATATTTAGTTTTACTTCGTTATATTTTTTATTTTTATTCCTGTTTCTATTTTTTGTTACTTTTTCTAAATAACTGTGTATACATCCTTTGTTTGCTGTATGTTTAATTGCTACTGCAACAAAATAATTTCCCAAATTGGGATCAATAAAGAAACCGTCTAAGTCTAGATTTTAAACAGGGGTACACGGACTCTTGCATGTAAACGGTTAATGCAGAGCATCTCCTGATTGCTACGCAGATGGTACGTCACGTGGTACGTTACTATCGTTCATGGCAACAACAGAGAGGAGGGAAGTTTTCAGGCAGAAATCTTTCTGGGTGTGGTGGAGGCCAGAAAAACTGCTGCGAGTGGCAACACGTTGCAAGTGTGTGGATATCTGTTCCATCAATTTTGACTCAAAAATATTATATTTGTATGTATTTGTCTGTATTGTATTAAAATTACGCACACTCTCTTATGCAGTACTGCTATTTAATATAATAGTGGGTTTCGTCTTCCTTGTATTTGCACTTTCTCCCACCGCTCGAAACACTTTCACTTTTATCAAAACGAAAGTAAAGAAAGACGTTCAGCTTTCCAGACTTTGTGGATTAAAAAAACATGTACAAGTAAAGAATCATAATTAGCGGGCAGAAGTGCTCGTTGCAGATATATGGAAAGTTGGAATATATAAATATACACTGAATAAATAATACATCTATATCATACAGCATGACTGGGTTATAAATCCCAAACAGTGCAAAAGAAAAAAGATAACATAGTCCAGTAACTTTCTCCATGATCTTACTGTTTAAATTAGAGTCTCTGTAATATGATCAGTCGTCAATTTAACGCACTGATTCAAGTGTACTTACGTTTGGTTCCTCTTCAGTGCCCGAACATCTGGCGCTTGATCTAACTTGATCACGACTCTTTTATGTTGTCTCCACCTCTCTGCCCAGGAAGCACATTCAGGAAGATCAGTTCAAATCTAACTATGTTGCATAATCTGATGACATCACAACAAACACACCTCGCAGTCTTTAAAAGGTAGTGATTAACTTGTAACTTGTAAAAATACTCTACAAGTTAAAGCTGCATTCACAATCCTATTTAAGCAAAAGTATAAAAGTATTTTTAGTAAAATGTCCCAACTCTTTTTTTGGATCAGGGTTGTGTTGTATCAGTCACAGGAGCAGTTTATCTTTGGAACAAATGTTAGTTTTGATTCAGTTACTTCTGATGCATTGAGGTACATTTTTCTGCTTGAGTCGGATTTTAAATGCAGGACTTTTACTTGTGATGGAGTGTTTTTACATTGTATTGGTAATTTCATTTCCAATACAGGTTAGATGACTGACCACTTGCTACAACAGTTTTTGTTTTGTTGGCACAAAGCAGCAGCCTGAGAAGACAACTTCATCCATGTATCAGACCATTATGTATCTGCAAGAAAGGCTGAGTTTTTTTCACCACTGATTTGGATTTTTCAATGTAGAAATCAGTACTTATTGCAAAAAGATGATGATATTCTTCTGATTTGACCTCTTTCATATAGAAATACTGCATGTTGTCACAAATCACAAATCACAAACTTTTACTGTTGGTGTTTTTGGTTTCTTTTTTCCAGTGAAGCCTGTTTGTCGGCGTTGTTCCTGTGGCGTGTAAACAATACTTATAACTTGCTCACACCCAAAACAGACAAACCCATTAAAAACGAATACTCTCTGTTGATCCTGAAGCAACCCTGAAGGCAGAGGCCAGCCACATAACACAGGGTGTTTTCCTGCAACTGCTTTACTGGTTGAGTGATGTCATGCTACTGATATTAAAGTTTTTTTTCCCCTGTGATCCCACTTTTCTTTGGATTTCATTCTATCTTATGTGTTGACTTAAATTGTATTAATTTATATCTTGCACAGTAATAAAGGAACTAATATGAGTGATGATGAACCCCTGCACCAACGAGCAGTAATAAAACCGCACTCTAAGCCTTTGAGTTGCATATTTACAGTACATTACTGGCAGCAGAGTGGCCAGCAAGTTACTGTAATTCCGAATTACTATAAACTACTATAATCCATTTTACAGCATAAAGCACACTACTGTATTAATACAAAGCAGTATATTACTGTAATTTTAATTTTATTAATGTAGCCCATTTTTACTGTATTTTATTATACTGTGATGTACTGCAATATTACTATACTACTGTATTTATCATTTTAAACCTTTTACTGTATTTAATTATATTGCATTACTATACTTCTGTAATCATTAATAACAATGAATTCAAATCAAGTTTCTTTATAAAGAATTTATTTTAATCTCAAACTCACAATTAACACTATTAAAAACTGTTTGCAGTTAATGAAATGTTCTTGAACATTCAAACGCATTGCATTAAAACATCAAAAGTATGAAACATAAAATGAATTAACATTTTCTCAATGCATAGGGAGCATGCATAAACATTTTTAGTGCAACTTTGTTAATACATATATTTTGTCTACCCATCCAGAGAGTGCAACTTTAAACACATCAACTCTTTCAGTAATAGTTTCTTCAAAATAATGCTGCAGCAATTTTCAGTGCTTATTTCAGTGAACATCTTTTTTTCTTTCATAAAACTTAAACAATACAACAATAATAACAACAGTGATCTGTTATCTTAATGAAGGGTGGTGGACAGTAAAACACAGGCTGCTTACTACCGGCCCTCAGTTTGATGTCTTCCATTCGAACTCCAACAAGGAACGGATGAAACTGTTGACCTGAGGATTGATGGCCGTCACTTTCCTCTGCACCATCTTCTTGGTATTCTTGCTCACTGCCTGTCTGGCAGAGCATTTGGTCCCATCCTCTGGGTTGATCCTGACCAGAAACCTGTAAGCAATATCATACCAATTAAGAATTATTATAATAAATAACCGTAATGTCCTCACAGCAGTCCTCATAACTTCCATTCTAAGGTTGTACACCCGATTTAATAATAATTCATCAGTGTGATAATATTCACTTACCTCTGAGCAAGCTCCAGTGTGCAAGCAGCAGCCTCCTGGTACTCTATATTGAAGACATAGAAGCTTGCAAAGAGCACAGCCAAGGCATCTGTGAAGTTGGCACTGCTGTCCAGCGTCATGACCACACTTCCCTCAATAAACAGCATCCACCTGGAGGCTGTCAGGATGGAATGTCCTGAAAATGAAACACCAAATTGTTACTCAATTACTTAAAAGATTTTCATATTAGCATTTTTCATATCAATCAATCTTTGAGCAAAGATTTAAATGAAGTCGGTGCTTGTCGGTGTGTGTGACGGCGGGTCAGCTTCAGCTCTCTGACTCAATCTCACCTGTGTGAACGACTTTGGCAGCCGTCAGTGCGTCGCAGAGGGTCCAGACGCTAAAAACCTCGACTTCCACACTGCTGAACACATATTTGCGATGGTGCATGGGGGGGAAAAAAACAACACTGGCAGCTCCCTGACGTCTGCTTTCCAATAGTGCGCCGTCGTGCCAGAGTGAGGAAGACTTTCCAAGTTATGTAGAAATGCACACAACGGCTGCAGTTTGGGGAAATAAACACGAGATATCAGAGTTGACCTATAAGGAAATAACAGCCCCCGTCGCCGATACGCGCGCGTTCGATACAAACCTCAGGAAATATATATTAGTACAGTGGTGTCTATCTCCAGCATTTCACTGGATCGTCTGAATCGTCTGGATGAAAACCATTAACAAGAAAAATAAACTTACTTAAACTTTATCCACAAGAAATCCACGCAGTCTTTTTTCTGCCACAGTGCCTTCTCCTAGCTAGCTGCAGTGCTGCGTGGAAGTGGGAGTTGTCTGCGCATGTGTGCAGGCAGGGGAGGCGGAGCTAACTCGCCATTTACAACTGTGCTGTATTTTTACATTAACTTATAAATCAAGGTTACATTCAGCTTACAACAGCTTACAGTAACAATATAAAATATTCCCGCCTTATCAAAACTACCCATAATGCAACACAAACTAAAGTACTTTACTGTAATAAAGAAATGCAGCATTGTACTGTAGGGTTTTATAGTACTGTACTGCAAAAACTACAACGAGGTCTAAGAGTGCGGTCCTACTGATGTGCGTCCATACATTTGGCAGTTATTTATGTATGTATCAGACCATTACGTATCTGCAAGAAAGGCTGAGTTTTTTTCACCACTGATTTGGATTTTTGGCATCCTTTTGTCCGGTTCATGTTTTTGTGTGTGAGTGTGTTCTCTTCTCTTTTTTTAGCAGCTGTGGTGGTTGTGCCCTCCTCCGTACACCAAGTGGTGTCGCTCTCCTTTTGGTCCCTGCTGCAGCATCCAGCGTGTCTTAAACCAGGGATTTCTCATTCACCGGGGGACTCGGCTTGACAGCAGTGACTCGTGTGTTTATGGTGTTTTGGACTCAAGAACTTTGTCCCCAGATCTCCGGTGTATATTGTGGTAGAGTTAGTTTTGGTAGTGTGGTTTTTGGTGGTGGGTTCGGATCTTCTCCAGGTTTTGGTTTGTAGTTTGTTACACATTGTTACACTATTTTGTTTTGTTTTGGCGGTGGCCCTTTTTTTTTTTTTTTTTTTTTTTTTTACCTGTACATCAGGTCTCTTTTTGTTCATAACAATAAATTGATTGTTTACCATTGTACCTGGGTTTGGTCGTAGAGTATTTGTTGATTTGGAGACAAAGTTCGTTTTTTTGTCACTCTTTTTTGTTGCGTCTTGGCTCCCCTAGACTGGGGCGTAACACCCATTAAAAACCTACAACTGCTGTACTGGTTGAGTGATGTCATGCTACTGATATTAAAGTTTTTTTCCCCTGTGATCCCACTTTTCTTTGGAATTCATTCTATCTTATGTGTTGACTTAAATTGTATTAATTTATATCTTGCACAGTAATAAAGGAACTGATATGAGTGATGATGAACCTCTGCACCAACGAGCAGTAATAAAACCGGTCCTACTGATGCGTCTCCATACATTTGGTCCTTATACATGTCTGCAAGAGGAACTTTAAGAACATGAACAAACAGAATACAACTGCACCTGTCATTACCATTAATCCGAAATGAATCACACCACACCTCGACTGATGCTGTTTGGACATAAAGAGCGATCATTATCAGGACGACAGCAGAACAAACATCATTGCTTGTATGTCACAAAGTTTGGAAATGAACAGCATCAGGACTGTGGAGATCTTTTTCTCTCCAACATGAGAAATAAAGACAACAATACTCGTGAATGACAGGGTTGATGCCATAACAGTCAATAGGCATAAATGTGGTTTTGGGTGGCGAACCAACAGTAAGTATCACAATTAGTGTTGTAAAGCAGTTAAATCATTCATCTTATTAATTACATTCTTTGTGATTGTATTAATGGAAAAGTTCAGGTGAAAAAATGGTTTCATTTTGACATTTTTTGCATGATGACATGTTTTTCCAAAGATAATCTCTCATTCTTTTTCTTGCTGTCAGTTCTTTTTACACTGACCGATTTTCTTCAGTTACAGTGGTTTTCTCTTTCAGCTCTCTGTCACCATTTTGGCATTAAGGGTTGGGGTTTGAAGGAGGGTAAGAAGACAGTGATTTCCATATAATCTGCATGCTAAGGAGAGAACATCAGTCTTGAACCCGAGGTCCACTCTGAAGCCTCTGGCACTGCTGACACGTGACACTTGACTCAAACATGAACTTGATTGAGGTTTATTTGCCAGAAAATCATATCAAGTACATTTCTACATTTAGAATCCGTGGAAATGAAAACAAAACAGTTGTTAACGAAATAACTGAATGACTTATTCTCCATCTAGTTTGTTCCATTTCTCATATTTGAACACACACAGAAAGTTTTTTTTTTTTTTCAGTAAGCAACAGTTTTGATTTTGAACATGAAAGAAAAAAGTCATTGAAATCCCTGAAAGCACCCCAATCAACTCATATGCCCAAATCATTAAAAAAAAATCAGAACATGGGGAAAAAACGTTTATGTATTTGAGAATAAAATCATTAAAAACTAAAAGTCTCTGGGACTTCATCACCGTGTAGAGGCTAAAACTAGTTCCATGAAAACCACAACGTCCCTGCTGTGAATCTGACTGCCCTTCCCACATTTTCTCTGATTTTTAATCAATAAATGGTAAAAAAAAAAAAATTCCCCCCCAAAATAAAATCTAATCTAAACTCTCTCTCATCTAACAGCAAGGTTGAGACATTGACAAGTAATGAAGGTAGAGCTGTCACATGATCCATTCTGTTATCTGTTTGAAAGCTTGGTTTGGATCAGTCGCTGTCACTAAAACACACCTGTGCACATGTCATGGATGCAGTGCAGCTCCTGGGCCAGCTGCAGATTCAGGCCTAGCATAATGAAAAGCACTGTTAGCATGATCAAGAACATCTTATAATCAGGCACTATGCAGAAATAATGCAATCAGGCCAATTATGGAGACATTTTAACAGATGTTTTACCACATTAGTCTTCTTCATCCGGACTCCCGATCAGGACCTTGTAGTATTTCTTCACCTCTGCAAGCTCCACTTTAACATCTTAAAAAGAAAAATGCCTTGTTTATGAGTTCGCTATTAATTACACTGCTGCGAGTTTGTCCACTAGTTCATTTCAAAACAATTATCACAGTATTTTAAGTGATTATCATGTTTTCATTTTGATGCCTTCCCTTTACCTGGGAGTGAGTCACCATCTGTCTTGAGTGACAGCTCGATTGATTTCTGCAGTGTGTCCTTGAGCGTCTTCAGGATGTACTCCTAATTCAGCAACAAAATCATCATCACTGACTCATACGGCCAAATACTGTGTTCAAGATTAGCTGAAAGCTGCATGGATTAACTGCTGAAATGGAGGCTCAGAGGGCTGCTCAGACAGGAAAAACAGTTCATAGCTGCTGAGCTTAATAATGACGCTGCATGTTTGTAACAGCGCCTGCAGTGTTTTAGTAGCAAAAGCAGCTTTCAGGATGATGCATGTTTCACTAGAATAGAGAAAAAGCCTTCATGTAAATGATGACATAGAATAGTGGATAAAGATGTGCAGCAAATGTGTTTTATTTTGTCATCACTGTATGACAAACTACAAAACATGACAAACCTTCAAGCATTTCATCTGGCTCAACATAACATCTCTGGTCTGCTCAAACATGGTGTCCTTTGAAGAATCGACGTGGTCCTCAATAGCGCTCCTCATTTTTTCCAGTGAGCCTGATCCTTCAAATCCTGCTGCAGCTACAAAAAAACAGAACAATGAATGTAAACATGTATTATTATGCTGTCAAGCTGTACGTGTCATGATCTTACTCTGATAACATTCTTCCATGGTTTCCCCAATTGTCTCCGTCAGACTTCTGTAGATTGTCTTCTTATACTCTCGGATGGTTTTGTGGAGTATAGTCTTGGTTTTTTCTTCCTACACAAGAAATACAGATAAACATGTTTTTTAAATAAAGTCAAGGTGATCGATTCAAACCTTTTTAGCTTGATAATGTACTCATGGATAGGAAGTTATTAGTCTCGTCTTTTACCTCTGTCTGGAGAAATATCAGCTGCAGTTCGACATCTTTGTACTTTTCAATCAGCCTCTTTGTGTCAAGTGAAAATGTACCGATGACCCCGTTGAATGGTTCACATTTACTCTGATTTCTGAAACACGTTAACAAGTTGACATGTTTCATAACGGCAGCACTGGACATCAATAATGTCCTTTGTCTGTATGTATGATCTGACATAACTTGTATAAATGTATAATGTAGAATCTATTGATTCCAGACACTCAGTGAAGTTTTTATCACTGGTCAACAAAAGGTTTTATGTTCTCAGGAAGTCATTTCTTACGGGAAGGTCTTCTTGAACTCCTCGTCAATGCTGTCAGTCAAGTGTGAAGCCAGCTTTGCATTGAGGTTTATTTGTTTCCTCTTTTTTGGTTTGTGGGTGCCGTTGTTCGCAACCACACACTTCAGTATCTTGTGAAAAGCACTACCTTTCATCCCTCTCTGAGAAAGAACAGAAAACATGTGAAGACAGTTGTTATTCAGATTAAGAACCAAATCGTTGTTTTGATGTAATTCTAATTCAGATACGTACAGGATATAAGACAGACTTCAGGTCTCTTTGACATGACCTTTTTGATTTTTCAACCCCCTCACTGAGGCATTTTTCAAAGGTCTTATAAGCCTTTTCCATGGGTTTTCTGACTTTGTCCAGTTCACGCCTCATGTTTTCTTCAAGGTCTTTGCACACATCTGCTTTTTTACCAGCCTGAAATGAAACAACACATTCAGCATTAAAAACAATGAAAGCACAGTGCTGCCTAATTGTTGAAGACAGAATTTATTGTTTATTTATTCATGAAATTCTGTTGCTCAAGCAACCTCAATGGCCAAACTTTTTTAAATGTGACAACACTACAATATTTTTTCTTTTTAAACGCATCATTAACACATTTTCACTGGATTTAGGCAGAGTTTGCTTAACCATACTTATTCGTGATGAATATTATTTGTGTCTGTAAATCAATGAAAGAAGTGACTTATTCTTACCACGTCTCTGCAGCTGGCCCCTTGAATCAGACAAAGAATCCCATGAGCTCCAGACACGTAGTTTAATGTCTCTGAGTGACGGTCATTGAGACCTCGCAGAAATTCCTGAAGTTTGGGTATTTCTGTAAAAACGTACAGTTTGCAGCTTACATATCTGAACATACATATCATCACATTATTCACTCCTATTTGAATTAAAGTGTTTAACATAAACTAAAATAAAATAGGTTTTGAGCGTTATTTACAAAGGGCTGACATATGAAGACTTCACCCACCAGTTTCTTCTGGTGTGAGTCGTTTTTTCTTTAGAAACTCTTTGGAGCTCACTGTGAACACTTCGAAACAGTCTTCACTGAAATGTTTCTGAAAAAAAAAAAAAGGTTTTAAGGAAGCATTGAAGTTGTAGACAGTATTTGTGTTTGATTTCCCGTTGATCTATAAAACTCACCTTAACCTTGTGCAGTTTTCTGAATTCTTTGGTCACTTCTTCCTTGGCTCGCATGTTCCTTTTAGATATGAGTGCATGAACAGCAGCGGCTGAACTGTAAGAAAAGATTTGCATCAAGTTGCACTTCGTGCAGTATTAAGATCATCTTTTATTCCATACAGTCTTCACACCTCTCAGAATCAAAGTCAAAATGATCTTTTGTAAATCCTGTAACTGTTAAAGATAACTCTACCATTCATATTGTAAAAGATTTAAACTTTGCAGGTCTGTGATTTCTGACGGAGTTTTCTGGAAAGAACAAAGAATCTGAGTTGGCTGTTATTATGATGAAAATAAACAAAGTTTCTAAGCAGTTACATAATTAATAATGTGCTTTCCAGGAATTTCCCGAGAAATTTACACTTTCTAGGAAATTATATGATGAATGTTACATTTTTTCAAAATAAATGATAGAAATGTTATTTTCTAATGTTTCATTTCTTTTTCTGTGTGTGATCTCAAAACTGAGATCTACACTGAACTATGAATTTCCATCTCTAATAGTATTTGTATGTTCGTGTTCACTTGTGTTGTGTCGGGTCTATTCTGGCATCTTAAATCACTCACTGATCATCTGAATCTCCAAAATGATCAGACTTGGTGCAGATAAAGTGGATTTGCTGACACTCGCCACCATTTCCCATGAGGCTGCTGGCACTTTCCAAGATGTCCCAGGCTTCTTTCTCTGCTGCCGCTCGATTGATCTCAGTCACAACCCACACGGTAGAACAACTTCCAACAAACTGAAGGGGTATAACAATGAGGTAATCACAAATTAATGGTCAGTGCTTTGTAATAACATGATGTAACGGTTTCCAGATAGCACAGTAAAGCAGAATAAACAGCAGTGAATATGAATGAATGACCTCTTTCCACATTTTATCTCTGCTCTTGTTCCGGTCACCATTTCCAGGAAGATCCACAAGTGTGACATGTTGGAGAAGATCATTACGAGGCACCCTGACAGTCACACACCTCACCAGTGGCCAAAACCACCTCCTTTCTTCTTCACTGTCGCTGTCTTTCGAGTCACTTCTTGTGTATTTGGCAAGTTTTGCAGATAGCTCTTTAGCCTGCAACAAGCAACAAAATAATATTAAAACAAAGGTGATTTTATTGATATGAACATTCAAGTCAAGTCAGTGTTCATGGTCATGTCACTTAGGACCTTAACGCATACCTGTCAATACTGTGATTTGAAAATAAGGGACATTTTTAGGTGCCCCGCCCTGGTCTGGCCCCCATCCTTACCACTGTCAACATGCCCCTGACATTTAGACAAGGCTACACACAGTGAATCCTAAAATCACCGCTGGGCAACTACTTGCTTTAAGATATAGGAGGGGGCGATTACAAAAACGGATGGGAAAGATAATTTAATCCATGAGGTATAAAAAGCACCTCTGAACAGCATTGCTCTTCATTAAGTAGGTACTCCATCCCTCACACATTCAGCTGTCTTCTTCTTGTTTTACTGGCGCGTGCTGTCTGAGTGAATGACTCCTCGTCAACAGATGTGACAGCTGACGCTCAACAAACTGCTACTGCAGGAGGGGAACGCAGAAAACATCAAATAGGCAGTTATGCCTACTGACAACATGAGAGTCAACCCCTGCCTCTCTACAGATAGATAGATAGATAGATAGATAGATAGATAGATAGATAGATAGATAGATAGATAGATAGATTTTCTATTTTCTTCTTACTTACTGATTCACATTTCAAAGTCTTCTTCATGGAAAGGAGAAATTCAGGAACTTTTTTGAAATATTTGCTGTCCATGAGGTTTTCAGGGGATTTGTCTTTCCATTCTTCTCCATACACAGCTGAAAGCTTTTCAGCTGCGTCACGATCATCACTGTCATCTTCCTGATTATCTTTCTGATCATTTTCCTGATCATTTTCTGGATCTGCATTATTGTTAAAGAAATTAAATGAGGACCACAACTCCTCTTGCCAGTCCTGGAAAATAAAATAATAGTTATGTTTAACTTGGTATCATTAAACTGCATGTAATGCATCCAGAAACTGTAGTTTTGCAGCGATATCTTAACTTTTCAAATAGCTTTAGCTCGTTACCTCTTTTGTAATGAACTCAATTTCTGCCTCATACGTCGTGCTGTGCATGTTAGCCTCCACTTTGATTATGACTGAGGTACATGCACTGATGTCTCCAGAGGGCAGAAGATTCTTCTCTCCAATGATGGCATTTATCAACGAGCTTTTTCCAGCCCCAGTTTTACCAAAGACACCGACCAGCTCCCTCTTGTCTGTGTCCAAATCATCGATTTTATCACTGTTGTACAAGAGTTTAAATAGGGGTTAAATGATCGATTTAGGAAATCTCCCCCACCCTGAGCCTCAACTCCCTCAGTTCATCCCATCTCTGCATCACTCCATCCATCCATCTCCTAATCCACCATCTCTCCACCGTCATCCCTCCATCATTCCATCATTCACTCCCTCATCTCCTCACCCCTCGACCCTCATCCTAATGTATTACCATTCATCAGCTTTGCTCTCCTCCATCCATGATACGTATTAAACCATTATAAATCTCGATCTTATCAGCTGATAATGTATCAATAATCAAAATTGGCATTCCCCACCAAGTAAGTATTGTGCTCCTTCAGGGCAACTCTGTGCCATAAGGCCAAGAAACATCTGACTGTGTCAGAACATTTATTAAGTTCACATTTATTTTGTGCACAGTTTTAGTTAATGTATTGATCCAAACTGTTCGATTTGACTTCGTCTGTCCAGAGAATGTCCCTGTGTCACTTTCAGTGTGTAGGTTGATAAAAAACATTGAGCAAGACCTTCATTTTACATCATAGTACATTTTACATTTTCACCAAAATTAAGACTGGCTCAACACTACAGAGCAGTCTAAAATCTCTTAGTGAGCCTGGTCACTGGTCAGGAGTGGAACCACGTCAACAACAATGATTATGGAATATGAAAAACTTAATACTTACTTCAGAAACTTATTGAGCTTGTTGTCTTGTTTAGGTAGTCTCCTTTGAGCGTGACCCATGATGTTTTTCACATCAGACAGGATGATTCCTTCTGTCAAGAGTAAAAGTAAAAACTTGATGAGCAGGAACCATAAACCACTTTATTCACTCAGCAGTGATGCACAATCAGGTGTCTTCTTACACAAAAAAGGAGAAAAATAATGTGCAGCATGAGAGGAACTTATCTGCCACGTTAATGAAGGATGCCTCAGAGTGCATCTTCAGGTTTACATTATGGCCACTGACCAAAGGTAGTCTGGGTTTAAACCATCATATAGTTAAAGGCCATGGCTACATTTACTGATGCCTCACTTCCAATGTGTGGTACAGCTCGGCTCGGCTCGGCTCACTTGGAACCTTTAATTTGTTTGGTTGTTTGACAGTCAGGTAAGAATCTCCCCCGACATGCAGGGGGCGCTATCATCATCACAAACGCCATATTAGGTTGAAATTGTTTAAAAAGTAATATAAATACCTGTGTATGACGCCAGTGTAGTGCCACGTCGTTTTGGAGTTGCTGATTGCCATTGGCTGGACTCACCCTGTAGATCCAACTTTCTCTTCCCTTGTTGCATTTTTTTATAAATAAAAAAAAAGGAGCCAAAAAGAAAGGTTTTGGTTTCTCTCACAATATGAAAACCTGGTCACAATGTAGTTAATTAAACCAAAATATTAGTGCCTTGAACACATCAATGAACACTACATATAATCAATGAGATCCTATGTATCTCACCTTTACCACTTGTGTCACTGGTGGACGGCGAAGCCTGAGGATTAACACGAATATTTGATTCTTAAGAGAATGCATTCGATCAAGAAATGATATTCAGGGTTAAACGAGAAAGGACAAAGTTAAAATAACAGAAATGGGCCATGCTAGCTCGTGACGTGGATATAGACCACAGACAGAATGTGAGCAGTGCAGACATCATGAAGCTATCACGACTTTCAGCAGAAAATCAAAGGGGCACCAACAGCTGCTGAGGCCAATATGAGAGAACGCACTGTCTGCTTGAATGAGGCTGAAGAACTCATTTCATCTGTGGAAGATACAATTAACAATGTGCAGACGAACGTTAAAGACTGGGAGGACGAGATAAAGTTACTGATGTCTAAAACAGAAGACTGAGAGTGTAGAATCAGACATGACAACTCCAGAATAACAAGGAAAGGTTTCATGCTCGGGTTGATGTATAGTGCACTTCTTGTATGCATTTAATGAATAAAGGCCTGAACAAACATCTTTACAGTTCACATGATATTTAAATTTGTGTTTTCATGCAATCTGGGATGAGACTTTCAAACCTCTGAGGACTGGAGCAAATTAAAGGGCTAATAAGTGATCACAGCAGCATCCAGCAACAACCCCCTGAACCAATGAGACACTTCTTCAGTCAACGGTGACTTTGTCTCAGGACACTTCAGTGCCTCAAGTGCGTCTGCATGAAGAATAGAGGAATGTTCACTGATTATATGCCTGACAAATTCAGTGTCATCCTTACCTGAGCAGAGCCAGCTGCTCCTTCATGCTCCTGCTGACACTGCAGATAAAATAGTCTTAAGTGCGAGATCATGTAAACTTTTGGGCAGACATTGAAAATATAGATGATTATAATAAACTGATTAAATGTTATCTATTTTTCTGAAGCTTTATTCAACTTACTTGAGGAGATAAAGCAACTGTTTCCTGATACGTTGTGTTTTGCCCTTTCTGGTGACCAAAGAAAATACAATATCATAATACAATCCTTTGTATGTAGGCGTCATCAAAACTTGTTGATGCTCCCGTAAATGATAAATGTATGTACTGTATCTTCATAAGTCAGATTTATGAGACCAAATACAGTATTTGTGCAACATATCTTCACAGTGCAAATCATTACCTTTAAAAGCTTCAGTCTCCGCTTGAATGTTGCCCTTAGTCCCACTTTTGGCAACAAGTTATCAATGTCATGATCATCAAGGCAGAGAAAACTTTCCTCGCTAATCCATTCATCTGTAATTTAAATATATTCAGCTGAATCTTGGTCATGCAAAAATGAGAATAAATTTCAAATTGCTGCAGCAATTTATCTGATAAGGAGTGAAACAGGTGTTGGCTCAGCTGCTTATTTGACTTTTTTAAGAGCATGACAGCCTCACACAGCTGATAACTTTATGAACTGAGTCCATATTGATTTGACTCTATTTCATCTGTTGGTTACTTTTCAGTCTTGAGTTCAGTGCTGCTTGTGCTGAGATCCTCGTCTCAATGCTAATGCTCAATGAGCTCTCATCTCAATTCTCAGTGTTCTCAGATGCGAATGAACACCAGTTACTCTCAAATGAATGAAGCGTTCCTTCTATCTGTGTGAAAATGTACAAGACTTCAGTTGTGAGTGCTCTTGTGCTTATCAAACACAGACAGCAGACGGCAGAATTTATCAGCACTGATCCCTCCCATCATGGATATGTCAGCACTGTACTACAGAAATATGTTGCAGCATTTTTTATATATCTGGATCAGTAGATACTCATATTTCAGTACTGATAGGTCATATCAATGTTGTATAATATCTATACCAACACAGAAACTTGGTAATACTTTACCTTGAAATTTTTGGATGAACTCGGCGAGACCCCATTCAGTCAATTTGTTCCGAACAAAATCATCCATGACCAAATCCAGCAACTGGAAGAGAAACAAATCATCACTGCCCTTTAATCAGTTGACATTTTAAGACAGTTGTCATGGATGACAGAAAGTCGATGGAAGCAGAGCAAACGAACACCATCTTACTTATCAATGTACTGTAACTGTTGCCTGCTGAAGGCTTTGACTTTATTTCCAGTTTCCCACACTGACAGGTCATGTGTCTCATTTATAAAAGTGCATCAGATCCACCAAAAGTGTCCGTCAAAAATGACAAAAAATGGCACGCGTCTCATAAATGCACGTGCACCCGGAGGCATTGTTTATAAATCACAGTCCACCATGAAATGTGTGCACATGGATCAGCCTGCAAAAGTTTAGCTATCCTTGCTCAAATTTTCTGTTACTGTGAATAAAAGATGACCTGATTTCCAAGCAGTATAAAGTTAAAGATCACACATTTCTTGAATAATTTCAAGCAAGATTATTTGTTTATTTCCATCTTTTACTGTTTCAAAATAACAAAAAGGAAGAGGGCCACAAGAAAAAGTCTGGGCTCCTTGCATGGTCAGTACTTAGTGACACACCCTTTGACAATGTAGTCAGCTAAGAGTCTTTCCGTTCTTGTTTTTGGGGATTATCACCCATTCTTCTTTTCATGCACTGCTCTTTTGAGGTCTGTCCACAGGTGATGGTGATGTGAGGGCCATGTTAAAACCTTCAGCTTTCAGAGAGCTTTGTTTTCAATCAATTCTTCTTCTACTAATTTAACTATTTACAATCTCATTGCACATTCGGTCTACTTGCACAAAATGTTTTGTTGTTTTTTGCTGTAAATATTGTTTATATACTTTTTTTAATTATATTATTATGATATTATATAATATGTATTATATATTATAATACATATTTTATATTTCGTTTTACTTCGTTATATTTGTTATTTTTATTCCCGTTTATATTTTTTGTTACTTTTTCTAAATAATTGTGTATACATCCTGTGTTTACTGTATGTTTAATTGCTACTGCAACAAAATAATTTCCCAAATTGGGATCAATAAAGAAACCGTCTAAGTCTAGATATTAAACAGGGGTGCACGGACTCTTGCATGTAAACGGTTAATGCAGAGCATCTCCTGATTGCTACACAGATGTGCGTCACGTGGTACGTTACTATCGTTCATGGCAACAACAGAGAGGAGGGAAGTTCACAGGCAGAAATCTTTCTGGGTGTGGTGGAGGCCAGAAAAACTGCTGCGAGTGGCAACACGTTGCAAGTGTGTGGATATCTGTTCCATCAATTTTGACTCAAAAACATTATATTTGTATGTATTTGTCTGTATTGTATTAAAATTACGCACACTCTCTTATGCAGTACTGCTATTTAATATAATAGTGGGTTTTGTCTTCTTTGTATTTGCACTTTCTCCCACCGCTCCAAAGTTTCACTTTTGTCAAAACGAAAGAGGAAGAAAGACGTTCAGCTTTCCAGACTTTGTGGATTAAAAAAACATGTACAATTAAAGAATCATAATTAGCGGGCAGAAGTGCTCGTTTCAGATATATGAAAAGTTGGAATATATAAATATACACTGAATAAATAATGCATCTAATCATACAGCATGACTGGGTTATAAATCCCAAACAGTGCAAAAGAAAAAAGATACCATAGTCCAGTAACTTTCTCCATGATCTTACTGTTTAAATTAGAGTCTCTGTAATATGATCAGTCGTCAATTTAACGCACTGATTCAAGTGTACTTACGTTTGGTTCCTCTTCGATGCCCGAACATGTGGCGCTTGATCTAACTTGATCACGACTCTTTTATGTTGTCTCCACCTCTCTGCCCGGGAAGCACATTCAGGAAGATCAGTTCAAATCTAAACATGTTGCATGATCTGATGACATCACAACAAACACACCTCGCAGTCTTTAAAAGGCAGTGATTAACTTGTAACTTGTAAAAATACTCTACAAGTTAAAGCTGCATTCAGAATCATATTTAAGCAAAACTGTAAAAGTATTTTTAGTAAAATGTCCCAACTTTTTTTGGATCGGGGTTGTGTTGTATCAGTCACAGGAGCAGTTTATCTTTGGAACAAATGTTAGTTTTGATTCAGTTACTTCTGATGCATCGAGGTACATTTTTCTACTTGAGTTGGATTTTAAATGCAGGACTTTTACTTGTGATGGAGTGTTTTTACATTGTATTGGTAGTTTCACTTCATGATTACTTCTAGATTAAACATCTCTCCAGATCAGTGAAATAAAGATGGAGAATCCACCTGGAGAAAAGGGCTCTATTTCCATGTGAGCCAGGAGGTTAGATGACTCTGACCACTTGCTACAACAGTTTTTGTTTTGTTGGCACAAAGCAGCAGCCTGAGAAGACAACTTCATCCATGTATCAGACCATTATGTATCTGCAAGAAAGGCTGAGTTTTTTTCACCACTGATTTGGATTTTTCAATGTAGAAATCAGTACTTATTGCAAAAAGATGATGATATTCTTCTGATTTGACCTCTTTCATATGGAAATACTGCATGTTGTTGCAAATCACAAATCACAAACTTTTACTGTTGGTGTTTTTGGTTTCTTTTTTCCAGTGAAGCCTGTTTGTCGGCGTTGTTCCTGTGGCGTGTAAACATCACTTATAACTTGCTCACACCCAAAACAGACAAACCCATTGTTACGGCCCTGGCCGTATTGCGCTATGTGTTTGTTCCTGTGTGGTCCTGTGGCATCCTTTTGTCCGGTTCATGTTTTTGTGTGTGAGTGTGTGCTCTTTCTTTTTTTTTTTAGCAGCTGTGCTGGTCGTGCCCTCCTCCGTACACCAAGTGGTGTCGCTCTCCTATTGGTCCCTGCTGCAGCATCCAGCGTGTCTTAAGCCAGGGATGTCTCATTCACCGGGGGACTCGGCTTGACAGCAGTGACTCGTATGTTTATGGCGTTTTGGACTCAAGAGCTTTGTCCCCAGATCTCCGGTGTATTTTGTGGTAGAGTTAGTTTTGGTAGTGTGGTTTTTGGTGGTGGGTTTCGGATCTTCTCCAGGTTTTGGTTTGTAGTTTGTTACACGGTATATAGTCAGCACTATTTTGTTTTGTTTTGGCTGTGGCCCTTTTTTTTTTTTTTTTTTTACCTGTACATCAGGTCTCTTTTTGTTAATAACAATAAATTGATTGTTTACCATTGTACCTGGGTTTGGTCGTAGAGTATTTGTTGATTTGGAGACAAAGTTTGTTTTTTTGTCACTCTTTTATGTTGCGTCTTGGCTCCCCTAGACTGGGGCGTAACACCCATTAAAAACGAATACTCTCTGTTGATCCTGAAGCAACCCTGAAGGCAGAGGCCAGCCACATAACACAGGGTGTTTTCCTGCAACTGCTTTACTGGTTGAGTCATGTCATGCTACTGATATTAAAGTTTTTTTTCCCCTGTGATCCCACTTTTCTTTGGAATTCATTCTATCTTATGTGTTGACTTAAATTGTATTAATTTATATCTTGCACAGTAATACAGGAACTGATATGAGTGATGATGAACCCCTGCACCAACAAGCAGTAATAAAACCGGTCCTACTGATGCGTCTCCATACATTTGGTCCTTATACATGTCTGCAAGAGGAACTTTAATAACATGAACAAACAGAATACAACTGCACCTGTCATTACCATTAACCCTGAATGAATAACACCACACCTCAGCTGAAGCTGTTTGGACATAAAGAGCGATCATTATCAGGACGACAGCAGAACAAACACCGTTGCTTGTATGTCACAAAGTTTGGAAATGAACAGCATCAGGACTGTGGAGATCTTTTTCTCTCCAACATGAGAAATAAAGACAACAATACTTGTGAATGACAGGGTTGATGCCATAACAGTCAATAGGCATAAATGTGGTTTTGGGTGGCGAACCAACAGTAAGTATCACAATTAGTGCTGTAAAGCAGTTAAATCATTCATCTTATTAATTACATTCTTTGTGATTGTATAAATGGAAAAGTTCAGGTGAAAAAATGATTTCATTTTGATATTTTTTGCATGATGACATGTTTTTCAAAGATAATCTCTCATTCTTTTTCTTGCTGTCAGTTCTTTTTACACTGACTGATTTTCTTCAGTTACAGTGGTTTTCTCTTTCAGCTCTCTGTCACCATTTTGGCATTAAGGGTTGGGGTTTGAAGGAGGGTAAGAAGACCGTGATTTCCATATAATCTGCATGCTAAGGAGAGAACATCAGTCTTGAACCCGAGGTCCACTCTGAAGCCTCTGGCACTGCTGACACGTGACACTTTGACTCAAACATGAACTTGATTGAGGTTTATTTGCCAGTAAATCATATCAAGTACATTTCTACATTTAGAATCCGTGGAAATGAAAACAAAACAGTTGTTAACTAAATAACTGAATGACTTATTTCCCATCTAGTTTGTTCCATTTCTCATATTTGAACACACACAGAAAGTTTTTTTTTTTTTTTCAGTAAGCAACAGTTTTGATTTTGAACATGAAAGAAAAAAGTCATTGAAATCCCTGAAAGCGCCCCAATCAACTCATATGCCCAAATCATTAAAAAAAAATCAGAACATGGGGAAAAAACGTTTATGTATTTGAGAATAAAATCATTAAAAACTAAAAGTCTCTGGGACTTCATCACCGTGTAGAGGCTAAAACTAGTTCCATGAAAACCACAACGTCCCTGCTGTGAATCTGACTGCCCTTCCCACATTTTCTCTGATTTTCAATCAATAAATGGTAAAAAAAAAAAAAAAAAAAATTCCCCCCCAAAATAAAATCTAATCTAAACTCTCTCTCATCTAACAGCAAGGTTAGCATTGACAAGTCATGAAGGTAGAGCTGTCACATGATCCATTCTGTTATCTGTTTGAAAGCTTGGTTTGGATCAGTCGCTGTCACTAAAACACACCTGTGCACATGTCATGGATGCAGTGCAGCTCCTGGGCCAGCTGCAGATTCAGGCCTAGCATCATGAAAAGCACTGTTAGCATGATCAAGAACATCTTATAATCAGGCATTATGCAGAAATAATGCAATCAGGCCAATTATGGAGACATTTTAACAGATGTTTTACCACATTAGTCTTCTTCATCCGGACTCCCGATCAGGACCTTGTAGTATTTCTTCACCTCTGCAAGCTCCACTTTAACATCTTAAAAAGAAAAATGCCTTGTTTATGAGTTCGCTATTAATTACACTGCTGCGAGTTTGTCCACTAGTTCATTTCAAAACAATTATCACAGTATTTTAAGTGATTATCATGTTTTCATTTTGATGCCTTCCCTTTACCTGGGAGTGAGTCACCATCTGTCTTGAGTGACAGCTCGATTGATTTCTGCAGTGTGTCCTTGAGCGTCTTCAGGATGTACTCCTAATTCAGCAACAAAATCATCATCACTGACTCATACGGCCAAATACTGTGTTCAAGATTAGCTGAAAGCTGCATGGATTAACTGCTGAAATGGAGGCTCAGAGGGCTGCTCAGACAGGAAAAACAGTTCATAGCTGCTGAGCTTAATAATGACGCTGCATGTTTGTAACAGCGCCTGCAGTGTTTTAGTAGCATAAGCAACTTTCAGGATGATGCATGTTTCACTAGAATAGAGAAAAAGCCTTCATGTAAATGATGACATAGAATAGTGGATATAGATGTGCAGCAAATGTGTTTTATTTTGTCATCACTGTATGACAAACTACAAAACATGACAAACCTTCAAGTATGTCAGCTGGCTCAACATAACATCTCTGGTCTGCTCAAACATGGTGTCCTTTGAATAATGTATGTGCTTCTCAATAGCGCTCCTCATTTTTTCCAGCGTGCCTGATCCTTCAAATCCTGCTGCAGCTACAAAAAAACAGAACATTTCTGCACAAACACAATGAATGTAAACATGTATTATTATGCTGTCAGGCTGTACGTGTCATGATCTTACTCTGATAACATTCTTCCATGGTTTCCCCAATTGTCTCCGTCAGACTTCTGTAGATTGTCTTCTTATACTCTCGGATGGTTTTGTGGAGTATAGTCTTGGTTTTTTCTTCCTACACAAGAAATACAGATAAACATGTTTTTTAAATAAAGTCAAGGTGATCGATTCAAACCTTTTTAGCTTGATAATGTACTCATGGATAGGAAGTTATTAGTCTCATCTTTTACCTCTGTCTGGAGAAATATCAGCTGCAGTTCGACATCTTTGTACTTTTCAATCAGCCTCTTTGTGTCAAGTGAAAATGTACCGATGACCCCGTTGAATGGTTCACATTTACTCTGATTTCTGAAACACGTTAACAAGTTGACATGTTTCATAACGGCAGCACTGGACGTCAATAATGTCCTTTGTCTGTATGTATGATCTGACATAACTTGTATAAATGTATAATGTAGAATCTATTGATTCCAGACACTCAGTGAAGTTTTTATCACTGGTCAACAAAAGGTTTTATGTTCTCAGGAAGTCATTTCTTACGGGAAGGTCTTCTTGAACTCCTCGTCAATGCTGTCAGTCAAGTGTGAAGCCAGCTTCGCATTGAGGTTTATTTGTTTCCTGTGTTTTGGTTTGTGGGTGCCGTTGTTCTCAACCACACACTTCAGTATCTTGTGAAAAGCACTCCCTGACACCCTTTTCTGAAACAGAACAGAAAACATGTGAAGACAGTTGTTATTCAGATTAAGAACCAAATCGTTGTTTTGATGTAATTCTAATTCAGATACGTACAGGATATAAGACAGACTTCAGGTCTCTTTGACATGACCTTTTTGATTTTGCAACCCCCTCACTGAGGCATTTTTCAAAGGTCTTATAAGCCTTTTCCATGGGTTTTCTGACTTTGTCCAGTTCACGCCTCATGTTTTCTTCAAGGTCTTTGCACACATCTGCTTTTTTACCAGCCTGAAATAAAACAACACATTCAGCATTAAAAACAATGAAAGCACAGTGCTGCCTAATTGTTGAAGACAGAATTTATTGTTTATTTATTCATGAAATTCTGTTGCTCAAGCAACCTCAATGGCCAAACTTTTTTAAATGTGACAACACTACAATATTTTTTCTTTTTAAACGCATCATTAACACATTTTCACTGGATTTAGGCGAGTTTGCTTAACCATACTTATTCGTGATGAATATTATTTGTGTCTGTAAATCAATGATAGAAGTGACTTATTCTTACCACGTCTCTGCAGCTGGCCCCTTGAATCAGACAAAGAATCCCATGAGCTCCAGACACGTAGTTTAATGTCTCTGAGTGACGGTCATTGAGACCTCGCAGAAATTCCTGAAGTTTGGGTAATTCTGTAAAAACGTACAGTTTGCAGCTTACATATTTGAACATAAATATCATCACATTATTCACTCCTATTTGAATTATAGTGTTTAACATAAACGAAAACAAAATAGGTTTTGAGCGTTATTTACAAAGGGCTGACATATGAAGACTTCACCCACCAGTTTCTTCTGGTGTGAGTCGTTTTTTCTTTAGAAACTCTTTGGAGCTCACTGTGAACACTTCGAAACAGTCTTCACTGAAATGTTTCTGAAAAAAAAAAAAAAAAGGTTTTAAGGAAGCATTGAAGTTGTAGACAGTATTTGTGTTTGATTTCCCGTCGATCTATAAAACTCACCTTAACCTTGTGCAGTTTTCTGAATTCTTTGGTCACTTCTTCCTTGGCTCGCATGTTCCTTTTAGATATGAGTGCACGAACAGCAGCGGCTGAACTGTAAGAAAAGATTTGCATCAAGTTGCACTTCGTGCAGTATTTAGATCATCTTTTATTCCATACAGTCTTCTCACCTCTCAGAATAAAAGTCAAAATTATCTTTTGTAAATCCTGTAACTGTTAAAGATAACTCTACCATTCATATTGTAAAAGATTTAAACTTTGTAGGTCCATGATTTCTGACGGAGTTTTCTGGAAAGAACAAAGAATCTGAGTTGGCTGTTATTATGAAAATAAACAAAGTTTCTAAGCAGTTACATAATTAATAATGTGCTTTCCAGGAATTTCCCGAGAAATTTACACTTTCTAGGAAATTATATGATGAATGTTACATTTTTTCAAAATAAATGATAGAAATGTTATTTTATAATGTTTCATTTTCTTTTCTGTGTGTGATCCCAAAACTGAGATCTACACTGAACTATGAATTTCCATCTCTAATAGTATTTGTATGTTCGTGTTCACTCGTGTTGTGTCGGGTCTATTCTGGCATCTTAAATCACTCACTGATCATCTGAATCTCCAAAATGATCAGACTTGGTGCAGATAAAGTGGATTTGCTGACACTCGCCACCATTTCCCATGAGGCTGCTGGCACTTTCCAAGATGTCCCAGGCTTCTTTCTCTGCTGCCGCTCGATTGATCTCGGTCACAACCCACACGGTAGAACAACTTCCAACAAACTGAAGGGGTATAACAATGAGGTAATCACAAATTAATGGTCAGTGCTTTGTAATAACATGATGTAACGGTTTCCAGATAGCACAGTAAAGCAGAATAAACAGCAGTGAATATGAATGAATGACCTCTTTCCACATTTTATCTCTGCTCTTGTTCCGGTCACCATTTCCAGGAAGATCCACAAGTGTGACATGTTGGAGAAGATCATTACGAGGCACCCTGACAGTCACACACCTCACCAGTGGCCAAAACCACCTCCTTTCTTCTTCACTGTCGCTGTCTTTCGAGTCAATTCTTGTGTATTTGGCAAGTTTTGCAGATAGCTCTTCAGCCTGCAACAAGCAACAAAATAATATTAAAACAAAGGTGATTTTATTGATATGAACATTCAAGTCAAGTCAGTGTTCATGGTCATGTCACTTAGGACCTTAACGCATACCTGTCAATACTGTGATTTGAAAATAAGGGACATTTTTAGGTGCCCCGCCCTGGTCTGCCCCCCATCCTTACCACTGTCAACATGCCCCTTACATTTAGACAAGGCTACACACAGTGAATCCTAAAATCACTGCTGGGCAACTACTTGCTTTAAGATATCAGACAACAAGGACTGGGTCAACTAGTTACTAGATACCTGGTTGAAAGGGAAATGCTGTGAAGGCTGCGTTCAATGTGTAAAAACATAAAAGGGCTTAGACATTCAGCAGTTTATTTATGTATGCTTCAATTGTGATTTTAAGGGATACATCTGGCATGTGGGACAATTAGTAGGAGAGGGCGATTCCAAAAACGGATGGGAAAGATAGTATAATATAACAACAATATATAAGAACATTGCTCTTCATTAAGGACGGGTAAGCCTCGTCCTCTTTGATGAGATACTTTTAAGCCTTTTTGGCAAGTACTCCATCCCTCACACATTCAGCTGTCTTCTTCTTGTTTTACTGGCGCGTGCTGTCTGAGTGAATGACTCCTCGTCAACAGATGTGACAGCTGACGCTCAACAAACTGCTACTGCAGGAGGGGAACGCAGAAAACATCAAATAGGCAGTTATGCCTACTGACAACATGAGAGTCAACCCCTGCCTCTCTACAGATAGATAGATAGATAGATAGATAGATAGATAGATAGATTTTCTATTTTCTTCTTACTTACTGATTCACATTTCAAAGTCTTCTTCATGGAAAGGAGAAATTCAGGAACTTTTTTGAAATATTTGCTGTCCATGAGGTTTTCAGGGGATTTGTCTTTCCATTCTTCTCCATACACAGCTGAAAGCTTTTCAGCTGTGTCACGATCATCACTGTCATCTTCCCGATCATTTTCTAGATCTGCATTATTGTTAAAGAAATTAAATGAGGACCACAACTCCTCTTGCCAGTCCTGGAAAATAAAATAATAGTTATGTTTAACTTGGTATCATTAAACTGCATGTAATGCATCCAGAAACTGTAATTTTGCAGCGATATCTTAACTTTTCAAATAGCTTTAGCTCGTTACCTCTTTTGTAATGAACTCAATTTCTGCCTCATACGTCGGGCTGTGCATGTTAGCCTCCACTTTGATTATGACTGAGGTACATGCACTGATGTCTCCAGAGGGCAGAAGATTCTTCTCTCCAATGATGGCATTTATCAACGAGCTTTTTCCAGCCCCAGTTTTACCAAAGACACCGACCAGCTCCCTCTTGTCTGTCTCCAAATCATCGATTTTATCACTGTTGTACAAGAGTTTAAATAGGGGTTAAATGATCGATTTTGGAAATCTCCCCCACCCTGAGCCTCAACTCCCTCAGTTCATCCCATCTCTGCATCACTCCATCCATCCATCTCCTAATCCACCATCTCTCCACCGTCATCCCTCCATCATTCCATCATTCACTCCCTCATCTCCTCACCCCTCGACCCTCATCCTAATGTATTACCATTCATCAGCTTTGCTCTCCTCAATCCATGATACGTATTAAACCATTATAAATCTCGATCTTATCAGCTGATAATGTATCAATAATCAAAATTGGCATTCCCCACCAAGTAAGTATTGTGCTCCTTCAAGGCAACTCTGTGCCATAAGGCCAAGAAACATCTGACTGTGTCAGAACATTTATTAAGTTCACATTTATTTTGTGCACAGTTTTAGTTAATGTATTGATCCAAACTGTTCGATTTGACTTTGTCTGTCCAGAGAATGTCCCTGTGTCACTTTCAGTGTGTAGGTTGATAAAAAACATTGAGCAAGACCTTCATTTTAAATCATAGTACATTTTACATTTTCACCAAAATTGAGACTGGCTCAACACTACAGAGCAGTCTAAAATCTCTTAGTGAGCCTGGTCACTGGTCAGGAGTGGAACCACGTCAACAACAATGATTATGGAATATGAAAAACTTAATACTTACTTCAGAAACTTATTGAGCTTGTTGTCTTGTTTAGACAGTCTCCTTTGAGCGTGACTCATGATGTTTTTCACATCAGACAGGATGAGTCCTTCTGTCAAGAGTAAAAGTAAAAACTTGATGAGCAGGAACCATAAACCACTTTATTCACTCAGCAGTGATGCACAATCAGGTGTCTTCTTACACAAAAAAGGAGAAAAATAATGTGCAGCATGAGAGGAACTTATCTGCCACGTTAATGAAGGATGCCTCAGAGTGCATCTTCAGGTTTACATTATGGCCACTGACCAAAGGTAGTCTGGGTTTAAACCATCATATAGTTAAAGGCCATGGCTACGTTTACTGATGCCTCACTCCCAATGTGTGGTATGGCTTGGCTTGGCTCGGCTCACTTGGAACCTTTAATTTGTTTGGTTGTTTGACAGTCAGGTAAGAATCTACCCCGACATGCAGGGGGCGCTATCATCATCACAAACGCCATATTAGGTTGAAATTGTTTAAAAAGTAATATAAATACCTGTGTATGACGCCAGTGTAGTGCCACGTCGTTTTGGAGTTGCTGATTGCCATTGGCTGGACTCACCCTGTAGATCCAACTTTCTCTTCCCTTGTTGCATTTTTTTATAAATAAAAAAAAAGGAGCCAAAAAGAAAGGTTTTGGTTTTTCTCACAATATGAAAACTTGGTCACAATGTAGTTAATTAAACCAAAATATTAGTGCCTTGAACACATCAATGAACACTACATATAATCAATGAGATCCTGTGTATCTCACCTTTACCACTTGTGTCACTGGTGGACGGCGAAGCCTGAGGATGAACATGAATATTTGATTCTTAAAAAATGTATCTGATCAAGAAATGATATTCAGGGGACATCTGGATTGGAAACCCGAGTGATTGCTTCTTCTCCATCATTAACAATCTCATTATTTGCATTTAACCACCCTGAGACCCTTTAAAAACTTGTACTAATCTAATCTTGAGTTTTGAGGAAAATAAAATGCTGAAGTCTGGAAAAAAGGACAAAGTTAAAATAACAGAATTGGGCCATGCTAGCTCGTGACGTGGATATAGACCACAGACAGAATGTGAGCAGTGCAGACATCATGAAGCTATCACGACTTTCAGCAGAAAATCAAAGGGGCACCAACAGCTGCTGAGTCTGCTTGAATGAGGCTGAAGAACTCATTTCATCTGTGGAAGATACAATTAACAATGTGCAGACGAACATTAAAGACCGGGAGGCTGAGATAAAGTTACTCATGTCTAAAACAGATGACTGAGAGTGTAGAATCAGACATGACAACTCCAGAATAACAAGGAAAGGTTACATGCTCGGGTTGATGTATAGTGCACTTCTTGTATGCATTTAATGAATAACGGCCTGAACAAACATCTTTACAGTTCACATGATATTTGAATTTGTGTTTTCATGCAATCTGGGATGAGACTTTCAAACCTCTGAGGACTGGAGCAAATTAAAGGGCTAATAAGTGATCACAGCAGCATCCAGCAACAACCCCCTGAACCAATGAGACACTTCTTCAGTCAACGGTGACTTTGTCTCAGGACACTTCAGTGCCTCAAGTGCGTCTGCATGAAGAATAGAGGAATGTTCACTGATTATATGCCTGACAAATTCAGTGTCATCCTTACCTGAGCAGAGCCAGCTGCTCCTTCATGCTCCTGCTGACACTGCAGATAAAATAGTCTTAAGTGCGAGATCATGTAAACTTTTGAGCAGACATTGAAAATATAGATGATTATAATAAACTGATTAAATGTTATTTATTTTTCTGAAGCTTTATTCAACTTACTTGAGGAGATAAAGCAACTGTTTCCTGATTCGTTGTGTTTTGTCCTTTCTGGTGACCAAAGAAAATACAATATCATAATACAATCCGTTGTATGTAGGCGTCATCAAAACTTGTTGATGCTCCCGTAAATGATAAATGTATGTACTGTATCTTCATAAGTCAGATTTATGAGACCAAATACAGTATTTGTGCAACATATCTTCACAGCGCAAATCATTACCTTTAAAAGCTTGAGTCTCTTCTTGAATCTTGCCCGTTGTCCCACTTTTGGCAACAAGTTATCAATGTCATGATCACCAAGGCAGAGAAAACCTTCCTCGTCAATGTCTTCATCTGTAATTTAAAAATATTCAGTTGAATCTTGGTCATGCAAAAATGAGAATAAATTTCAAATTGCTGCAGCAATTTATCTGATAAGGAGTGAAACAGGTGTTGGCTCAGCTGCTTATTTGACTTTTTTAAGAGCATGACAGCCTCACACAGCTGATAACTTTATGAACTGAGTCCATATTGATTTGACTCTATTTCATCTGTTGGTTACTTTTCAGTCTTGAGTTCAGTGCTGCTTGTGCTGAGATCCTCGTCTCAATGCTAATGCTCAATGAGCTCTCATCTCAATTCTCAGTGTTCTCAGATGCTAATGAACACCAGTTACTCTCAAATGAATGAAGCGTTCCTTCTATCTGTGTGAAAATGTACAAGACTTCAGTTGTGAGTGCTCTTGTGCTTATCAAACACAGACAGCAGTTGGCAGAATTTATCAGCACTGATCCCTCCCATCATGGATATGTCAGCACTGTACTACAGAAATATGTTACACCATTTTTTTTATATCTGGATTAGTAGATACTCATATTTCAATATTGATATAGGTCATATCAATGTTGTATAATATCTATACCAACAGAGAAACTTGGTAATACTTTACCTTGAAATTTTTGTATGAACTCGGTGAGACCCCATTCAGTCAATTTGTTGCGAACAAAATCATCCATGACCAAATCCAGCAACTGGAAGAGAAACAAATTATCATTGCCCTTTAATCAGTTGACATTTTAAGACAGTTGTCATGGATGACACAAAGTCGATGGAAGCAGAGCAAACGAACACCATCTTACTTATCAATGTACTGTAACTGTTGCCTGCTGAAGGCTTTGACTTTATTTCCAGTGTCCCACACTGACAGGTCATGTGTCTCATTTATAAAAGTGCATCAGATCCACCAAAAGTGTCCGTCAAAAATGACAAAAAATGGCATGCGTCTCATAAATGCACGTGCACCCGGAGGCATTGTTTATAAATCACAGTCCACCATGAAATGTGTGCACATGGATCAGCCTGCAAAAGTTTAGCTATCCTTGCTCAAAATTTCTGTTACTGTGAATAACGACGTAACCAAAAGATGACCTGATTTCCAAGCTGTATAAAGTTAAAGATCACACATTTCTTGAATTATTTCAAGCAAGATTATTTGTTTATTTCCATCTTTTACTGTTTCAAAATAACAAAAAGGAAGAGGGCCACAAGAAAAAGTCTGAGCTCCTTGCATGGTCAGTACTTAGTGACACACCCTTTGACAATGTGGTCAGCTTAGAGTCTTTCAGTTCTTGTTTTTGGGGATTAGCGCCCATTCTTCTTTTCATGCACTGCTCTTTTGAGGTCTGTCCACAGGTGATGTTGATGTGAGGGCCATGGTAAAACCTTCAGCTTCCAGAGAGCTTTGTTTTCGATCAATTCTTCTACTAATTTAACTATTTACAATCTCATTGCACATTCGGTCTACTTGCACAAAATGTTTTGTTGTTTTTTGCTGTAAATATTGTTTATATACTTTTTAAAATTATATTATTATGATATTATATAATATGTATTATATATTCTAATACATATTATATATTTAGTTTTACTTCGTTATATTTTTTATTTTTATTCCTGTTTATATTTTTAATTACTTTTTCTAAATAACTGTGTATACATCCTGTGTTTGCTGTATGTTTAATTGCTACTGCAACAAAATAATTTCCCAAATTGGTCTAGATTTTAAACAGGGGTGCACGGACTCTTGCATGTAAACGGTTAATGCAGAGCATCTCCTGATTGCTACACAGATGTGCGTCACGTGGTACGTTACTATCGTTCATGGCAACAACAGAGAGGAGGGAAGTTCACAGGCAGAAATCTTTCTGGGCGTGGTGGAGGCCAGAAAAACTGCTGCGAGTGGCAACACGTTGCAAGTGTGTGGATATCTGTTCCATCAATTTTGACTCAAAAATATTATATTTGTATGTATTTGTATGTATTGTATTAAAATTACGCACACTCTCTTATGCAGTACTGCTATTTAATATAATAGTGGGTTTCGTCTTCCTTGTATTTGCACTTTCTCCCACCGCTCCAAAGTTTCACTTTTGTCAAAACGAAAGAAAAGAAAGACGTTCAGCTTTCCAGACTTTGGATTAAAAAAACATGTACAAGTAAAGAGTCATAATTAGCGGGCAGAAGTGCTCGTTGCAGATATATGAAAAGTTGGAATATATAAATATACACTGAATAAATAATACATGTATATCATACAGCATGACTGGGTTATAAATCCCAAACAGTGCAAAAGAAAAAAGATAACATAGTCCAGTAACTTTCTCCACGATCTTACTGTTTAACTTAGAGTCTCTGTAATATGATCAGTCGCCAATTTAACACACTGATTCAAGTGTACTTACGTTTGGTTCCTCTTCAGTGCCCGAACATCTGCCGCTTGATCTAACTTGATCACGACTCTTTTATGTTGTCTCCACCTCTCTGCCCGGGAAGCACATTCAGGAAGATCAGTTCAAATCTAAACATGTTGCATGATCTGATGACATCACAACAAACACACCTTGCAGTCTTTAAAAGGCAGTGACGGAAGAAGTACTTACTTAACTTGTAAAAATACTCTACAAGTTAAAGCTGCATTCACAATCGTATTTAAGCAAAACTGTAAAAGTATTTAGTATTTATAGTCGTCCTGATAATGATCGCGCTTTATGTCCAAACAGCTTCAGTTGTATTCTGTTTGTTCATGTTATCAAAGCAAAATGGGACATGCAGACGTGAATAAGTGTGAAATGTATGGACACGTATCAGTAGGACCAGTTTTATTACTGCTCATCGGTGCAGAGGTTTATCATCACTCATATCAGTTCCTGTATTACTGTGCAAGAAATGAATTAATACAATTTTTTCGCTACATAAAATGAAAAAAGGGGTCACAGGGGTAAAAAAAACTGAAATATCAGTGGCGTGACATCACTCAACCACATAATGTTGCAGTAAAACACCCTGTGTTATGTGGCTGGCCTCTGCCTTCAGGGTTAATTCAGGATCAACAGAGAGTATTCGTTTTTAATGGGTTAGGGTTAAGCGTTTTTTTTTTGGGTGTGAGCAAGTTATAAGTGATGTTCACATGTGATAGGAATGATGCCAGCAAAAAAGCTTCCCTGGAATAAAATAAAAAAATAAAATAAAATTGTGATTTGTGATTTGCAACAACATGCAGATTTTCCATATGAAAGAGGTCAAATCAGAAGAATATCATCAACTTTTTGCAATTTCTACGTTGAAAAATCCAAATCAGTGGTGAAAAAAACTCAACCTTTCTTGCAGATACATAATGGTCTGATACATGGATGAAGTTGTCTTCTCAGGCTGCTGCTTTGTGCCAACAAAACAAAAACTGTTGTAGCAAGTGGTCAGAGTCATCTAACCTCCTGGCTCACATGGAAATAGAGCCCTTTTCTCCAGGTGGATTCTCCATCTTTATTTCACTGATCTGGAGAGATGTTTAATCTAGAAGTAATCATGAAGTGAAACTACCAATACATTGTAAAAATACTCCATCACAAGTAAAAGTCCTGCATTTAAAATCCGACTCAAGCTGAAAAAATGTACCTCAATGCATCAGAAGTAACAGAATCAAAACTAACATTTGTTCCAAAGATAAACTGCTCCTGTGACTGATACAACACAACCCCGATCCAAAAAAAGTTGGGACATTTTACTAAAAATACTTTTACAGTTTTGCTTAAATATGATTCTGAATGCAGCTTTAACTTGTAGAGTATTTTTACAAGTTAAGTAAGTACTTCTTCCATCACTGCCTTTTAAAGACTGCGAGGTGTGTTTGTTGTGATGTCATCAGATTATGCAACATATTTAGATTTGAACTGATCTTCCTGAATGTGCTTCCTGGGCAGAGAGGTGGAGACAACATAAAAGAGTCGTGATCAAGTTAGATCAAGCGCCAGATGTTCGGGCATTGAAGAGGAACCAAACGTAAGTACACTTGAATCAGTGCGTTAAATTGACGACTGATCATATTACAGAGACTCTAAGTTAAACAGTAAGATCGTGGAGAAAGTTACTGGACTATGTTATCTTTTTTCTTTTGCACTGTTTGGGATTTATAACCCAGTCATGCTGTATGATATACATGTATTATTTATTCAGTGTATATTTATATATTCCAACTTTCCATATATCTGCAACGAGCACTTCTGCCCGCTAATTATGATTCTTTAATTGTACATGTTTTTTAAATCCACAAAGTCTGGAAAGCTGAACGTCTTTCTTTTCTTTCGTTTTGACAAAAGTGAAACTTTGGAGCGGTGGGAGAAAGTGCAAATACAAGGAAGACGAAACCCACTATTATATTAAATAGCAGTACTGCATAAGAGAGTGTGCGTAATTTTAATACAATACAGACAAATACATACAAATATAATATTTTTGAGTCAAAATTGATGGAACAGATATCCACACACTTGCAACGTGTTGCCACTCGCAGCAGTTTTTCTGGCCTCCACCACACCCAGAAAGATTTCTGCCTGTGAACTTCCCTCCTCTCTGTTGTTGCCATGAACATAGTAACGTACCACGTGACGCACATCTGTGTAGCAATCAGGAGATGCTCTGCATTAACCGTTTACATGCAAGAGTCCGTGTGCCCCTGTTTAAAATCTAGACTTAGACGGTTTCTTTATTGATCCCAATTTGGGAAATTATTTTGTTGCAGTAGCAATTAAACATACAGCAAACACAGGATGTATACACAATTATTTAGAAAAAGTAACAAAAAATATAAACGGGAATAAAAATAAAAAATATAACGAAGTAAAACTAAATATAAAATATGTATTATAATATATAATACATATTATATAATATCATAATATTATAATAAAAATACAATAGAACTAAGTATATAAAGAGTATTTACAGCAAAAAACAACAAAACATTTTGTGCAAGTAGACCGAATGTGCAATGAGATTGTAAATAGTTAAATTAGTAGAAGAAGAATGGATTGAAAACAAAGCTCTCTGAAAGCTGAAGGTTTTACCATGGCCCTCACATCAACATCACCTGTGGACAGACCTCAAAAGAGCAGTGCATGAAAAGAAGAATGGGCGCTAATCCCCAAAAACAAGAACTGAAAGACTCTTAGCTGACTACATTGTCAAAGGGTGTGTCACTAAGTACTGACCATGCAAGGAGCCCAGACTTTTTCTTGTGGCCCTCTTCCTTTTTGTTATTTTGAAACAGTAAAAGATGGAAATAAACAAATAATCTTGCTTGAAATTATTCAAGAAATGTGTGATCTTTAACTTTATACTGCTTGGAAATCAGGTCATCTTTTGGTTACGTCATTATTCACAGTAACAGAAATTTTGAGCAAGGATAGCTAAACTTTTGCAGGCTGATCCATGTGCACACATTTCATGGTGGACTGTGATTTATAAACAATGCCTCCGGGTGCACGTGCATTTATGAGACGCATGCCATTTTTTGTCATTTTTGACGGACACTTTTGGTGGATCTGATGCACTTTTATAAATGAGACACATGACCTGTCAGTGTGGGACACTGGAAATAAAGTCAAAGCCTTCAGCAGGCAACAGTTACAGTACATTGATAAGTAAGATGGTGTTCGTTTGCTCTGCTTCCATCGACTTTGTGTCATCCATGACAACTGTCTTAAAATGTCAACTGATTAAAGGGCAATGATAATTTGTTTCTCTTCCAGTTGCTGGATTTGGTCATGGATGATTTTGTTTGGAACAAATTGACTGAATGGGGTCTCACCGAGTTCATCCAAAAATTTCAAGGTAAAGTATTACCAAGTTTCTGTGTTGGTATAGATATTATACAACATTGATATGACCTATCAATACTGAAATATGAGTATCTACTGATCCAGATATATAAATAAATTCTGCCAACTGCTGTCTGTGTTTGATAAGCACAAGAGCACTCACAACTGAAGTCTTGTACATTTTCACACAGATAGAAGGAACGCTTCATTCATTTGAGAGTAACTGCTGTTCATTAGCATCTGAAAACACTGAGAATTGAGATGAGAGCTCATTGAGCATTAGCATTGAGACGAGGATCTCAGCACAAGCAGCACTGAACTCAAGACTGAAAAGTAACCAACAGATGAAATACAGTCAAATCAATATGGACTCAGTTCATAAAATTATCAGCTGTCTGAGGCTGTCATGCTCTTAAAAAAGTCAAATAAGCAGCTGAGCCCAAACCTGTTTCACTCCTTATCAGATAAATTGCTGCAGCAATTTGAAATTTATTCTCATTTTTGCATGACCAAGATTCAACTGAATATTTTTAAATTACAGATGAAGGCGTTGACGAAGAAAGTTTTCTCTGCCTTGATGATGATGACATTGTTAAGCTGATACCAATGGTGGGACCAAGGGCAAAATTCAAGAGGAGACTTAAGCTTTTAAAGGTAATGATTTGCACTGTAAAGATACTTTAAACAAATACTGTATTTGGTCTCATAAATCTGACTTATTTACACACACGCATTCATAATTTACAGGAGGATCAAGTTTTAATTAATATTGTATTTTCTTTGGCCACCAGGAAAACACAATGAATCAGGAGACAGCTGATTTATCTCCTCAAGTAAGTTGAATAAAGCTTCAGAAAAATAGATAACATTTAATCAATTTATTATAATCATCTATATTTTCAATGTCTGCTCAAAAGTTTACATGATCTCGCACTTAAGACTATTTTATCTGCAGTGTCAGCAGGAGCATGAAGGAGCAGCTGGCTCTGCTCAGGTAAGGATGACACTGAATTTGTCAGGCATATAATCAGTGAACATTCCTCTATTCTTCATGCAGACGCACTTGAGGCACTGAAGTGTCCTGAGACAAAGTCACCGTTGACTGAAGAAGTGTCTCATTGGTTCAGGGGGTTGTTGCTGGATGCTGCTGTGATCACTTATTAGCCCTTTAATTTGCTCCAGTCCTCAGAGGTTTGAAAGTCTCATCCCAGATTGCATGAAAACACAAATTCAAATATCATGTGAACTGTAAAGATGTTTGTTCAGGCCGTTATTCATTAAATGCATACAAGAAGTGCACTATACATCAACCCGAGCATGAAACCTTTCCACGTCACGAGCTAGCATGGCCCATTTCTGTTATTTTAACTTTGTCCTTTCTCGTTTAACCCTGAATATCATTCCTTGATCGAATGCATTCTCTTAAGAATCAAATATTCATGTTCATCCTCAGGCTTCGCCGTCCACCAGTAACACAAGTGGTAGAGGTGAGATACACAGGATCACACTGTATTAGATGTAGTGTTCATTGATGTGTTCAAGGCACTAATATTTTGTTTTAATTAACTATATTGTGACCAAGTTTTCATATTGTGAGAGAAACCAAAACCTGTCTTTTTGTCTCCTTTTTTTATATGAAAAAAAAAAAAAAATCCAACAAGGGAAGAGAAAGTTGGATCTACAGGGTGAGCCCAGCAAAAGACAATCACCAACCACAAAGCAACGACGTGGCACTACACCGGCATCACACCAAGGTATTTATGTAACTTTCTTAACAATTTCAACCTAATATGGTGTTAAAACTTTTATTTGATGACATCTTGACTTGTATAGGAAATGTCTGTTTCTTTATCTTGGCCACAGAAACTATTTATTCATTTCCTGGCCTGGGGTCTGTAAACTGTCAACGGCACGCATGTAATGTAATAATGTACCACATCCACTGATTTCCACACATATAGCAATAACCCACAAATGCCCAGGAGCTGAAAGAAACAAACGAAAGTATCTGTTTGACTACAGCGTCGGGTGACATTTCCTCCACTAGGATCGTCACGTACTGTAACACTTTACTTTATTTATACACTTAACGAGCTTTTAGCTTCTGGACCACCCATCACCAAGGATTCATATTAGCTTATAAACATCCGGAGTCACATAAAAAGTGAGTGACCAACCTGGAAATATAAGACAGAACTCAGAGAAGCAGGAAACTGTTGCTCATTCTCCATTCATCTGGATCATGAGTCTGTAAACTGTCAACAGTATGCATGTTATGTATGCCATCGATGTGTATTAAGAGGCAGGTATCCATAGCAACAACAAAGCCTCATTTTCCACTGCATGGTACAGCTTGGCTCAAACAAATTAAAGGTTCCAAGTGAGCCGAGCCGAGCCGAGCCGTACCACACATTGGAAGTGAGGCATCAGTAAAAACGTAACCATGGCCTTTAACTAGATGATGGTTTAAACCCAGACTACCTTTGGTCAGTGGCCATAATGTAAACTTGAAGATGCACTCTGAGGCATCCTTCATTAACGTAGCAGATAAGTTCCTCTCATGCTGCACATTATTTTTCTCCTTTTTTGTGTAAGAAGACACCTGATTGTGCATCACTGCTGGGTGAATAAAGTGGTTTATGGTTCCTGCTCATCAGGTGTTTACTTTTACTCTTGACAGAAGGAATCATCCTGTCTGATGTGAAAAAAATAATGAGTTGTGTTCAAAGGAAACTACCGAAACAAGACAACAAGCTCAATAAGTTCCTGAAGTAAGTATTAAGTTTTATTATTATTGTATTAAGGGTCGAGGGATGAAGGGAGGGCACGGTGTAGAGAAGGAGGGATGAAGGGATGAGGGGAGAGAGGGATGAAGGAGTGAATGATGGAATGATGGAGGCATGAGGGTAGAGAGATGATGGAGTAGGAGGTGGATGGATGGAGTTGAGGCTCAGGGTGGGGGAGCCGCCTCTTCATATGTTCTTGGATTTCAGTAAAAGCCCCCAGTTCCTCTATTCAAGCAAGAGACAAGGGAGAGAGAAAGAAAAAGGGGAAATGAATGAATCAGGTGATCTTAAATACTTGTGCGGAAGTGGGATGTGTTTGGGGCGTGGTCTTTGTTCCTGAACCTAGTTGTACACTAAATTCACCATGCTCACCAGCTATACTGCTAACAGCTGCTAATCAAGACATAATATTGTGTGGCATAAGCTCATCAGTGAGCCCTTTCACATACAAATTGCCATTAGAACCATTGCTAATATAAAAATATTGATAAAGTCTTCTTTAAATGTGCTTCAGTAGTCTGTTTGTAGACTGCTCTTCCTGAGCTTGACACCTCCTTTCAGTGTTTGTCTATTTCCAAAATCGATCATTTAACCCCTATTTAAACTCTCTTACAACAGGGATACAATCAGTGATTTGGAGACAGACAAGAGGGAGCTGGTCGGTGTCTTTGGTAAAACTGGGGCTGGAAAAAGCTCGTTGATAAATGCCATCATTGGAGAGAAGAATCTTCTGCCCTCTGGAGCCCTCAGAGCATGTACCTCAGTCATAATCAAAGTGGAGGCTAACATGCACAGCACGAAGTATGAGGCAGAAATTGAGTTCATTACAAAAGAGGTAACGAGCTAAAGCTATTTGAAAAGTTAAGATATCGCTGCAAAACTGCAGTTTCTGGATACATTACATAAACTTTAATGATACCAAGTTAAACATAACTATTATTTTATTTTCCAGGACTGGCAAGAGGAGTTGTGGTCCTCATTTAATTTCTTTAACGATAATGCAGATCCAGAAAATGATCAGGAAAATGATCAGGAAAATGATCAGGAAAATGATCAGGAAGATGATCAGGAAGATGATCAGGTAGTTGACAGTGATGATGACGCAGCTGAAAAGCTTTCAGCCGTGTATGGAGAAGAATGGAAAGACAAATCCCCTGAAAACCTCATGGAGGGCAAATACTTCAAAGAAGTTCCTGAATTTCTTCCTTCCAAGAAGAAGACTTTGAAATGTGAATCAGTAAGTAAGAGGAAAATGGAAAATCTATCTATCTATCTATCTATCTATCTATCTATCTATCTATCTATCTATCTATCTATCTATCTATCTGTAGAGAGGCGGGGGTTGACTCTCATGTCGTCAGTAAGCATAACTGCCTATTTGATGTTTTCTGCGTTCCCCTCCTGCAGTAGCAGTTTGTCAGCTGTCACATCTGTTGACGAGGAGTCATTCACTCAGACAGCACGCGCCAGTAAAACAAGAAGAAGACAGCTGAATGTGTGAGGGATGGAGTACTTGCCAAAAAGGCTTAAAAGTATCTCATCAAAGAGGACGAGGCTTACCCGTCCTTAATGAAGAGCAATGTTCTTATATATTGTTGTTATATTATACTATCTTTCCCATCCGTTTTTGTAATCACCGTCTCCTACTAATTGTCCCACATGCCAGATGTATCCCTTAAAATCACAATTGAAGCATACATAAATAAACTGCTGAATGTCTAAGCCCTTTTATGTTTTTACACATTGAACGCAGCCTTCACAGCATTTCCCTTTCAACCAGGTATCTAGTAACTAGTTGACCCAGTCCTTGTTGTCTGATATCTTAAAGCAAGTAGTTGCCCAGCAGTGATTTTAGGATTCACTGTGTGTAGCCTTGTCTAAATGTCAGGGGCATGTTGACAGTGGTAAGGATGGGGGGCAGACCAGGGCGGGGCACCTAAAAATGTCCCTTATTTTCAAATCACAGTATTGACAGGTATGCGTTAAGGTCCTAAGTGACATGACCATGAACACTGACTTGACTTGAATGTTCGTATCAATAAAATCACCTTTGCTTTAACTTTATTTTGTTGTTTGTTGCAGGCTGAAGAGCTATCTGCAAAACTTGCCAAATACACAAGAAATGGCTCAATAGACAGCGACAGTGAAGAAGTAAAGAGGTGGTATTGGCCACTGGTGAAGTGTGTGACTGTCAGGGTGCCTCGTAATGATCTTCTCCAACATGTCACACTTGTGGATCTTCCTGGAAATGGTGACCGGAACAAGAGCAGAGATAAAATGTGGAAAGAGGTCATTCATTCATATTCACTGCTGTTTATTCTGCTTTACTGTGCTATCTGGAAACTGTTACATCATGTTATTACAAAGCACTGACCATTAATTTGTGATTACCTCATTGTTATACCCCTTCAGTTTGTTGGAAGTTGTTCTACCGTGTGGATTGTGACCGAGATCAATCGAGCGGCAGCAGAGAAAGAAGCCTGGGACATCTTGGAAAGTGCCAGCAGCCTCATGGGAAATGGTGGCGAGTGTCAGCAAATCCACTTTATCTGCACCAAGTCTGATCATTTTGGAGATTCAGATGATTAGTGAGTGATTTAAGATGCCAGAATAGACCCGACACAACATGAGTGAACACGAACATACAAATACTATTAGAGATGTAAATTCATAGTTCAGTGTAGATCTCAGTTTTGGGATCACACACAGAAAAAGAAATGAAACATTAGAAAATAACATTTCTGTCATTTATTTTGAAAAAATGCAACATTCATCATATAATTTCCTAGAAAGGAACTATTGTAAGTGTAAATTTCTCGGGAAATTCCTGGAAAGCACATTATTAATTATGTAACTGCTTAGAAACTTTGTTTATTTTCATCATAATAACAGCCAAATCAGATTCTTTGTTCTTTCCAGAAAACTCTGTAAGAAATCACAGACCTGCAAAGTTTAAAGCTTTTATAATATATGAATGGTAGAGTTATCTTTAACAGTTACAGGATTTACAAAAGATAATTTTGACTTTGATTCTGAGAGGTGTGAAGACTGTATGCAATAAAAGATGATCTAAATACTGCACGAAGTGCAACTTGATGCAAATCTTTTCTTACAGTTCAGCCGCTGCTGTTCGTGCACTCATATCTAAAAGGAACATGCGAGCCAAGGAAGAAGTGACCAAAGAATTCAGAAAACTGCACAAGGTTAAGGTGAGTTTTATAGATCGACGGGAAATCAAACACAAACACTGTCTACAACTTCAATGCTTCCTTAAAACCTTTTTTTTTTTTTCAGAAACATTTCAGTGAAGACTGTTTCAAAGTGTTCACAGTGAGCTCCAAAGAGTTTCTAAAGAAAAAACGACTCACACCAGAAGAAACTGGTGGGTGAAGTCTTCATATGTCAGCCCTTTGTAAATAACGCTCAAAACCTATTTTGTTTTCGTTTATGTTAAACACTTTAATCCAAATAGGAGTGAATAATGTGATGATATTTATGTTCAAATATGTAAGCTGCAAACTGTACGTTTTTACAGAATTACCCAAACTTCAGGAATTTCTGCGAGGTCTCAATGACAGTCACTCAGAGACATTAAACTACGTGTCTGGAGCTCATGGGATTCTTTCTCTGATTCAAGGGGCCAGCTGCAGAGACGTGGTAAGAATAAGTCACTTCTTTCATTGATTTACAGACACAAATAATATTCATCACAAATAAGTATGGTTAAGCAAACTCTGCCTAAATCCAGTGAAACTGTGTTAATGCTGCGTTTAAAAAGAAAAAATATTGTAGTGTTGTCACATTGAAAAAAACTTTGGCCATCGAGGTAGATTCTCTGAATTTTTCAGACTTCAGCAACAGAATTTCATGAATAAATAAACAATAAATTCTGTCTTCAACAATTAGGCAGCACTGTACTTTCATTGTTTTTATGCTGAATGTGTTGTTTCATTTCAGGCTGGTAGAAAAGCAGATGTGTGCAAAGACCTTGAAGAAAACATGAGGCGTGAACTGGACAAAGTCACAAAACCCATGGAAAAGGCTTATAAGACCTTTGAAGAATGCCTCAGTGAGGGGGTTGAAAAATCAAAAAGGTCATGTCAAAGAGACCTGAAGTCTGTCTTATATCCTGTACGTATCTGAATTAGAATTACATCAAAACAACGATTTGGTTCTTAATCTGAATAACAACTGTCTTCACATGTTTTCTGTTCAGTTTCAGAAAGGGAAAAAACGTGGATTTTACGGGATACTGAAGTGTGTGGTTGAGAACAACGGCACCCACAAACCAAAAAACAGGAAACAAATAAACCTCAATGCGAAGCTGGCTTCACACTTGACTGACAGCATTGACGAGGAGTTCAAGAAGACCTTCCCGTAAGAAATGACTTCCTGAGAACATAAAACCTTTTGTTGACCAATGATAAAAACTTCACTGAGTGTCTGGAATCAATAGATTCTACATTATACATTTATACAAGTTATGTCAGATCATACATACAGACAAAGGACATTATTGACGTCCAGTGCTGCCGTTATGAAACATGTCAACTTGTTAACGTGTTTCAGAAATCAGAGTAAATGTGGACCATTCAACGGGGTCATCGGTACATTTTCACTTGACACAAAGAGGCTGATTGAAAAGTACAAAGATGTCGAGCTGCAGCTGATATTTCTCCAGACAGAGGTAAAAGACGAGACTAATAACTTCCTATCCATGAGTACATTATCAAGCTAAAAAGGTTTGAATCGATCACCTTGACTTTCTTTAAAAAACTTGTTTATCTGTATTTCTTGTGTAGGAAGAAAAAATGAAGACTACACTCAACAACAAAATTCGAAAGACAAAGAAAACAATCTACAGAAGTCTGACGGAGACAATTGGGGAAACCATGAAAGAATGTTATCAGAGTAAGATCATGACACATACAGCCTGACAGCATAATAATACATGTTTACATTCATTGTGATTGTGCACAAATGTTCTGTTTTTTTGTAGCTGCAAGAGGATTTAAAGGACCAGGCTCGCTGAAAAAAATGAGGAGCGCTATTGAGGACCACGTCGATTATTCAAAGGACACCATGTTTGAGCAGGCCAGAGATGTTATGTTGAGCCAGCTGACTGACTTGAAGGTTTGTCATGTTTTGTAGTTTGTCATACAGTGATGACAAAATAAAACACATTTGCTGCACATCTTTATCCACTATTCTATGTCATCATTTACATGAAGGCTTTTTCTCTATTCTAGTGAAACATGCATCATCCTGAAAGCTGCTTTTGCTACTAAAACACTGCAGGCGCTGTTACAAACATGCAACGTCATTATTAAGCTCAAACAGAAACATACAAAAGCTTATGCAGCTATGAACTGTTTTTCCTGTCTGAGCAGCCCTCTGAGCCTCCATTTCAGCAGTTAATCCATGCAGCTTTCAGCTAATCTTGAACACAGTATTTGGCCGTATGAGTCAGTGATGATGATTTTGTTGCTGAATTAGGAGTACATCCTGAAGACGCTCGAGGACACACTGCAGAAATCAATCGAGCTGTCACTCAAGATAGATGGTGACTCACTCCCAGGTAAAGGGAAGGCATCAAAATGAAAACATGATAATCACTTAAAATACTGTGATTATTGTTTTGAAATGAACAAGTGGACAAACTCCCAGCAGTGTAATTAATAGTGAACTCATAAACAAGGCATTTTTCTTTTTAAGATGTTAAAGAGGAGCTTGCAGAGGTGAAGAAACACTACGAGGCCCTCCAGATGAAGAAGACTAATGTGGTAAAACATCTGTTAAAATGTCTCCATAATTGGCCTGATTATAAGATGTTCTTGATCATGCTAACAATGCTTTTCATTATGCTAGGCCTGAATCTGCAGCTGGCCCAGGATCTGCACTGCATCCATGACATGTGCACAGGTGTGTTTTAGTGACAGCGACTGATCCAAACCAAGCTTTCAAACAGATAACAGAATGGATCATGTGACAGCTCTACCTTCATGACTTGTCAGTGTCTCAACCTTGCTGTTAGATGAGAGAGAGATTAGATTAGATTTTATTTTGGGGGGAAATTTTTTACCATTTATTGATTAAAAATCTTAGAGACTTTTAGTTTTTAATGAGTTTTTTCTGAAATATATTCATGTTTTTTCTCCATGTTTTGATTTTTTTTTTAATGATTTTAGTATTGGGTGATTGGGGTGGTTTCAGGTATTTTATGGGTGTCTGCATTAAGCATTGAACCTTGATTACATGCTGTGGGTTGGATTTGACATATCCTTTAGACTTTTCAAAAAGTGGCTTCAATGACTTTTTCTTTCATGTTCAAAATCAAAACTGTTGCTTATTGAAAAATAATGCTTTCTGTGTGTGTTCAAATATGAAAAAAGGAAACAACTAGATGGAAAATAAGTCATTCAGTTATTTAGTTAACAACTGTTTTGTTTTCATTTCCACTGATTCTAAATGTAGAAATGTATTTGATATGATTTACTGGCAAATAAATCTCAATCAAGTTCATGTTTGAGTCAAAGTGTCACGTGTAGTTTGAAATCTTTATTTTTTACGCTGTTTCTGCTTCGATTATAAGCTGTAAGCAAATGAGTTTCCAACCTCGCTGTTGTCTAATTCTTACTTAAAACTAATTTTCCTGACTCAAATCTACATTACTGTGCCGATGGAGCCAGGACAGTGACTTTAAATTTTGGCAGAGAAAATAAAACCTGAACCTGAAAGCTAAAATGAAAAAGGAAACATTTTCATTGAAACACTTGTATTGGGAAATGTTGTATTGGAAGTTTCGGCACCAAAAAATGTCAGGTGTGCAGTGCCAGAGGCTTCAGAGTGGACGTCGGGTTCAAGACCGGGTTCTCTCCTTAGCATGCAGATTATATGGAAATCATGCCCTTCTTACCCTCCTTCAAACCCCAACCCTTCATGCCAAAATGGTGACAGAGAGCTGAAAGTGAAAACTACGGAAGGCCTAAAAGGCCATGGATCAACATAATTTTTACTGTGTTTTACTGTGATAACGGGATGACTGAGCTCAAAGTAACCTTAAAATTAAACTGCATTGCAGGATAATTAGATCGCCAAAAGAGCAAAATGCCCATAAGTTCTGTTCTTTAAGTGAAGTGACTGGATGTGAAACAGTTCTGATACAAGTGTTTCAACAGTGGTCTGTAATCCAAAAAACTGATTAACTGATTAAAAACTGATTTATTATTCAGAAACAACAGTTTGGAATAGAGAGTGAATATTTGTTCAAAAGCTTTGAAGCCCTCAAACACATTTGAATCTAAAACCTACAGCTCACAGGTGGATGTTACCTGGAGCTCAGTTCAGATCAAATCAGGACTCATTCAGTGCTGCATGGACGCATTCAAAACTTATTTAGCTTTAGGCACTGTGGTCACCTGACCTCATGAAAACACATTCCTGAGCTCTGGACCCTCAGCAGAAACATTCAGACATATTATGTGTGGCACACTCTCCACTGTTATTGCTCCACCGATGTCACAGAGTTGAGAGGGAGGGAAAATCCTGACACCTGGTGGACAGATGACACCATTGCAGCTTGTCTAATCACATGTTCTCTGTGTGTTTGTGTCTCCAGAATAACAATGCACCATCGACGTTTGTTTGACACACTCAGTGTTACAAATTTGATCAAAGTTAGGTAAAATATTTTTGCATCTGTTAATATGTCTTTTATGTCGGTGTTTGGGCACGTGCACTAGCCAGCTTGTAGCTATGTGTGAGTGTCTGTGTTTACTGACACCGTGTTGTCGTCTGTCCACAGTGGAAGTCACTGTCAAAGTAGGAATACCAAACTTTACGAGCAGGCCGGGAGAGAGTGCCTCCTCCATGTATTAGACTGCATTAGTTTTAGCTACAGGTGTGCCTAATAAACAGGTAACTAACCAATAATCATGACTCTAAGTCCTCAGCGGTCCTCCATCTCAATTCCTCAAAGGTTGTTTTTATGCTTCTGGAAAGCCTCATCACCTTGTGTGTCACAAAGTTATTACAGTTCATCTCGAGGGAAACATGAGTGTCTGAAAGTCCACATCAATCCATTCAATAGTTGATGATATTTCAGGCTAATTGTTTAAAACATTTAACATGTTGTTCAGTGAATTTCAGTTTGACAGCTTTGATGCCACATTGTGTCTTTGAAGACAAAGCCAAAGAAAACATGTGTCTGCATGCTTGTAATAAACGTTGTGACAGTGAGGTGGAGGTGTTGTGTCAGCTTTGCAACTGCTGCATTTGTCGAGAGTCATTCAATAAAATGTAAACAGAAAAAAACTGTGGACAACAAAAATGTTTGTATTTGTTTGCTTTGTTGAAAACATCATTCAAAACAAAATGTTGAACAAAATCTCACTTGATTTTATTTTTCTCCAGATGTTCATCTCACTGATAGTTGCAGGTAATCCAGGACACAGAGATAACAGACTTATCTCTGATTTTTAATTGAATATGTGAAAGCTAGTTTGTTACGAGGTGTTCCTGTTCCATAAAAGCACAACAGAGTTTAATATCACTTTGTCTGGTTTTATTTGCTTGCAGTCATGAAGACGTCAGAAAAATCATAAAATGAGCAAATGAAACTGAGTGTTTATCCTCAATCAGTGAAGCATCACCTCTCTGCTCCTCCCTCTCTTCCTTCCCAGGATGCACCTGCAGGCCTCCTCTGCTTATTTATAGCTGCATGTAAATGAAGAGTTCAAGTGTCAGCTCTCTGTGAAATCAGAGGGAACTCAATTCAATCCCTTTTATTAGGTAGTAAGCAAAGAATCTGATTTCTGTGTTGAGTGTTGAAACTCCTCCTCCTCCTCTTCTCCTCTCCTCAGTGTCTTTATAAGCTTCAGTCTCTCTTCTCCTCACACTCCAACCCTGCTCACCTCTCAGCTGGACAGTAAGGGACGTTTACAGCACACACTGACAACATGCTGGGGACCCTCTGCACTCTCATCACTGCTCTAACATGTAAGATATTCTTCTCATTGCTGTCATAGCTCAGATTTTCACACACAAACCTTTCACTCATGGATTTTTCTGTGTTTGATGACAGATGTTGATGCAGCGATCGTGCTGACCCAGACGCCTGCTGTCCATGCAGTTTCTACAGGACAAAAGGTTGTTCTCAACTGCAACATTCAGAGATATGATGGATATTATGTCAGCTGGTATAAGCAGGTTCCTGGAGAAGCTCCTCAGTATGTTGTGGGTTTTTACTATGGGGACAGTTCACTCATCTTTGGAACAGGATTCTTCTCAGACAGATTCAGCTCTAAAGCCTCATCAGACATAGATTACCAGTTCATCATTAAGAGGGCAGAGGCAGGAGACTCTGCTGTCTATTACTGTAACACAGGGGACAGCTATGCTGTTGTAGCTGTGCCACAGTGATTCACACTGTGACAAAAACCTCCTCACTGACTACTTCTGCTTTCTGACTCTGACACATGAACTAATGCTCTCTATAACTACCCTACATTGTTAGGCTTTTGTATTTTGTTTGGACCCAAGGATGCAGACCCAGACACAGGAATCACATGACCGTAGATTTGCTAACAATAATAAACAACAGAAAACGCACTCGTATGAGTGGATAACAACTAAACTAAAGGCGCACTCAAAAGGAGTGGGAAAGAACAAAGGGAGCTCTGTCGAGGCAGGTTTGAGGCAAGGCATGCGCTGAAGTGGCAGGTAGGCACTGAAACAAAGGAGCACACAACTTAGTGGCAATTGAAGACAATGGACATTAGCTGATCTGTGGAGGAGAGGAGGAAATGAAACGTAGTACTCAAGCTGGGAATGACCAGACATCGCCATGGAAAGATGAATAATCCGGCACAGGTAGGAGAGGGCTCTCTCCTTAAGTACTGTGCCTAATCAGGAACATGCCTCTCAGGTGAGCCCCTGAGGGGGCGGAGCTGACTGGGTGCAGGGAAACAACCTGCTGCACAGACAGGGGAGAACAGACAGACAACAAACACTAGGAAAAAAGGCAAGGAGACACACTAGGAGAGAACAGGTCCGTAGGATTCTAACATACATGAGACTTTGAAAAACTACAAACCAGTTTCATCAACCTGATCTTGAAAAACCAATTTCATATAAAAGTTTCTTCCAAATCTCTCGATACTGAAATAGAAGCAATTATTAGATTCAGCATTTGTTGTTTTCTGCTTTTCATTTTATTCTTTTCATTTGCACGAGACAGAAAAAACACCAATGACTGCTAAACAAAGATAAACAGAGAATTTCACTCTTACTGTTGGGGATAAATATATGTGGTAAACATCTGTCTTGATCAGTCGGTGGAAATGATGAATCACTTCTGTTTGTGGTCTCAGAGACTCCGTCTGTGAAACAAGATTAAATCCAATGGATTTGAATCAGCTCCATCTGTGTGATTGGTGCTGTCAGCACTTTTTATGCAGCATTTCACCTCCCAAACATCAAATCAGTCTCCATCAGTTCATGTTGTTGGAGTTTTATAACAGTCTGTTCATAAGAGGTCTAACAGGGAGTTTGACCTCTCTGACGTTGAATTGACCTCAAACATCAGAAATGTCACCATGTGTCAAAACATCTTTCACTTTTCTACACATTGAGTTTTAATGAGGTCATAAGAAGAACATATTGAGTATATTTGCACAGACAGCAGTGGGTCTGTGGGCCTCCAACAATGTCAACCAAACACAGGGTGAACACTGTTACAGGACAAAATCCACAGCCTGATGAGTTCAGTACAGCAGGAGCCATTTTTGTGAGTAATTATGTCTCTGACATTATATCAACTGCTTTGGTTGAATTTGATCGTTTGAAGATGACTTTTGGCTGCAGCGAGTTAAACAATGACTGTTATCCCATCCCTGCAGTCAATAACAGCCAACCAAGTTCAGCTGCATTGTCTGAATGATTGTCCTCATTAACATTGGACTGAATTGACTGATGATATCTGGACTTTTAACATGTCCAGCATGAAAACAAAAGGATGCAGCAGAAGACTGAGAATCAGTCCTCAAGTCCAGCAGTGTTTGTGAACAGAAGCAGACTGATGAAGTGAACGAGATGTTGACAGTGAAAGTTGGTCTCAACAGGATGTTTCAGTTCCACTCCCCTCATCAGTGAGAGTCAGGAGGTTTTTGTACGGCCATGTGTACAAACTGAATCACTGTGGTACTCGGACAAGGCACCAAGCTGACTGACAAGTAAGTACTTTTTAACTGATCACAAAACAAGACAGATTCTCTGTTTCTGAGTCAAATTAGGTGAAAATCATCAGTTCATATCAGGCTGACTGTTTAGAAAGTCAAACATGTTGTTGAGTGAATTTCACTTTGACTTCTTTTCATCTGCTTTGATGGCAGACTGTGTCTTTGAGGACAAAGTAAAGATCTGCTAATGATCAAAATGTGTCTAATGATATCTACAAATACTAATAATCTGTCAAATGTAATTTATTCTGTCATATCAACACTAAATTATTGAGTTTATTAATGTTTACTGACTAATCTTCTAAAGTTTAGGGAATTTCTTGCAGTTTTTTATATCAATTAATATGTTTTTTTTTCTCTGGATGATTAGACAGACAACAGCAAAACAGCTAAATGACCACTGATTTACTGTCGTGCCATTTGTGAGACACAGAAAGTGACTTTTTTCAACATAAAAATGATCCTGAATGAATCCAAATATTTCATATCAACTTTGTTTGAATCAGGGAGAGTGCTAATATTTTCGGTGATGATTTCAAAATGTTTTCACTCATTTAAATGCTTCACTTCTTCACTGTGTTTGTCGTATTGTTGAAGAAAACAGTGAAATAATCTGCTGCTGTCGTGCTTTGTATCAGTGATTCGATTTGGAGTTATTTGATGAATGTCCTTGGTGTGTTTTCAGGCTCCAGCCTCCCTCCTCCTGTCCTCACAGTCTTCCCTCCGTCCCGTGCTGAGCTCCAGTCCAACAATGCCACTCTGGTCTGTCTGTCCAGTCAGTCTGTGCCGTTAGCAGATGTGAGCTGGTTGTCTGGTGGGAGTCCAGTGAGCAGCGGGATCTCCACCAGCACCGCTGTTCAGCAAGCGGACCGGACTTTCCGAATCAGCAGCTATCTGGCCATCCAGACGTCAGACTGGAACATGGATAAGGTTTACACGTGTAAAGTGTCTCTGGGCTCCCAGACTTCAGAGAAAAACATCGACAAGTCGCACTGTCCCACTGAAGAATAGCAGAGGAGCAGAATGAGCATTTCAAATCTGCTTCTTTACTGTTTGTGCTGTTTGCTCATGACAAGGTTGACGTGTTAGAAAAGATGTGTCTGCATGCTTGTAATAAACGTTGTGACAGTGAGGTGGAGGTGTTGTATCAGCTTTGCAACTGCTGCGTTTGTCGAGACTCATTCAATAAAATGTGAACAGAAAAAAAAAACTGTGGCCAACAAAAATGTTTGTATTTGTTTGCTTTGTTGAAAACATCATTTAAAACAATAATGTTGAACAAAATCTCACTTGATTTTATTTTTCTCCAGATGTTCATCTCACTGATAGTTGCAGGTAATCCAGGACACAGAGATAACAGACTTATCTCCGATTTTTAATTGAATATGTGAAAGCTAGTTTGTTACGAGGTGTTCCTGTTCCATAAAAGCACAACAGAGTTTAATATCACTTTGTCTGGTTTTATTTGCTTGCAGTCATGAAGACGTCAGAAAAATCATAAAATGAGCAAATGAAACTGAGTGTTTATCCTCAATCAGTGAAGCATCACCTCTCTGCTCCTCCCTCTCTTCCTTCCCAGGATGCACCTGCAGGCCTCCTCTGCTTATTTATAGCTGCATGTAAATGAAGAGTTCAAGTGTCAGCTCTCTGTGAAATCAGAGGGAACTCAATTCAATCTCTTTTATTTAGAAGTGACTAAAGAAACAAATCTATGACAAGAAAAGTGCAGGAAGTCTTTTTCAAATCATCATGTTGTTATATTTTGGGGTCGGGGGGAGACATTGTCTACAGAGACAATAATGGAGACAGAAAAGACTTTTCCCTTCACAGAAGATAAGAGAGCAACAAATGTGCCAAAGCATGCAGATTGAAGCAAAGCTCCTCCTCCTGTCAGTCACTCTCAGTTTCATTCATTCATTCATCTTCTTTACCCGCGCATCCCATTTCGGGGTTGCGGGGGGCTGGAGCCTATCCCAGCTAGCAATGGGCGAGAGGCGGGGTACACCCTGAACCGGTCGCCAGCCGATCGCAGGGCTACATACACAGACACACAGACAGACAACTCACACACTCACACTCACACCTACAGACAATTTAGAGACCAATTAACCTAACGAGCATGTTTTTGGTCTGTGGGAGGAAGCCGGAGTGCCCGGAGAGAACCCACGCATGCACGGGAAGAACATGCAAACTTCACACAGAAAGGCCCTGCCCGACCCAGGGTTCGAACCAGCAACCTTCTTGCTGTGAGGCCGCCCACTCTCAGTTTCAGTGTTGTCTTAAATTGCTCCTCCAGCACCTCCTCTCCTCATCCTCCAAACCCTCTAATCTGTCAGCAGGAAGCTCACTTTCCAAGTTCCAAGGCCATTCTCAGCACACACTGACAACATGCTGGGGACCCTCTGCACTCTCATCACTGCTCTAACATGTAAGGAGGCTGACTTACTGCAGCTTTGAGCTCATGTTGGATTCTGTGTGTTTCTCTTGACTTCATGTCATCTTGTTGCCTCCAGGTGTGAGTGGTGTGACGGTGGTGACACAGAAGCCTCCTGTTGTGACGCTGAGGACAGGAGAGACAGCCACCATGGACTGTAACCTGGGCACTGTGACTGACAGTGCTGCTCGCTGGTATAAACAGATTCCAGGAGGAGTTCCTCAGTATATTTTGCTCTTTTATAGCTCTGTATTTTATGGCTCTGGTTTCTCGTCTCCAAAGTTCACATCTACTCATCAGTCACAATCAGATTATCGTTTGATCATCAACAATGTGGAGGAGGGAGACTCAGCAGAGGAGAGCTGCGACCACAACACATCCACAGACAAACACACAGAGAAACAAAGAGGGGAGCACAGGAGACACGAGGTCAGGGAGAAAACACAGGAAACACCAGGAATAACTGAACTTCATGAGTTCACAAAAACATGGATTTTAAACTGCTTGCAATTTTCATTAAAACACATTTGGATGTTGTTCAAACTGTTGAACCTGCATTTACAAAGTGGACACCACATGTTCCCACTTCTGTCCTCTGGTGGGCGCTACAGAGCTCTGTACACCAAAACAACCAGACACAAGAACAGTTTCTTCCCACAGACCATCACTGATGAAGAGTCAAATCAGTCACATGGTGTCAGAAACAATCACTGTGCAATAACCCTGAAACACTAAACATCCACAGAACCTGAATTATAAATGAAGGATTTCAGAGTTTCAACAGACATTTTTCTAACAAACACACATCAAATATAAATGTGAGCATGCTGCATACACACATGTATCCATGCATATTGTCACTTCATGGTTATAAAGCAACCTGTTATATTAATCATTCAATATCTATTTCAGCATTATTTGACAGACATTGTTTGATATTAATTGTTGTTCAAACAGCACTTTAAAAAGAATATTTGTACCACCCCTGAGAATATGAACACTGATGTAAACTCCTCCTCCTCCTCCTCCTCCTCTTCTCCTCTCCTCAGTGTCTTTATAAGCTTCAGTCTCTCTTCTCCTCACACTCCAACCCTGCTCACCTCTCAGCTGGACAGTAAGGGACGTTTACAGCACACACTGACAACATGCTGGGGACCCTCTGCACTCTCATCACTGCTCTAACATGTAAGATATTCTTCTCATTGCTTTCATAGCTCACATTTTCACACACAAACCTTTCACTCATGGACTTTTCTGTGTTTGTTGACAGATGTTGATGCAGTGAAAGTGGTGACCCAGATGCCTGCTGTCCACACAGTTTCTACAGGACAAGAGGTTGTTCTCAGCTGCAACATTGAGAGATATGATAATAAACATGTCTTTTGGTACAAGCAGGTTCCTGATGAAGCTCCTGAGAATGTTCTCAAATTTAACCACGGGGACAGTTCACCCCACTTTGGAACAGGATTCTCCTCAGACAGATTCAACTCTAAATCCTCATCAAACACAGATTACCAGTTCATCATTAAGAGGGCAGAGGCAGGAGACTCTGCTGTCTATTACTGTGCTACATGGGACAGAAATGCTGGAAACTGGGTATCACAGTGATTCACACTGAGACAAAAACCTCCTCACAACTTCTGCTTTTTGACACTGACGTATCAGCTAATGCTCTCTGGAACTACCTTACATGAGACTTTAAAAACAATTACTCAATCTACCTCAGTCTTTCATAAAAGATCGGTGTAATATCAAAGTTTACTTTCATTAAAGTTTACTGAACATGAGGTATTTTTGCTTTTTGTTTGCTCCAGACAGTACAGACAAAAAAAACACCAATGGTCAGGACCATGTTCCAGTTTTCCCCTGTGTTTCCTGATGTCTTCCTCTTCCCTTTGCCTCCTGTGCTCCTGTCTGTCTCTGGTGTTGTCGTGTCAATCCCTCTCTCGCTCTCTGGCCTCCTGGATCTCTGCTGATGAGGCACACCTGCTGAACCTGCCCACACCTGCTGTCCATCAGCTCGTCAGCCTGGCAGTATTTGAGTCTGGCTCCACTTTGACTCATGGCGTCTAATAAATGTTGTGGGAGATAGGTGGACGTGTTGTATCAGCTTTGCAAAAAAAAAAAAAAAAAAATATATATATATATATATATATATATCGATGTTTTGACACAATGCTTTTTATATATATATATATAAAAAAAGCATTGTGTCAAAACATCGATTGCTTTTGTAATTTTTGTCTGGCAGTTAAGACCACACAAAGGAAACATTTCAAGACTATGTTTTCCGTCAAACTTTTTTTTATCATGAAGATTTGCATACAAAACATACATATCTCATGAAGTATTGATGTAAATTGAGAAAAAATATTTTTCAGTGCACTAAAGAACAATACAGCTAAACTACACTAATATGCATTAATCTGGTTTTGGTTGCTCACGGCATGTTAGAAATATCTGTTAAAATCAGTAAATAAAACAAAGTTTTCATGCTCTGTCAGTGAAGCATCACCTCTGCCCCACCCCCTCTGCTTTCCCAGGATGCACCTGCAGGCCTCCTCTCCTTGTTTATGTAGCAGCATGTAAATGAAGAGTTTAAGTGTCAGCTCTCTTAACAAACAGCTTAATTTGTGCTTGGCATATCGTATGGTTATACTACAACATTTTTCAGAATTGGCATGTACAGATGACTCCTTTAAGTATATGTAGAGTTTAAACTGTATATCACTTTTATGCAGGTATGTCAGTACTTACACTGGCTCTTACTACATTGACCTGAAGGATCATGTTGATTCTGAGATTTATAACATTTACAAAAGATAAATTTAAACAAACTGACTGAATATTCAACATCCTTTTATTTTATAAAATCGCTTTAATACAAAAGTGTACTAAAAGTGAAGAAAGGTGTTTGTGAATGACAGAAGCTATGAAAAAGTTATTTTTTGGGAGATAATCAAAATTTAGGAAAAGAAATACACATACATGATGCAGATTAATGCTGAAACTCCTCCTCCTCCTCCTCCTCCTCTTCTCCTCTCCTCAGTGTCTTTATAAGCTTCAGTCTCTCTTCTCCTCACACTCCAACCCTGCTCACCTCTCAGCTGGACAGTAAGGGACGTTTACAGCACACACTGACAACATGCTGGGGACCCTCTGCACTCTCATCACTGCTCTAACATGTAAGATATTCTTCTCATTGCTTTTATAGCTCAGATTTTCACACACAAACCTTTCACTCATGGACTTTTCTGTGTTTGTTGACAGATGTTGATGCAGTGAAAGTGGTGACCCAGACGCCTGCTGTCCACGCAGTTTCTACAGGACAAAAGGTTGTTCTCAGCTGCAACATTGAGAGATATGATAATAAACATGTCTTTTGGTATAAACAGGTTCCTGATGAAGCTCCTGAGAATGTTCTCAAATTTAACCACGGGGACAGTTCACCCACCTTTGGAACAGGATTCTCCTCAGACAGATTCAACTCTAAAGCCTCATCAAACATAGATTACCAGTTCATCATTAAGAGGGCAGAGGCAGGAGACTCTGCTGTCTATTACTGTGCTACATGGGATGACTCTGCTAAGAAGTGGGTATCACAGTGATTCACACTGAGACAAAAACCTCCTCACAACTTCTGCTTTTTGACACTTACGTATCAGCTAATGCTCTTTGGAACTACCTTACATGAGACTTTAAAAACAATTACTCAATCTACCTCAATCTTTCATAAAGGACCAGTTAAATATCAAAGTTTTCTTTCATGAAACTGAACTTTACTGTTTGCTGAACATGAAGCAACAATAATAATTATTAGTTTATGTATTTATTTTTATTTTTTTTTGCTTTTTGTTTGCTCTAGACAGCACAGACAAAAAACACCAATGGTCAGGACCATGTCCAGTTTTCCCCTGTGTTTCCTGATGTTTTCCTCTTCCCTTTGTCTCCTGTGCTCCTGTCTGTCTCTGGTGTTGTTGTGGAAATCCCTCTCTCACTCTCTGGCCTCCTGGATCTCTGCTGATGAGGCACACCTGCTGAACCTGCCCACACCTGCTGTCCATCAGCTCGTCAGCCTGGCAGTTTTTAAGCCCGGCTCCACTTTGACTCATAGCTTGATCGTTTTTACAACGCCAAAGATAGTTATATTCATTATTATATTAGTGTGTCTAATCTGTTCTTTCTGTGTGTGCCTCAGTATCACTTCCTTATCTGCTTGTCTTTATGTTCATTGCTCTTTTGTTTTCATCTTAATTGTTTAACATGAATGACAAACAACATACACAACAATGAACCTCTACCCCCCAACCCTGCCACTGGCAACATGTCATCAATTACATACAAAGCTTTATGGTCATTCATATAAGATACAATGTGTAAGATCAGGCCAGAGGATCAATAGCAACCAATGTGTCTGCACTGTGAGGAAAGTCATCATGGTGGGACAGCAAAGTGTCCAAAAACAAGTTAGAAAATAAATGTGAATAAGATCAGAGCAGAAAAGTGTTTTTCATACACTGAAGCAGTTGAGGGAATGGAAAGAAATGATGGACTGGTGGTAGTGCGACAGGAACTGGAGAAGAAAAAGAATGGAGCTGATCAGAATATCTGCATGGGCAGGAAACGATTTTTAATGTTTATTGCCATGGTTGTAAATTCTGCTGTTGGCTGTCTCCAAGACAAAGGAGATGGTGAACATCCAGGGTTTCAAGATCGTGGTTGAGTACAAATACCTGGGAGTTCACCTCAACCACAAACTGGACTGGAGGTGCCCCGTACAAGAAGGGCCAAAGTCCTCTTCATCTGCTGAGAAGACTGAGGTCCTTTGAAACGTGCAGGAAACAGTTCAAAACATTTTATGACACTGTGGTGTCACCTGCAATTTTCTATTCAGTGGTCTGCTGGGGCTGTGGAAGCTCCAAGACAGACAGAAAAAACTAAAACTCATCAGGAGAGCTGGCTCTGTCCTGGACTGCCCTCTGGGCACCACTGAGGAGGTGGCTGAGAGGAGGATGTTAGCCAAGCTGACATCAATCGTGGATGTAAGCAGCTCTTTCAGCAACAGACCGCTGCATCGACTGTATAAGAACGAACACTGGCACAGGTCCTTCATTCCAGCGGCTGTCAGACTGTTTAACTCATCATCAGCATTGTTTAATGTAGCACTGTGTTGATGTTGTTTCACATTACAACATCACAAACCTTCTTTTTGCCCCATTAATGTTAAACTTTTGCTAATATCCACTGCATCGGTGCAAATAACTTGCAATATTACATTATTATTATTATTATATTACAACATCACATTTGTCTGCTGTGTCTGTTCTTTTCAACATATTGGGTTAATTAGGTCATAAGAAAAGAAGATTTTTTTAAATGTATTTACACATAGTGCAGTGGGCACTATGGGACCTCTAACAATGCAAACAAAATACAGCCTGAGGAGTCCACGATAGAATTTACTATTTTTCAGGATAATTATGTCTCTAATATTAGAGCAACTGCTTTGATTAAATTTGATTGTTTGAAGATGGCTTTTGGCTGCAGCAAGTTAAACATGAAGTCAATAACACCCATGCAAGTTCAGCTACATTGTTTGAATGATTTTCCTCATTAACATTGGACTGAATTGACTGATGATATCTGGACTTTTAACATGTCCAGCATGAAAACAAAAGGATGCAGAAGAAGACTGAGAATCAGTCCTCAAGTCCAGCAGTGTTTGTGAACAGAAGCAGACTGATGAAGTGAACGAGATGTTGACAGTGAAAGTTGGTCTCAACAGGATGTTTCAGTTCCACTCCCCTCATCAGTGAGAGTCAGGAGGTTTTTGTACGGCCATGTGTACAAACTGAATCACTGTGGTATTCGGACAAGGCACCAAGCTGATTGTGACAAGTAAGTACTTTTTAACTGATCACAAAACAAGACAGATTCTCTGTTTCTGATACAAATGAAGAGAAATGAAACATTTTATATGATGCTAACTGTTACGAATATTTAACTGTTCAGGGAATAATTTCAATTTAATTTCTCACATCTGCTTTGATACCAGTACCAATCTGTCACATACAGAAAGTGACTTCATAAATTTGTTTCCAACGGAAACATTAAAGTGAATCGACCAAAACATTTTTGAAAATGTGGCTGAAACATTTTGTTTTAAAGCGGAACACTGCTCATATTTTGGGTGATGATTTCAAAATGTTTTCGTTGATTTGAAATGCTTTACTCCCTCACTGTGTTTGTTATATTGTAACTAATTTAATGAACTTCAAAATCAGTGATTTGATTTGATTCGATTTGATAAAGATACTTCATGTAGTTCCAGGCATCAGCTTCCCTCATCCTGCTGTGACAGTCTTCCCTCCGTCCAGTGCTGAGCTCCAGTCCAACGATGCCACTCTGGTCTGTCTGTCCATTTTGCCCCATGAGTCTAAGGGTTTTGCAGATGTGAGCTGGTTGTCTGGTGGGAGTCCAGTGAGCAGCGGGATCTCCACCAGCACCGCTGTTCAGCAAGCGGACCGGACTTTCCGAATCAGCAGCTATCTGGCCATCCAGACGTCAGACTGGAACATGGATAAGGTTTACACGTGTAAAGTGTCTCTGGGCTCCCAGACTTCAGAGAAAAACATCAACAAGTCAAACTGTCCCACTGAAGAATAGCAGAGGAGCAGAATGAGCATTTCAAAGCTGCTTCTTTACTGTTTGTGCTGTTTGCATGTGACAAGGTTCGTATGTTCATAAAGATGTGTCTGCATGCTTGTAATAAATGTTGTGACAGTGAGGTGTTGTATCAGCTTTGCAAATGTATTAAGACCTGTTCAATTAAAAAGCATTGTATCAAAACATCTATTGCTTTTGTAATTTTTGTCAGTGAGAGTGGCAGTTAAGACGCAAAGGAAACATTTCAAGACTGCTTTCTCTCAAACTATTTTTTATCATGAAGATTTGCATAAAAAACATTTCATTAGGTATTTATGTAAATTGAGAAAATTATTTTTAAGTGCGCTCAAAGCACAATACAGCCAAACTACACTAAACTAATATGTATTAATCTGGTTTTAGTTGCTTGCAGAATGTTAGAAATACCTCTTAAAATCAGTAAATAAAACAAAGTCGTCATGCTCCGTCAGTGAAGCATCACCTCTACCCCGCCCTCTCTTCTTTCCCAGGATGCACCTGCAGGCCTCCTCTCCTTGTTTATGTAGCAGCATGTAAATGAAGAGTTTAAATGTCAGCTCTCTTAAAAATCATTAAACAGCTTAATTTGTGCTTGGCATATCGTATGGTTATACTAAAACATTTGCCAGAATTGGCAGGCATGTACAGATGTCTATATAAAGTATTGCATGTGGCATTTTAACTGTATATCATTTTTATGCAGGTGTGTCGTCTCGTACACTGGTACGTTTGAATGGTGTAACTGATAGCTGCTTCAGTGAGATGGACATAAACGGCAGCAAGACAAAGGAGATGGTGAACATCCAGGGTTTGGACATTGAGATCATGGTTGAGTACAAATACCTGGGTGTTCACATCAACCACAAACTGGACTGGACCAACAACACAGATGCCCCACATCAATATTAAATTTCTTTCTGCGCTAATATAATTTTTACTGTTATGTACTTTTCTACTGTGCAACAGTACAAAAACATTATTATCAATGTCTTTCTGATGTGCAAATCAAATTTTCCATTGAGAAACTGAACCATCTACCTCAAGGCATTTTTGTATTTTGTATCTCTTTTTATTGTCTATTTGTTCTTTTTCAACATCTCCTTTTTATTCTTGGTATTGGTAATTTCTTGGTGTGTGTAACAACGTAGTTTCACTGGTGAGGGATCAGTAAGGTTTTATCTTGTCTGATCAAGGACCCCAGCCTCTGCAGCCATTGCACATGAAGTTCTGTGCTCCCCTCTTTGTTTGTCTGGATGTGTTCTGGCCATAGCGTTCCTCTGAGTTCCTGATTACTGTTCAGCTGACACACCTGCTGCAAGCCGCTCACCTGCAGCCCATCAACTCATCAACCCTGCAGTACATCAGCCCTCGTTCTTCAGCCTCTCATCTCCAGATCCTTCAGTTTGCCATTTTGGTGCAAATGCTACAGCATTAGTTCATTAGCTCATCATTCAAGCTCTAGTTCTGTAATTGCTCATGTTGTTTGTGTCTGTGATTAATCCTGTGCTAACCTGTGCTCAGATTCACTAATTCTCTGTGATTTCCGTCCTGCTCAGTAAGGCTACTTACCGGTCAGTGCAGTCTTTTGTCACAGTGTAAATCACAGTGTTACATAACCATCCCCAAAGCTGTCATATATCTTCAGTAATAGCCTGCTGAGTCTTCCTCCTCCACATTGTTGATGATCAAATGATAATCTGACTGTGACTGATGAGTGGATGTGAACTTTGAAGACAAGAATCCAGAGCCATAACCAGGGGAGCTCCTGCTGTGATAAAAAATATAATACAAACTGAGGAACTCCTCCTGGAATCTGTTTATACCACCAAGCAGGACTGTTAGTAACAGTGCCCAGGTTACAGTCCATGGTGGCTGTCTCTCTTGTCCTCAGCATCACAACAGGAGGCTTCTGGAGGCAACAAGATGACATGAAGTCAAGAGAAACACACAGACTGATGAATCCAACATGAGCGCAAAGCTGCAGTAAGTCAGCCTCCTTACATGTTAGAGCAGTGATGAGAGTGCAGAGGGTCCCCAGCATGTTGTCAGTGTGTGCTGAGAATGGCCTTGGAACTTGGAAAGTGAGCTTCCTGCTGACAGATTAGAGGGTTTGGAGGATGAGGAGAGGAGGTGCTGGAGGAGCAATTTAAGACAACACTGAAACTGAGAGTGACTGACAGGAGGAGGAGCTTTGCTTCAATCTGCATGCTTTGGCACATCTGTTGCTCTCTTATCTTCTGTGAAGGGAAAAGTCTTTTCTGTCTCCATTATTGTCTCTGTAGACAATGTCTCCCCCCGACCCCAAAATATGACAACATGATTTGAAAAGGACTTCCTGCACTTTTCTTGTCATAGATTTGTTTCTTTAAAAAAGGGAATAAAGGGACTGAATTGAGTTCCCTCTGATTTCACAGAGAGCTGACACTTCATTTACATGCAGCTATAAATAAGGAGAGGAGGCCTGCAGGTGCATCCTGGGAAGGAAGAGAGGGAGGAGCAGAGAGGTGATGCTTCACTGATTGAGGATAAACACTCAGTTTCATTTGCTCATTCTATCTGATTTTTCAAACGTCTTCAAGACTGCAAGCAACTAAAACCAGACAAAGTGATATTAATCTCTCTGCTGTGCTTTTATTGCAAATTCACTCCCAATAACAATGTAGTTTTGTGAAGATAGACACACTGAAGTGTTGTTCTCCTAACTATCCTTGTCAGTGAGTTGAAGAAAAATAAAATCTAGTGAAGGTTAAAACATTATGTTGAACATATATATATTTTTTTTTAGGTTTTCAAGAAAACAAATAAATACGAGTGCTGTTTTATTCACACAATTTATTATATTTATTTATTTTATTGAATAAGTCTTGACAAATGCAGTAGTTGCAAAGCTGATACAACACCTCACTGTCACAACATTTATTACAAGCATGCAGACACATCTTTTAAAATTGACCATAAGGCTTTGTTACCACAACAAATAGAGAAGAATTTAATGTTTTCTATGTTATATGGACTATGCATAAACAGGCGAACAGGTTCTATGGTAACAGGTGATAGTATCATGATTGGGTATAAAAGGGGCATTCTCCAAAGACTCAGTCCACTTTGTGAACACACCCAGATAGCAAAAATTATGTGGCCCAGATCTGGCCCAGAACCTCCCTAAGTGTCACACACAAACGTGGTCACTCCTCCTCTCTCTTTTCCTCTTTTTGCCCCGTAAACAAAAACAAACACACCATCTTGTGTCAGATGACTGAGTGTAATTAGCTCTAGTGCAGGGGTGTGCTGGGTGAATCTGTCAGGGAATCTCACTGCTGGTACATCGTTATTTTGGAGACAAAAACAGACAAAGAACAGGCGATTAGACAAGCTGCAATAGTCTCATCTGTCCACCAGGTGTCAGGATTTCCCCTCCCTATAAACTTCGTGACATCTGTGGAGCAAAAATACATGTGGAGAATGTGCCACACGCAGGTATGCGACCATACTATCTCTGAATGTTTCTGCTGAGGGTTAGGAGTGTGTTTTCACGTGAAGGTCAGTTGACCACAAGTTATGAATGCATTCATGCAGCATTGAATGAGACCTGATTTGATTTGAACTGAGCTCCTGGTAACATCCACCTGTGAGCTGTAGGTTTTAGATTCAAATGTGTTTTGGGGCTTCAAAGCTTTTGAACAAATATTCACTCTCTATTCCAAATTTTGGTGGTGGAGGATGGATGTTGCTGTTTTTTCTGAATAATAAATCTGTTTTTAAAGGAACCGTTCCCGGGTTTTTCCGGTAAAGTCTCCGGAAATTTTCCGGGTCGGCTCCGGCAAAGTTCCGGGTCGGACCCAGGAATGTCCCGCGAAATTTTCGCTGACTTAGAGAACAGAACTTGTGGGCATTTTGCTCTATTAGTGATCTAATTATCCTGCAATTCAGTTTAAAATTAAACTGAAAGGTTACTTTGTGCTCAGCCTGATACCTTAAACCCTGACATGCACACAGACTTATCTTAACATTTGTATATCCAAATAAATACAACCGAGCTTCAAGAGCATACAGCTTCACCTTCTATCTAACTAGTTCTAAAATGTGCCATTTTTCTTATGCAGTTTTGAACGTTTTTTTTTTTTTTATTTGGTTTTTAAGACACCAGAAAACTGCAAAAAATGATAAGGATGAGTGACTTTAACAATCAATGGATTATCAAAACAGCTGCCAAATAATTTTGAAAAAAAAAAAAAGCTGATTACATATTCATGCATCAACAATAATGCAACAATATCATAACCGTGTAAAAATGGGAGTCTTTGAAAGGCACCTGCATGATGCATCTGCATGGTGAGAACATCTGCTTTTGAAATTACTTTTACATTTCTCTACTTTTAGCTCAGTAAGATTTAAAGGCAGCTGGCACATTTACTTGTATAATGAAGTATTTTCAGTAAAAGATCCAAATATTAGTAATGTTTTCACAGTCAGCACAGTTTTGAGGTACTTCTCCATTTTCTGGTACTTTGTTTTTGTTCCACTACATTTCAAAGGCATAAATTCTACTTTCTATACTCCACTACATTTACGTAACAGCTCTAGTTACATGTTAATTAGCAGATGTTAATTAGCAGATTTTACATCAAAAAGTAATGATTGATTTATAAAATATGAAGCATTGTTAGATTGAACTATCCCAACAGTTGATTCATTTATAACGACAGTTTAAGTATAAAGTTAGCATCCTCCTGGACCAGCTCCAACATTAAAATGCTGCTTCAATGCATCACGATTAATAATCTCCTATAATAATCAACAACTCTTAGACACCTTGTCAATAATAAGGATCATAAAGGTAGGATTTACTTTAAAGGTACTGTATTAGACTGCAGTGGATGTAGCTGTAAAAAATATACTGGCAACTCAGTGCGTGTTTGGGTGACTCTGCAAATGAGCGCCCCGTTCACCTGCCTCCAGTGCCAAACCCAGCTGACCAGACCTTTCCATGACCCTGCTCAGTGGTGACAGCTGCACCCAGTCTGCACTGAACAACACACCATACCAGAAGGGGCCAAACAACGGTTCCTTCAAGACAAGTCTCTTAAAACAAACAGGCAGTCAGACCAGGTCTTGAGCCGGACCTGACTCAGAACCAGCCACCCAGGTGTGCCCTGCTCACCCTGGCACAACTGCTCTTCTATTTACCGCTTGTTTACCTCAGTTTACCTCATTTCCCCTCATTTCCCTCGTCTATATTTGTAGTGATGCTGAGCAGGTGGGGGATTTTCCTGTTGACAGGGTAATTCTCGAACATCAGAAAATCCAGAAAAACAGATTAGTGGTCAAAACTGTGGATGAGAGAATTAATTGACAATAAAAACTAAGATCTCACGAGCGGTGAGAGGTGCAAATAAACATATCTGTTGGTGCACTTGTGGACTTCAACCGTAAATAGGCAAATGGTCAAACTGCAGGTCACTTTTGTTTGCTCTTTCCTGACTGCAGATATGTACGTGTGTCTTTGTGGCATGTACAGCCACGTCCTCTGCCCAGGAAGGGTCATTTTCAGGGCATGGTCATTAAGAGGTGTAAGCAGTAAGATGGCTTTAATGTTGATTCTTATCTATTCAAACCCTTTCGTAATTCTCATCTTGTACGCCCCTAGACGTTCTAAGAACCATCCCACCATAACTAATGCTACTGCATTTATCATCACTACATATACTTTGCTTTTGGTTTTTGACTAATGCACTAATTGCACTAATGACAATCCCATCAGCCTCAGCTGTAGTTTGTGTATGTTGCTCATTAGCAAATGTTAGCATGCAGATCTGACTGCTACCATGGCAGTAGACTTTTGGTTTTGTTTTGATAGTCTTTAGCCTTTAGTATAGTGACGGTGGGAAGACAGACAGGAAACAGAGAGGGAGATGATACGCAACAACATCCTATGTGGAATCAAATTGTCATATAAGTGACTGCGTACTGAATATTTTTATCAGGAACAAAGTCAGTATGTTCTCCCTCCCCCTCCTTTTTTCATTTTCTTCTGCTTCGTCCATATAACCCTGGCCCCTCTCCACCATCTTTGTTGTCAAACATATCTCCCCAGCCTCTGTATGTATGTCTGTGTGTTTATGCTTATCTGTGTGCTTGTCTGTGTACAAGCACATGGAGTTTGTCAGTATTCCAGCAATGGGTAAACACTGCCACTGGCCAGGAAAAATGCTGGTCGCAGTGATGCTGTGCATGGTAATTGGAGGAAGGACAGGCCTCTGCCCAATGTAAAGTGGCTGGATTAACTTGTGTGTGTGTATAAATCCAAGGAGCCAAGAGGACTGGCACCATCTCAGAGGACCTGGGATCTCTTCTAAAGAAGCACAGCAGAGGACGGCAGTGTGTGACTGAGGCATGTATGGAATGATGCTTCCACAAAGTGAGAGGATCAGTCTGATTTAGGATGCTCCAAATTAGATCTTGATTATGTGGGAGGTTCACAACATTCCCATCTGTCAGAGTAACACAGGTTGTTACCTGGTAACCAAACACAGCCAGTCACACGCAGGGGATACATTTGAGAAAGAGGACAAACAGGGGAAAGATGAGTCTCCATTGGCCTTCTTTCGTTCTTTCTTTCTCTCTCTCCGTCTCACCCACCCTCTGTTTCAGCCCATAAAAGGCAGGGATGTTGTGTGATGGATGGCAGCGGAGCCTCTGACTGAACAGGGAGCAGTGGTGCCACGCTGCAGAGCTCCTGCAGTTTCTCCATTCAGCTCCATTCACAGATGACAGCACAGGGGGAACCACATCTCCTGCTGAGCAAAAACACCACGTCCTGCCTGCCAGCCCACCTCCCCACTCCCTGTCCTCAGATCCAGACCTAGTAACGCTGCTGTATTTTTATGGTCTTCGACAAACTGCTCCTTAGCAACCAGACCAAAGGCACCAGGAGGCCCATGTTCCTGACAGTGCATCTAAAATCAGCCCCATTCTTCATACGAGAGATAAAACTCACTAACACTATGTACTTTTTCCTCTCATGAAAACCAGACATCAAGTTTAGCAACTACACTACCGCACACATTAAATTTTTTCAGTTTCAGAGTTTGAAACTGTGAAGGCCAAAGCACCTATATCAGTCGAGACCATTTAGAGAACCGTGCTTAGGCTAATAAAATCCATCAAAACCCCAACGAACAGAGATAAGGTTTAAATTACCTTATGCTATGTCATAACAAGAGTAATTCTGATAGCAACCTTTTCACCTCAGAGACATTTGTTACTCGACAGCCACAGCGTCTTTTCCACTTCAGTCCCAGTTACAGCATGCTTGGAATATGAAGTCCTGCCCATAGTATATAATAGAGTACAATTAGGTGTGATGTATGGACTGCATTTTACATAGCACTTTACAAGTAAAAGGAAACATGCAGTCTTATAGAGCCATCCTCCCTTTACATTTCTATATGGAATCAACACCTCTTCACTCCAATAAATCTGACTGGGCATGATTGTCTGAGCTGAGTGCTGCTCTGTTGGCAGCCTGTGTGTCACCGACTGGAAAAGGCAGTGCTGAACACACAGCCGAGGGCTTGCACACATCTGCACACACATTTACAAATGTTGATGGAGCCGAGGCTGTCTCACAACACTGTGGGATTCCAGGAAAGTTAACAACGTCCCCTTTCCCTCCAGCTCTTCTTCCATTCCCTCTCTCCTTCCCACATGAGTCCTTCTCTCCCTCTCTAACCGACATCCCACCACCATGGGTTGCCTCTCCATCATCATGAATATACAGTGCCCTCTCTTTTCCATATGTTGTACGTCATGTTTGATCCTTTCTCCTATTTACAAGAATATTCTGTCTCTGCAGCCTCGCAGTGTGACCAGAATCAAAAGACCTACATCTGCACTCCGTCTGTGCCTCCTGGCTATGAGAATTTCTTTTACAAGATACTGTTGATTTAACATTTACAGATGCCATGTTGCACAAAAGGTGATGACAGTCCTGTGAGGAAGTACGAAGCTCTCGCCGCCGCGCCATGTGTCTCAGTGTGGCTTGAACGCAGTCTGCGGCCATGTCTCCCCAGCGTGAGAGACCAGGCAGCAGGCTCATCTGCCGCCAGGCGTGGTGAGACAACTTCCACATCCTCCTCTGTCGCCTGTGATCTCCTCTCTCACCCCACCAGCATGGCTACGCATGAGGCTTAGTACCACACCACACAATTATGGCCATCCCAGGATACATTTTTAATGTTCTCTCACGCCTGCTGCTTTCAGATTTTGTTATCGGCTGTCAAGTTTGTACTGTAAGCCCGTATCGCACTATTAAAACAGACTTCCTCCGTTGTTGAGAGGATGAATGGAGTGGATTAATACTGGATTATTTTGAGAATAAGGTTCAGACACTGTACTTCCTGTGTTTGGCAGGATGTCAGCTCTCATCCCACATTGCATTACATGTTTGTGATTTATATTGTGTATGTAGTTCTTTGTTATTTATACGTACGCACATACATGACGGGGCTCACAGAAGAGCATTCGGCTTTGATTTAATAAGGGAAGAGAGAATAGCATCACATCCTTCTCTTCCTCTCTTTTTGTGGCTCACCCTGAGCCATCAGTCATCTACAACCATGCTACAGCTGGGCCTAATCGTGCCAGACCCCTCTCCCCCTGACCCACTATTGTCTTACCTCCCCTCCGTCAGGACAGGATACAGAATCCCTTTTCTCTTTGGCTTTGGGTTTTTGATTCCCTAAATCTGTTGAAGAGGAATTTTAATTTGTAGCCAAGCTCAAGAGAGTGTGACGGGGAGCAGGGAGGGAGAAACAGGTGCAGTGGGGTAGAGTTCCCTCCTCTCAGCTATGGAAATAGACATGATTGACTGTGCCGTGTTCATGTTATCTGACACATATTTTACAGTAAATTTCATCTTGTACATACACCTATAAAACATGCAGTGTTACTCTTGTTTTTTCTTCTTTGCTTGCTCCTCACCTTTGATGACTTTACATAGAGATACTACAGGCTATCAAAGCGCAAATGGGCATAACCTTTAGGTGTTTTAATGTAACTACTTTTACCTCTATCTCCTCTTACTGCTGTTTTTTATTCCTTGCCTTATTTTAATGTTCTGTTTAGATATTGTCATAAACAATAATGGACCAAGGATAGACCCCTGTGGGAAGCCATTTCTGATGGTAAGAGGCCTTGACTGAGTACCCTCAGTCTGAGTTCCCTCTGTAAGGTAAGAGTGAAAACATTTAAGCATGGCTTCATCTTGACCTAAGGACTGTAGTTCGTAGAGTTAAATTTTATGATAAACGGTATCAAATGCTTTTGAGAATATCAATACGTCAATATTTATGGAGGAGACCATGCTATCAACGAATGACACTGTCGCTGTTATTGTACTGTGATGTGGACTAAAACAAGGGGCTGCTGTGGCTGTAGGATGTTTAGTGAGTCCATAAAGGGGCATAGTTGTAAATTTACCAATGATTCTGGGATTTTTGCAAAGACAGGAAGTTTGATATTGGACAGTAGTTGGTCAGAATTATCTGCACCAGTATTTTTCCATGCTTTTAACCAAAGCAGAGCTTTGTAAACATCGACACTGCTTACCAAACCCAACGAAAATTTGCAGTCACAGGCAGTTGAGGCATTGGGGACTCCCTCTGCTGGACAGACATGGTAACTGTCTATTTGTGTCTACAGACATTGAGTAAAAGACCAAAGGAGAGGAAATGGGGATTAAGATTCAATCATGCACGACTGGATACTTTTCTGGTTGGAGATGAGAAGTGTGGCCTTGATAAACTCTAAAGAGATGCTAACCTGAAATTTCCAAAATTTACCCTAACTGTCACAGGCAGAGAGAGCTGACTGATAATAATTTGACGTATCCTTCCTAATCATGCTGGCATTTCTTTGTTGCCTTTAGGTTAACCAGTCCTCAGGGATGCCACTGGCTCTAACCTTGGATGAGGCTTTGTCTCTGTTGGTTGGAGTTGGTTGGAGTGTTGGAGTGAACCAGAGACTCTATCTCTTATAAACTCTATTTGGGGCATTTCTGTTATCAGTAACATTAAAAGATTGCGCAAAGTTTTCCAGTGCCATGGCAGGCTCAGTAACAGAGAGAATGCTGTCAGTGTCAGAGCTTGGCAAATCATTAAAAACTTCTGAGGATTAAAACCCTTATAATTTTATATTGTTTGAGCTCTAATAGTAAGGTCACAATGAGTTTTCCCTAAGGCCCTCACTGGCATTTGTGGTTCATGGTCCCCACCATGCAGCTCATCCACAAGGCCCTCCTCCTCACAATGAAAAGGTTCCCTGGATTTGTCAAGCTGCTGGCCTCCTCAGTGAGTCCTCATGAGTGATGGTTTTATTAAGCTTTTACTTTGGCACATGGATAGAGGGAAGGAATGGCAAGATGGAGAGAGAGAGGTAAGGAGTCAAAAAGAAAGGGGGAGATCCCGATTTTCCTCATGAACAGCCTGAATATGACACATTATTAAGGGCTATTAAAAGAGGTAAATCAACCAAAGTCAAAACATATTTTTAGGGTAAGAGAACAAGTTTTAATATTAAAAGTGCAGCTAAGCAAAGTATTTAAGGAGCCCATTCATACCCTGACCTTTTCTCCTGCTTCTCTCTTGTCATTCCCTCCCTCTGCCGTTAACACAGAAAACAAATCCAAAATTATAGTAGGAGTAGGAAAACATAAATGTAAGCATATGGAACTTTACTGCTGAATGGAGCGCACAAAAGACAAAGTGTTGGCTTCTGCGTTCTCAGAGAAATCCTTGTTTTATAGGCAAGACTGTGTTTCTATTCATTTGGGCTTGTTTAAAACTTTCCAATCTGCCTGGTAAATGTTTTAGGAAAAAATAAATCTTGCAGTGAAGCTGCTAACTATTGAGGTGGGAGTGGTGCAAAGGCCAGGAGGACCCGGCGTGAATGCTGTCTCTCTCTTTCACACACAATATTGACAGACAAGTGGAAAGATAGACACGTACAGTACATGCACCTACTTATATATCTGCATCCATTCACAGCTTCTTCCTACTGGTGATAGAGGACCTACTTAGTGTATGTGTGTTTGAGTGTGCATAAAATGGTAAATCACACAATACTACAATTATTTTTTATGCCAAAGTGGCTTATTTCAACAGAGATGGAGTTGAGGGAAAATAAATTGACATTCTTTCATTAAAGAGACTGAAAGAAAGTGTCTCAACATGAACAGGGACTGATCATCTATGACCTACAGATGGCGCAAGATAACCAGTCTAAAAGCAATGTCTCTGCTTTGACCCATGTGATTTTTTGTCGAGGTGCTACTGAGACTGAATGTGTGATTCTTGTGCTTGCATTTGTTTGTATTTGCGTGTGTGAGGAAGTGCGCTGCTCCCATTACAGTGTCTGTGAAGGAAGTTGACTCACAGTGAGAAAAACATTGACCCTCTTTCTATTTTCCTACAATAGCCGGTGGATTCATTGCCTGCTACTTTGATAATTGATTAATTGTTTCAGTCATTTTATGGAATAGGAATGCCAGTAACATGCTGGATCTGGCATCAGAAATATGAGTATTTGCTAGTTTTCTGAATATTTTTGGATTGTTGGCTGTAGGCCAGACAAAACATTTTAATATGCCACCCTGAGCACTGGGAAGCTGCATTTTATAGACCAAACCACGAGTCAGTTAATCAAGGTAAAACAGTCAGTAGAATAATTGATGGTGGTTGCAGCCCTACTGAAAAGGTAATGAACAGAAAACACACATTGTGTGCTGTTTCCATTATTTTGTCCATCTGAATATAATTCTACATTTTGATCTCACGGTAGGCTAGACTGCACACATCTCTCTATAGTCTGTACACCTTCAGTGACTGCCAAATGATTTTTATCTACCCTGTGCAAACATATACAAGCTATATCTGACTGTGGGAGCTCCTCTCTGACTATTTGACTATACAGCAGCAGTGTTAGTGGAGGCTTGACTGGCTTCACTGAGTTCCTCCTCACAGTTCCTCCACAAACAGAAGGAAACCTCGAGGAAGAGCAGCTGATTGATTCAGTTTCCACGCATCCTTTTGCTGGAGGGAGTTGGGGGAAGTCTGGAGGTGCACGGGGAACTGACTGGAAAACTAAACATGACAGCGCCAGAGGAAGGTATGGCACAGTTAAAGGGCGGAGAGTCGGTTGAGGTGTTGGCAAGCATTTAAGACTCCTCAATAGTTGCACCCATGTAGAAATCCATCACCCTCCCTGAGCCAAATTTCACCACTCAACGTCCTGAAAAACACACCAGAAAGCCCACAGGTCAGTATCAATATTTGCTGTACCAGTCCAGGCCTCTCTGCCTGTTATTGTGTGGGTGAGCTGCCTCCCTGTGCCTGCCTCACTGACTGCCTGCCTGCCTGCCTGCTTACTCCAAGCCCTGCTATCTTTAAAACTCAAATTGTCTAGCATGTGAGACATGAGGAGACAAGTAAGCATGCCACGCAGGAATACTGACCTGTACAGTGTCAAATTTTTTGGCAGGGAGAAACACCAAAATCTTTCTCCCTTCTATCATTTTTTACTACCTTGAAGGTTTCCATGTGCATTGTGAAGGAAAACTGTATTATCAAGGATTTGCTTAAGGTCATCAATGTACCAAAGCAGGATTTTAGACATATAAATCTAATTTTTTGGCCATGTTATTTTACATTCATTCATTTTATACGATGTTACATCCCTCATGTGCCTTCTCTTTCTCTTATTGACCTGCAGCTTTGAAGGCCAAATCCTTCTCTGGCATCTTTGACTCTTCAAGATAGCTAACAGTCTGGCTGGACACACTGGAGAGCAAGAGGGGGATGACATGCAATAAACGTCATCAGCCGGAGTCGAATTGGGGATGGCCCAAATTTAACTGCTGGCCTGTCACAATGTCCCAAGGCAAAACTCTTAACATGCCTCCCACCCAGGCCAGTCAAAGCCATGGGCTCTTGTCAGGTGTGTTTGTAGGTGGGATGCACCTGAGTCATAAAGCTTTGCTCTGTAACTACCAGCCCTTCAGCTGATTGGCCATTAGATCAGCTAGCTGACCCAACTGCACTCCCCAAGGGATCAGAAATAAGAGGGCTGAATGGAGCAATTGTAGACGAAAGAGAAAGAGGGAGGGCGGGTAGACACAGCAAGGCATGCATCAAAGTATTTACTCAGTATAGCCTACCATACCCCCAAGTGCCACCACCACATAGCCTCAGGAAACTTCACATCTCATATGATAAGAGGGGAATTTTCCATGTATTAAAAGTAAAAAATGACTATACGGGCCAGTGGTGTCCCAGTATATCATAACTGCGCTGCAGCTCTTGTTACTCAAACATGATCATGTGCTTGTTGGACAGAAAATATTTGAATGAAAGCCTTGAAAAGCTGGCTATCTTGCCCTCCCATAGAGGGGGTTAAATGCCAACACGAGATGAACCCAGTGGCTTCGCGCCAATATCCCAAGCCTATTGAAGGTTATTCAAGCTCTTACTCAACCCTGCCAACAAATATTTTTTGGAGAAAAGAAACAGAGAAGAAAAAAGGAGAAAAACAGAGGAGCAAGGGCTGGCCAGTGGAGAAGCACTACGCACACAGAATCATTCTGCAGCCAGTAAGAGCAGAAGCATCAAAATGCCTCAATATTGGACAGTTCCCAAGAGGGAAATGCACACAGATATGTTTCTTCTTGTAGTTTGTTACGCAAGTGCCTGAAGTTGTCTTTAGCTGTTTTCCCTTCTCTGTATGGAATCTGTCAAGGTTCAATGAAGTCAGGTTTGTGAAGAAGAAACACATCTACAGCACAAGCCTCACTGAGTGTGAAAATGAATTTGTGCGCAACAGCATGTTTTCTGCCTGTACTGTGTCTCTGTTTCAGTTTGGCTGTTTTTCAGAGTAAAAACAACATTGCAGTTAGAGTTCTGAGGGAAGCAAGTGCAGCAATAAGCAGACGTGGGTTTTAGTTTTCTCTCTGCCTGTTGATGTCCTCTTCTGTGCTTCATCTTTCATGTCAGACTGTCACTGGCGTCCTGCAGGGTCGAGTGTTGGGTCACGTCAGTGTGGTGCCAAGTGTCCTGGTGTCTCCATTGCTGTAGAGCCACAGCAGCACACACATGTATGTTCAAGGAATTTACACACGCACATACAGAAATGCCAGCAGCACACACACACGTATGTGACATGCATACTGCACATGCATGCACAAATGTATGCATGCTCGCACAGACTGTAGACTCTATCATGACTCTTGTCTCTGCCACCTGATCAATCATCCCAACTGCCATTAGATCTACAGGAGAGGCATTCCTTCCTAACAGCTGGAGAAGGGGGTAGTGCGTGGGGGGGGGGGGGGGGGGGGGGGGGGGGGGGGATTGAGACATGAGGGCAAAAATGTCAAGTCTCAAGTCTAATAAATTTGAAAAGGGATACATTTTGAGTGTGACTGGGAATAACCGACCAAATGATTGAAAACAATTTCTTCTGTCTGTTTAATTTTCTGCAATACTAGACAAGATTTCCACGTTGTTCAGTTTTTTCATTCATTTTCCTATCTCACTTCTCTCAGGCTCTGTGATACATAGCTGGCAAATGTGGAAGGGAAAAACAGTCGAAGAGCTAAAGCTGCCTCTAGCTCAGGCGGTGTTGATGCATGTATTGCATCACACCAGTGTAAAAGTAGCAGACGAGGAGTGAAGAGCAAAGCCTCTGTGGATAAGGTACTTTATCTCCCCTGCTGTCTATATCTTTCACCCCGTCCCTCCTTCTCCTCTCTGCTCTTTGATTTTTCTCTGTCCTCTGTTTGCTGAAAGAGCTGACTGTGCTGCTCTCACTGAGCGCTCCAAGTGCGTGTGTGCACTGTGCATTGTTCCCCTCTTCCTCAATATGATGAGAAAAGCTTGAAATAATAATGTCTGGGGGCGGAGAGAGACCCCTCTGTTCTCTGTTTCATCTCCTCTGTCTCTCTGTTCTTGCTTCTCCAGATGACAGTGATGCTCTCTGCAGATCTCCTGCAGGTGTGGGCCTTTTGACCTCCCTCTGGGACACACACACACACACACATCCACACTAAGATGTGAGTGTAAATGCTTGCGCAGACATGTGCATGCTCAAACATTCACATAAGGGCTCTAGCACGTGCACAGCGAAATGAGATACAAAACCATCTGCCAAATAAAGCATGGAGTGTGTTTTCAATCCTCTCGGTCAAAACGTAAAACACCATTGTTGAGCATCAGGTGGCAAATTAAGTGCCCATCCAGAAGAGCAACAGCCTCAACATGAAAACACACTCAGGCAAGTAAACGTGCAAACAACTTCAATCCCTCTGGTTTAAAGAGAGGACAAACGCATGCATGCCATGTTGCTATGCGGACAGGATTATCACAGGATCTGACCCGCTGACCTTGAGGAGGTCATGTGTGAGGCGCAGGCTGCAGCCACTGGCCCCACCAACACCAGAATGTCCGACGTCTTAGGAATCTGTGTAGCACCGCCCTGCATGACCACGCAGCATAATACAGCCGTTGGGCCCTCTGTGAGGTGAGCAGGAGCCTGGGTAAAGAATCGGGCAAAGACAGAGAAAAGGGAGAAATGACTCACGAACATCAGCTCATAATAAGCCGCTTTGATAGCAAGTTTGACACTCCAGTGCGTTTCCCTCTGCTGTGTGTCTGCGTTCTCTCAGTTTCAGTTGTTTTCTAACTCCTATAATACTGATATGCTTTTGAATCTAAATCCTGCAAGTAAATGGATGCATAGCCATATCTCTGTATCTAATTGCAATGAATATATTTTCCTAGAGCATCACTTGGAACATTTTTACATATTCATAACTTCATGATGTACTCTATATCAAAGCCATGAAAGATGGCTGGAGGGGCAGAGCTTACACACAGCAGGCTGGGTGGCAGGAACAACACACGCTTGATTTATTACAAGTGAAAAAAAAAAAGATCTCCCAAAAAACATGGAGAGCATACAGCTTCAGTGCCATACTGAGCTATTTAGATCCTCTGAACAGCTCTACAAGGGCTTCTCCTTATGTTCTCTCATGTTCCACATTATTCGAGTGCAAGTGTAATGTGTGTAGCACATGTGGGCAATATATATCAGCCATATGGGAGATCTCTTATGCAGTTCAGAGGAATTGGGAAAGTTGAACAGTATTCACTCAGGAAAAGCCTACGCTAACGTCAAACTCTGCCCTCCTGACTCTCATCAAACACACACTTTACCTATGATACACCTGATTGCCTGGTATAAGTATCCTGTGGGTATCAGACTGTTCTCTGTTTTCTGGCAGGAGCTGGTTACAGCTATCTAAGGCTCTTTTGTGTCTGGATCAATCGTATCAATTTGCGTTACTCTCCACCATGCTCCATACCCATGGTTTTGACAGGTGGCAGTGCTTGGCTTCTCGATTAGTGGCTTGCACTCACAAAAAAAATCAAAGAACAGGAGATTGATTTGAGGTTGACTCTTGAGTCAGTATTAATATTGTCAGGTGACCTCACAAGTAAAGTTGGCTGCAATTAAAAGCCTCATGAAGGCTCTGCAGTGGTTACGCATGGCTTCCCAAGGCTTGCTGTCTCCCCTCTGGACAACATACTGCTCTTTATTCCTCCACCACCTTACCATCAACACCACAAAAATCTCCACTCCACTGTGCATGTGTGGGTGCATGCATGGGTATGCACTTAATGTGTGTTGTTGTGTGCGACTGAGCACGTGCTCGTGTGTGTATGGACGTAACTGTGTGTATATCTAAATGTGTTTTTGCAGGAGCTCGCACCAGCCGCAATCACTTTTGATGGATATCTACTCTGGCTTTGGAGAGCTGTACGTTTTCCAGTGGGTGACTCATGGGGCTTCTGACGGATGTCTGTACCAATTTACTGCTACTGCCACTGCTGCTGCTCTTGTTCCCCACCCCAAGTGTGTGTGTGTGTGTGTGTGAGTCTATGAATAAGTGTCCTGTGCATTGGCTGGTTGTGGTTGTAGTTTCCAACTTCTGCTTATGGACTTTCCACTCTTCTCTTGAACAGCAGAGGAGGAGAGTAAAGGGAGAGTGGGGCAAACACACACACACACAGACACACATACACACTCAAACTCAAACACACACTCCACATAAACATGACTCAGTCAGGTTCTCCATGTGACTCACTCCCGCCTTCTCCTGTTGTCCGACTCAGACATGATGGTCACCTACATTATTCACCTAATCAAAGATAAATGTGCTCTGAGCAGCGCGTCATCATGTTACACACCCTGTGGTACAGACAAGAACAAGACAAGCATATGCCGTTCTTTTGTAAAAGTTACGTAACTTCAATGTGTATCTGAGCAGACCAACAAATGGCGATAAGAAGACATTTGCGGCCGAATCACCACACAAAGCTGTCGCTCTGCAGGTCACCCAGTTCAAGTGTCAAGTGGGACCTGAACTTTTGAACTTGCAGAGCCCTGGAGTGATAGATTCCTTACCTGCAACGCCTTACCTGGAAGAGCTTACTTGGATTGCTTCATTCATTTATTAACTTGACAAACAGAGTGCCTCAGAAGCTATTTCAACTCTTTGATATCCTCAGCCAAGACTTCAAGGGATCAGACATTTACAAATAATCTGAGTTATATATTTCCAAGACAAACATGAAGATAAAGTGCGAACTGTGATATTGTGTGTGGCATACAGGGAATGGATAAACTTAACACAGTGATAATGTGATAGCAATGACTCCCATGCTGCAAAAGTTAACACTGGACAAGCAGCATTTGTCTGTGAAAAATGACAGCCGCCTCTTCTGCCTGTGCTAAATCCTGGCAGCTATGTGTATGTGTGGTGGGAGGGTATTTCCTCTGCAGCAGTGATTCCCATTCAGGGCTACTTGGGGTACATGCAAAGGAGCTCAACTAATAGAAATAATAGAAATCACAATTTGATTTATCTAAAAGTAATGGATAAACAGTTGAAAGACTGAAAATAATAGATAAATCATTGAAATAGAATGGATAAGTGGTTGAAAAAGTCAGCTAAAAGAAGTGTATAAATGGTTAAAATATAGCTTAAAGTAATGGATAAACTGTGAAAATAGTTGATATTAGTAAAAGTAATAATCATGATAGTAAGTAGTAATGGATAAATGATGAAAAGCTCTCAACAGTAGTGGATAAATGGTTGAAATCGCTAAAAGTAATTTGTACTAAACTTCAATGAAGCTCAAGTGGAGAGGCAGCACTCTAGAGCATTAGTTTATGGTCAATACTGACACGCGTGCATGCAGACATGCACGCACGCACACACGCAGAGTTGTAAAATGAAGGGGAAATCCCCTTCACTGCAGGTAAAACAGTATTTCTTCAGAAACTACAGGGAACTATAACGCTCTAAAGGGATCACATAGCTTTGAGCTGAAGTAGTTCTTTGGCTAAACAGGCTTATTTCAACCTTAATTACTTTGGTAGGCCCCAGTCTAATCTAATCCAATCCAGCCTGGCCGAGAAAAGGGTGAATAACCTCATCTAGTCAAGTAAAAAAAAAAAAAAAAAAGAAGATATAGTTCAGGCCCCTGAAGACGACATGGCTGTTATCCATCAGCCATATTTAAGAACTGCGTGACTAATCGCTGACTGCTTCAAACAATCAGAAACTCTTGCTCAAGCCTGTGGCCTGCCAGGAGGACATCCCACCTGGGAATCATTCAGAGATCATGGAAACACAGCTCATCCTTTTAAACACAGCATATTTTTTTTTACATCTCCCCCTTACATCTGTCGTCTGCTATTAAATAGCAAAAAGAGAATGAGTAAAATCTTTTGGCTTTGATGCATGTGTAGCAGTATGATATGCTGCTGGGGCTGAATACCGGTGGTTCGGCTGCTCTGTACAATACTTGGCGCATTAGCCTATCGGTGCAGAGGGCGAAGGTATAAAAGGTAGACTGCGTCCCTCCCTCATCCTCTCACTTCCTGGCTCGAAGGCCCTTCCGCTTCCCAGCCTTCCACTTCCTCCTCTCTTCCCTGTGCAGGTAGGTACGCGGCCGCATACCGGCAGGCATTTTTAGCTCACATTAGCCTAGTAAATGGTTCGGCTGTGTGTTCTTTTTAAGTGTTCCCTCGTGGTTAAGAGGATGGTGGCGATCTTCCGTCTTGCCCATAAGTACTAGACAGAAAGGAGACCAGGTACGGACACATTAATGTAGGTTTAGCCTAGCAATAGCCGGCTAGCCCAGGTGCTAAACGCCTCACTGGTCTGTGTTCACAGCGGCGCTAAGGCATCACCGGCGCACCACAGACGCTCCTCTTTACACCGAGCCGTGCAGCGCCTCTGCATCTCTCTCCTCACTGGCTGAATGCCCGTTGACCCGGACCAGGGGATCGAACCGGGATGTTAAGATAAGTGCAGGAACGCTGCTGCTTCGCCGACCCCTATTGCCTGTCTCTCGTGCATGTTGCTCCTGCTCCTGCTTCCGCTTCGCTCGCTACTGCCTGCTCCGCTCGCCGCTGCTTGCCCAGCTTGCTATCGCTGCCACCGCATCGTGTTGGGACTAGTTTGGAGTGGTTGTTTGGGCCCTGGTACTTCGGTCCAGCTCCTCTCCTAACATCGGGCCCCAGCGGTGGTTGCCCAGCCTGGACTGTGTGTGCGTGTGTGGGTGTGCGAGTGTGCGTGTGCGTGCGTGTGTGGACGGGTGAGTGCGCGTGTGTGTGTGGGGGGGCTCCGATGGGATAAGGCACTTTTGCCTGTTAGAGTGCATTGTGTTACTTTTTTGGTTGGTTAGTTATTAATTAATTTTCATTTTGAATTAAGGTTCATGTAAATTTGTTCTTTTGTTTCTCTGGCCAGAGGCTTGTGTTCTTTGTTTCCTTTTTTTGGTTGGTTTGTTTGTTTTTGGTTTTCCTTTGTTGTTACCAATTGCTTGCCTATTGCGGCTTTTAATGCCAATAACTAGTAACATTTCAACTAATTGTGTTCTCCCCTCTCCTTTCTAGTTGTTGGGAGCCGACGGTGGTGGTGGTGTCCCGGGTGGCGGTGTCCCTTGTGTGTGGTGTGATTTTGGAGTTTAGTTGCAGTGTAATTCACTTTTTGGGTTAGGTGTCACGTGTGAGTGGGGTGCTCCTCTTTTTAAGTTGGACTTCCTCCCCCAGGTCTCCCCTGCACTGTCGGTAAGCTTCCCCGTTGGAGTGGAGTGTTAACACCTTAGTTTTCTTTTAAAATTTGTTTTCTTTTACCTTGCATGATTTGTTAATAAACCTTTGGTTGACATTGAACCACACCTCCGTCCTCCTTTGTATAACTTACCTGCGTGCCTCTCCACTATCCAGAATTCCCTGGGTGAAAAATCCCAGGGTGGCGTTGTCGGTTTCCCTATTCAAATTTATATACTCTGACCTTGTCCATAAGACTGTATCAGCCCTCGTACCGCCACAACTTGGCGTTGTCGGCAGGATATACTTAGTAAGGGTGAGGTGTGTGTTCTTTGTGTTTTTTTTTTTTGGTCCTTCTGTTTGTTTTTGTTTTCTTTTCATACCTGATTTGCCTATTCCCCTGATTGTAAATTGTGTGTGAAGTCATCAAGTGGAGGCGAAGCAGCAGTGGGTTTCCTGTTTATCGTGGTAAGATTGGTGTCCAGAGTTATTGTTAACAGTCAAAGACAATGGAGGGAGAGCTGCAAGAATTGAGGGACTTGGTGGCACAGTTGAGGGCGGAGAACGATAGGTTGCAGCGGGAGCAGGCTGCGGCCGTGCCTGGCCCTAGTGCTGCACCCCCCGTTCCCACTGAGCCTCTTCTAGCACCCTCCACCTCTAGCGCCCCTGGAACAGAGAGGCTGATCTTGGTACCCCGAGACAGGAAGTGCCCAGTCTTTAGGGGTAGGTCAGGCCTAGGGCTAGAGGAATGGATAGAAGAGGTTCAGGCATGTATGAGAGCTCGCCACCTGTCCCCAATCGATCAGGCCTTTTTTCTTTTTGACCACTTGGAGGGAGAGCCGCGTGAAGAGATAAAGTATCGTTCCAGTGCAGAGAGAAGTGACCCGGCTGCAATTATTTCTGTTCTCCGGGAGCTGTATGGTTGCTCAGACTCGTACGTTGCCTTACAAGAAGCCTTTTTCTCGCGGCGCCAGCAAGAGGGGGAGACTCTTCAGGAGTTCTCCCTCGCGCTAATGAGTCTGATGACGTCGGTGAAACAGCGTGCTCCCAGTGACATGCTAAATGCAGATGTTCTACTGCGTGACCAATTCGTTGAGAATGTCATTGATGGTTCCCTTCGCCGTGAGCTAAAGCAGCTTGTACGCAGGCAGCCTGCTGTCACCCTGCTCGAGGTAAGAGCAGAGGCAATTAGGTGGGAGCGAGAGGGGTTGCCGGGAGGTGTGCGGGGCCGGAGTCATTCGGTTCCCTCTCTGCTTGGGTTACAGTGCAGTGTTCAGAGTGCCCCTCCGGCGGCTAATCCACCTCAGGCGGGTGAGCTGCTGGAGGTGAAAGAGATGTTAAGGCTCCAACAGGAACAGCTTAACAAGCTCACAGAAACCCTGGTTCAGCTGCAGGCCAGCCAGCAGCGCAGTCATCCTCCCCACCGTGGCCCAGTAATTTGCAGGCGGTGTCAGCAACCTGGCCATTTTGCCAGGGAGTGTGAAGCAGGGCGTGCACTTTCCCGCCCTAGACCTTTAGCGCCCGCTTCTTCTCGGCCGGGCATGCTTCATGAATCAGTGCAGCACCCGGGAAACTAGCGCCCGCCGAACTGCAGAGCCAAAGTTCGGGGGGAGCAACCACCGGCTCACCACTTATCTTGGGGGATGGGGATGAAACTAAGCTAATTGCTGCTTGTCCACACGTGGATGTGGTCATGGGGCAAGTCGTGGTTCCTTGTCTGGTGGACACCGGGTCAATGGTGTCCACCATTACCGAGAGCTTCTTTCGGCAGCACTTTGAGGCTTGGGGCCAAGAGAGGCTTCGGTCCTGCCATTGGCTGCAGCTTCGAGCGGCCAACGGGCTGCCCATCCCCTACCTTGGCTACTTGGAGCTTGAAGTAGAGCTTTGTGGTAGGCTTTTGCCAGGGTGTGGGGTACTGGTGGTCAAAGACCCTCCGGCGGATGCTTCTCCTCATGCACCTGGTGTTTTGGGGATGAACATCCTACAGAGATGTTATAGGGTGCTGTTCGGACAACATGGACTAGGCTTGTTTGATCTACCCATTGTCACTGGAGCCCCAGAGTCCGTGGTGCAGGCATTGCAGAGGTGCCATCAGGCCTCCAAAGACCCTCCTTCTGAGGCCGCCGGTACGGTCAAGGTGCGAGGCAGGAAGGCGTGCCGCATTCCTGGTGGCACCATGCAGGTGGTCCTGGCAACGTGTTCAGCACAGTACTCGGGCACTACTGTGCTCTTTGAGCCCTCTGATCAGGGACTTCCTGCTGGACTGTTGGCATCCCCAGCACTGGTTCGAGTCGAGAACGGTACTGCATACATCCCCATTGTGAATGTGGGCTCCTCGGATGTGCTGCTTTATCCTCGAACAGTGGTAGGTGCCCTGAGTGAGGTTCGTGTGGTGAGCTTGCCTCCTGGTGTTGAGGAGGTTCCATCTCATGCAGCCACTATGGCATCCCAGGTTGTGGCCCCTCCACTGTCAGACCCAGTGGATGCAGTGGACCTGTCGGCTTTGTCAGCCGAAGAACAAGAGGAAGCGCGAGGCCTTCTTCGTAAGCACACCACAGTCTTCTCTTCTCACGACGGTGATTTGGGCTGCACTAACTTGATTTCTCATGAAATCCCTCTCTTGGATGACACCCCCGTCCGTCAACGCTACCGGCGTATTCCCCCATCGGAATACGAGGTGGTTAAAGAGCATATCAACCAGCTGCTCGGTGCGCAGGTCATCCGGGAAAGCAGCAGCCCTTTCGCTTCGCCAATCGTGCTGGTTAAGAAGAAAGACGGCAGTCTGCGCTTGTGCGTCGACTACCGGCAACTTAACAGCAGGACCAGGAAGGACGCCTTCCCTCTTCCTCGTATTGAGGAATCGCTGGATGCACTGACTGGAGCCCGCTGGTTTTCCACTATGGATCTAGCCAGCGGGTACAATCAGGTTCCAGTTGCGGAGGCCGACCGACCCAAGACAGCTTTTTGCACTCCTTTCGGGCTGTTTGAGTGGAACCGCATGCCCTTTGGGCTGTGTAATGCCCCTAGCACCTTCCAGCGGCTCATGCAGAGGATCTTTGGAGACCAGCAATGTCAGTCCTTGCTTTTGTATCTGGACGACATTGTGGTCTTCTCCGCCACCTTTCAACAACATCTCGAGCGGCTGGAGGTGGTGCTGCAGCGGTTGCAACAGGAGGGCCTGAAGGCCAAGCTGTCAAAATGCTCCTTCTTCCAACAAGAGGTGAGCTACCTCGGGCATGTCATTTCTGCCAATGGTGTCTCCACAGACCCAGGCAAGGTGGAGGTGGTAGCCAACTGGCAACCCCCCACCACCATCTTGGAGCTGCGGTCCTTTCTCGGTTTTGCCAGCTATTATCGCCGCTTCGTGGAGGGTTTCGCCAAGTTGGCTGCCCCTCTACACCGCCTTGTGGCCGAGCTTGGGGGATCCAAGTCCAAGCGGTCGGCAGGCCGGGTGGCAGAGAAGTGGACCCCAGAACACCAGCACAGCTTTGAGGCCTTAAAATCTAGGCTCACCAATGCTCCTGTGCTTGCCTACGCTGACTTTTCCCTCCCCTTCATCCTGGAGGTGGACGCGAGTCATGGGGGCTTGGGCGCAGTACTCTCACAAGAGCAGGATGGGAAGGTCCGGCCAATAGCGTACGCAAGCCGAGGTTTGAGGCCTACAGAGCGCAACCCAGCCAATTACAGCTCCATGAAGCTGGAGTTTTTGGCCTTAAAGTGGGCTATGACGGAGAAGTTCCGTGAGTACCTGCTCGGTCACCGGTGTATTGTCTTCACAGACAATAATCCGCTTAGCCACTTGTCATCTGCCAAACTCGGTGCTCTGGAACAGCGCTGGGCAGCCCAGCTTGCGGCCTTTGACTTTGAGGTTCGCTACCGCCCGGGTAAGAGCAATACAAATGCGGACGCCCTGTCCCGCCTGCACCCACCGGTGGCAGTGGATCTCGACGCTGTCGCCCCTGGAACCACACTCCCACCACCCCTGAAGCAAGCTCTGCAAGCTCGGGGGCTTGAAGCCCGTCAGGCTGCCGTCTTAGCTTTGCCTCAGCATCTGCCTGCTGACATTAGCACACTTCAGCAGGCCGACCCTGTGATTGGGGAGGTGCTAGCGTTTTGGAGGCAGCAGCGATATCCTGACCGGGAGGAGCGCAAGCAGCTATCCCCGCTAGCTTTGGTTCTCCTCAAGCAGTGGGATCGGCTGACGGAAGGGGCTGGAGTGGTCTACCGGCAGGTTTTGCGCCCAGATGGTGGAGAAGCAGTTCTCCAGGTCCTGTTGCCAGTCGCGTTGAAGAACAAGGTCCTCACCGAGGTTCACCAAAACCACGGCCACCAAGGTGTGGACAGGACCTTAGAACTGCTTAGGCAGCGGTGCTATTGGCCCGGGATGACCTCTGATGTGAGGCACTGGTGCCAAGCCTGTGAGCGGTGCCAGGTGGCCAAGGATCCAGGGCCACCGGTCCGGAGCTTCATGGGGCATCTGCTAGCCTCAGAGCCTAACGAACTGTTGGCCATGGATTACACCATGCTGGAACCCACCTGTAATGGGCTGGAGAGTGTCCTTGTGCTGACTGATGTGTTCAGCAAATATACCCTTGCTGTTCCCACTCGCGATCAGAGAGCCTCTACTGTGGCCCAGGTGCTGGTCACTGAGTGGTTCTCTAAGTTTGGTGTCCCGGCCCGCATACATTCCGATCAAGGTCGGAATTTTGAAAGCGCACTCATCCGACAGCTTTGTGGACTTTATGGGATCGAGAAGTCCCGAACCACCCCATACCATCCAGAAGGGAATGGGCAATGCGAGCGGTTTAACCGCACGCTTCACGACCTGTTGCGCACCCTTCCAGCCTCTCGAAAACGCGATTGGCATTCTTGTCTACCACAGGTACTGTATGCCTATAATACCACCCCCCATCAATCGACTGGGGAGTCGCCCTTTTTCCTCATGTTTGGTCGTGAGGCAAGGCTCCCAGTTGATTTCTTGTTGGGGAGGGTGCAGGATCCTGTTGGTGGGACCGTGAACGAGTGGGTGCAAGAGCACCAGACTCGGTTGCAACTGGCCTTCGAAGGGGTTCGAGATAGGCTAAAGGCTGCAGCTGAGCGCCGAAAAAGGAGCCATGATCAGACCGTTCGGTCTGGGCCCCTCGTGGAGGGTCAGATGGTCCTATTGCGGGATTTTGGCAGGAGGGGTCGGTGTAAGATTCAGGATAAGTGGAATCCAACTCTGCATAAGGTGCTTAAGGCCCCCACTGGAGAAGGTCCTGTGTATACGGTTGCCCCAGTAGATGACCTTACCAAAGTCAAGAGGGTGCACCGAACACTGCTTAAGGCCGTTGTGGGGATTGCTTCTCCAGACAGCATGCCTGCTTCCCCTGCCACCCCACCTGACCAGCTTGTGGCGCAAGATGAATCTTCGGATGAGGATTTGATGGCCTTGGTAAAGGAGACCCCTGCTCTACCAGCTGGGCGAGTGGTAAGAGAAGTCCAAACGGCACCTGCAGTGGCACCATCTGCCGCTGCGACAGTACCTTTGGCCCTGTTCCATTCTGCACCCTCAGCTGTCTCCCCTCCAGAGAGCAGTGTGACTGCTGTGCAACGTATGGCACAGCCAGCGTCAGCCCCTCCTGCTGAGGCAGCAGTACCCCTACCCTCCACTCATTCCGCCCCATTCGTGGTCCCTCCCTCAGGGAGTAACGAAGTGGTCATGCGGCGGACAGTCCGATCCACGGCCGGCCATCATTCAAACCCCCATCATCTTCCTAGGCCTGCCCACGAAATGGCCCAGGCAAGGCCTCCACCTGCCCAGTCGAATGCTGTGTCTGCTCTCTTTAGACCCTGGCACTAACGTTACCTTGTTCCAGCGCATCGTCGGGTCGACGATGGAAAAGGGGGGGGTGGATTGTAGCAGTATGATATGCTGCTGGGGCTGAATACCGGTGGTTCGGCTGCTCTGTACAATACTTGGCGCATTAGCCTATCGGTGCAGAGGGCGAAGGTATAAAAGGTAGACTGCGTCCCTCCCTCATCCTCTCACTTCCTGGCTCGAAGGCCCTTCCGCTTCCCAGCCTTCCACTTCCTCCTCTCTTCCCTGTGCAGGTAGGTACGCGGCCGCATACCGGCAGGCATTTTTAGCTCACATTAGCCTAGTAAATGGTTCGGCTGTGTGTTCTTTTTAAGTGTTCCCTCGTGGTTAAGAGGATGGTGGCGATCTTCCGTCTTGCCCATAAGTACTAGACAGAAAGGAGACCAGGTACGGACACATTAATGTAGGTTTAGCCTAGCAATAGCCGGCTAGCCCAGGTGCTAAACGCCTCACTGGTCTGTGTTCACAGCGGCGCTAAGGCATCACCGGCGCACCACAGACGCTCCTCTTTACACCGAGCCGTGCAGCGCCTCTGCATCTCTCTCCTCACTGGCTGAATGCCCGTTGACCCGGACCAGGGGATCGAACCGGGATGTTAAGATAAGTGCAGGAACGCTGCTGCTTCGCCGACCCCTATTGCCTGTCTCTCGTGCATGTTGCTCCTGCTCCTGCTTCCGCTTCGCTCGCTACTGCCTGCTCCGCTCGCCGCTGCTTGCCCAGCTTGCTATCGCTGCCACCGCATCGTGTTGGGACTAGTTTGGAGTGGTTGTTTGGGCCCTGGTACTTCGGTCCAGCTCCTCTCCTAACATCGGGCCCCAGCGGTGGTTGCCCAGCCTGGACTGTGTGTGCGTGTGTGGGTGTGCGAGTGTGCGTGTGCGTGCGTGTGTGGACGGGTGAGTGCGCGTGTGTGTGTGGGGGGGCTCCGATGGGATAAGGCACTTTTGCCTGTTAGAGTGCATTGTGTTACTTTTTTGGTTGGTTAGTTATTAATTAATTTTCATTTTGAATTAAGGTTCATGTAAATTTGTTCTTTTGTTTCTCTGGCCAGAGGCTTGTGTTCTTTGTTTCCTTTTTTTGGTTGGTTTGTTTGTTTTTGGTTTTCCTTTGTTGTTACCAATTGCTTGCCTATTGCGGCTTTTAATGCCAATAACTAGTAACATTTCAACTAATTGTGTTCTCCCCTCTCCTTTCTAGTTGTTGGGAGCCGACGGTGGTGGTGGTGTCCCGGGTGGCGGTGTCCCTTGTGTGTGGTGTGATTTTGGAGTTTAGTTGCAGTGTAATTCACTTTTTGGGTTAGGTGTCACGTGTGAGTGGGGTGCTCCTCTTTTTAAGTTGGACTTCCTCCCCCAGGTCTCCCCTGCACTGTCGGTAAGCTTCCCCGTTGGAGTGGAGTGTTAACACCTTAGTTTTCTTTTAAAATTTGTTTTCTTTTACCTTGCATGATTTGTTAATAAACCTTTGGTTGACATTGAACCACACCTCCGTCCTCCTTTGTATAACTTACCTGCGTGCCTCTCCACTATCCAGAATTCCCTGGGTGAAAAATCCCAGGGTGGCGTTGTCGGTTTCCCTATTCAAATTTATATACTCTGACCTTGTCCATAAGACTGTATCAGCCCTCGTACCGCCACACATGCGAGAGTGACCTGACCACCCAGTCAGATCCCAGGTTTCCTAGTTCATTCTGTCCAGAACAGAGATGCCAAATGCCAGCTGGCTGTTACCGCTGACCCAGACATGAAGCCTTTTACCGAGGATCAACCCTGGGTGGAAGGACTTCTATTCACTCTGTTTTCATCCCTCCCATCCTCATCTGTAAGCAGAGGAGCCTAACACACTACTGTGACTCCTGTCTTCATCGCAGGCTATTCTGGGCTGAGGTTACCCAGGACACCATGTGGCTTCATCCAAATTTAGCTGCCCACAGTATGCCTGAGTTAAATCATCTGTGTGTGTTATGCAAATAATAAATATTCATTAATGGTTCTTCCACAGTTCCTCAGATTCTTCCTCATTATGTTGTGTCAGCTCTGTAATCTCTAAAAGGATTTTACCCTTCTGGACTTCTAGAAATAATCCTAAACTAATATTGACACATGCTAAAGAAGTGAGCCTGCGGTGGTAGAGTTGGACCAGAGGGCTGTGAAGAGGGTCGTAGAGCCAAGGCCAAACCACAGGGGCTACACAGAGAGGAGAGGGCAGCCAGCGGAACAACGGTGCATCAAAGACACCACGTTGAACCACCAGCCTTGTCTCTGCTTCTCTCCACCTCTCACACTCATACCCTATTTTGAGAAAGACCAACATGAGGGCAACCAGCAAAGTCTCCTTTATTGTTGTTATCATTTCCAAACAGCAATTTTCCAGGCCAAAACAACCTTAGAGGCTCCGCTATATGATGTGTACGCATAGACATGCACAGGTACTTGCGTGTGTGTTTTGTCAAGCAGCACATACCTTTTCATAGATCTCAAAGTGTTTACCCAGGCTGGTTTAGTTCACGGGGAGTCATATTCGGTCAGTTTTACTGTAGCCAGTGGGTCCATGAGCCCCCTGGCTGCTCTGCCCAGTGCTGTGGCTCAGCTAAGGATGGACTTGGCTGGGCATGGCCACTCTGGGCGCTGGTCCCATCCCCACATTGAGGTGATGAAGGAGGACTCTGTCCCCCGCACCCCCACTCATGGCCACAGAGGTGAGGAGGCACCCAGGGGACACGCTGGCTGGCGTCTGAGGCCACATTCACACAGCTGACAAGACCAGGGTTGGCTGCTCTCAAGGTGATGGTGCCAGGCTGTCTTGCCCGCTGCTGCCCACAGCTACCCTGCTCAGCTGTGAAGGACTCCACAACCACTACAGATTAGCCAGGTCAGCATTTCCCATCTTTATCTCTTCATGTCAGGATTGATGTCTCTGCTAATCAGGGCCCAAGGTTATTCTAGTTCTATCAGAAATGTGATTAAAACATGTTGCCAGACACGATGTGGTTAAGATGATATTTAGTAAAAGCTTAAAATTAAAATGTTATCCAGTTTGTGACCTGTATGATGGCACATTCAGAAAGCATTGCAAAAATGATCTGCAGGTAATGGTTTGAGGATTTGGTTCTGTCTAAACTCCCTCGTATTCTGAACTTGCCCACATCTTGTTGAGAGAGAGGGCATCTATGTTCACTTCACTGCTCTCTTAAACAGTCTCTCAACTCGCCCCCGATCTGCAGTCTTCTAAGTAAGGTCATGCATTTGTTTTGATAACACAGCAGAAGGGTTTAACTGTGCCAGCCTGCCCAGGTGCTGGTGAATAGGGCGCAGCAACAATGGGCCATCAACTGAATGGAGCATCAAAGCCACCAGCGATGATTTGATGATGATTGAGGGTCCCTGCATAAGGGTAGGGCCTCCTGCTTCAGAGAACTGTGTGTGAGCAAGAAGCACCATCATACAGGTTCACCCCGCCTTTGATTTGAGTCTTTCATTAAGTGTCATGGTGGCGCTGATGTCAGCTGCATCTCACTGATCATTGGGCTACAGGGACAAAAGGTTGAGTTAAGCAGGTGTATTGTCCTGATTTTAATGGCAAACACAGGCAAGAGCTGACTGGGTATTTTGGTTGAAATGTTACTTAAGAACAGAGGAGCTGTAGATAAAAGCAGAAAGAAAATAAAGCTGCTTTCCTTTCTTTTTTTTTCTTTCAGTCAGCGACTTAAACACTCAATCCAGGCAAGACCCACATGACTACCGTGGCTTGCCACCTGTTTCGTGGGAAAGCAATGTTCAAGACAAGAGTTCTCAAATCCGAGGGGGATAAAGAGAGAAAAGAAATAAAGAAGAATGGAAAAGCATTTAGTTTGAGCACGCCGGGCGCATACCGGGGCTCAGCTCACAGATTCCAAAGACAAGCTGATGGAAGTGAGCCAGGTCGCCTCACACGGGAGGGGAGGAGATATGAAAGAGAGGACAGAAGAAGATGGAGTAAGAGGGGAAGAGTGTGTGAGAGGGGGGGTTCTAGTTGGAAGGGGCATTAAAGAGACATTCCCTTTAATCAAGAACCTGCAGGATGCTGATAGACAAGGGACAGTGAGTGATGGAGGGTGACGGTGAGGCAAGAAGTGACAAAGATGGAGAACTACAGCTGGAGTACCTCAAAACCCCCACCCATCACCCCAATAACCCTTGCTTGCCTTCTGTTTGCCCTCTTACCCCACCCCCAGAAAAAAAGAAAAAATGTCACTGTCTACTGGCCAACACCCCAGAATGTACTGGCGGAAAGAAAAAGATGAATGCAGCCGTGCAGGGGGGAGCTCCGTGAATTGTTGACCTCGGCTGCTCACTGACAGAGAGGCTTTGAGACAGGACAGCAGCCAAGCAGGGCCGTGCAAGAATTAATGGTTCTGGAAGATGCAATGAGGCAACCATGCCACGAGTGGTTTGTCATGTTCTCTCTACAGTTTCTCTCAGTGCTCCCACCATATCTTTATCCTACACGCACACACACACCACAGTCCCGACTCCAGGATCCCAGACTCTGAGCTCTTAGATCAGACTCAGTGCATGTGTAGAGAACAAGTGAGCCTCTTTGTTCGACGACAGCACCATCCTTCACTCCGGGGGTACCTCACTGACAGACTGTTCAGTCACTAGAAGAGAGATGGATGAAGACACTTTGTACCTTGAAGAGAGAGGGAGGGGAAATGGACTGATATGACCAAGAGATAGCAGATAGTAGAGGAGGATATGTTATTAATAGTAAAGGGGTAAAAGAACAGCGATAAGGGACAACATCAGAGAAGACAGAGGAGAGCGGAGAGGGGACCAGAAAAGACCTAGCAGAAATTTGGATTCTTTAAGTTAAGCAATAGGAGCTGCATCCTCCTGAGACGCAGCGGCATCACAGGCCAGATTACTGTCTCCACTGTCTCTCAGCTGGACCTCCCTGACAACCAATCCCCATCCAGGACGCTTTGTAACCCAGGCCATGAGAGGGTGGGGCAGGGTCAGGGGTCGGGAGTTATAGGGCTGACAGACAAGAGAGATTGATGCTGGTTGACAAAACTTGAGCCCTACTCGGTCTCAGCAGCAGCCCTGCCTGCTCCCCAGGGGCCGGGGGGGGGGGGGGGGGGGGGATCAGAGATACAGATACAATCCCCCATCCCCTCCTCATCCCCGGAGACACACACTTTGACTGCCCCAGCTCACATACACTTAAATGCTATCCCACTTTCCTGTGCCGTCTTGTTTGATCATGTCCTAAACTGTAAGAGGAAGCAGTGAAAGGCCTCAGTAAACGGAGAGCTCTGACATATATTTTGTTACATCCAGCCGTGAATTCCTGCGGGGGTGCATGCGGCATTACTGTCTGTGTGTCCATCAGCCAAAGGAGGGCATGGTGTTACTGGGAGAGGGTGAGATGGAGTGAGTCTAGTGGGTGGAGGTACTGCAGCGGTAAAGTAATGCAGCATGAACTGTCACAGATGGAGTTTCATGGGGGACCAATTCCTCAGACCAAAACAGGCTGTTAAACTCACAAATGACCTTTCACAGATATTGTGATAAAGACAACCGGCTCAGCAAAGGCAGAGCGGATGGTGAACACAAAGACAATCGACAGGTGTGCTCTACTGTTTGTTGTGACGTTAGTTTGCTGTGGCACTTCCTCTTGTAGAAGAGAGTCAACAAGGAGAACAGAACATGTTACATGGACCTGTGAGTGCAGATCCTTTACTCTCTCTCGTCTCTTGTTACATGAAGTCATTCTGGTGGAACGTGAGAGCGCCCTGCCCTCTGTGGAGAGAATGTGAAATGCTGGTTGTACACTGGCTGCAGATATGTATAAAGTTGTCAAGTTTTAGGGTGTCCATGCAGCTCACCTGGCAGAGCCTGTGCCCCATGTATGACCTGTAGCCTTGTACTGCATGTCATCCACTCTCTCTCCTCCCTTTCCACTCTGTCACTCCTCTCTATCAATAAAAGCAAAAGTTGGAAAAACGATTCTTAAAAAGTTGTTTCATCTGCAGGGGAGAGCTAATAAAGAGTGCTCTGTGAGTCCTGACACACGTTTGTGTCAAGGTGAAGACCTGAATGGAAGCCAATGAAGGTCTGGTGATGCAGCCATAAAGGAAGCCTGTATTATGTAACACATACACTCTGTTTAGACAAACTGATAATCAGTGTCTGGACTAAAGAATTTACCTCAGTTTCTTGATTTCCTCATACACATTTATCACTGTCATGATTTAGCAACAAAATCTGTCAACAAACATTTTTCTCATTACGTTCTATTAACAGATCAGTCCACACCTGTTTGCTTCATGAATCTTATCTGTTGTCACTGTGGTTTTCATATATGCTTTATTGAGTTAGTTAATTTAGGGCTCCATATTTGTATAGAAATATGTTTTGTATTCAAAACATATAGAATGGGTACACTGTTGGATTCAGTCTGCATGAAAGTGGCTGCAATGTTATAGGATATAATGTGTAAACATTGCAGCTTATACGAGGCATATCATAGTAAATTTATAACATATGATTCTTGTTCATTTTGTATTGGTAACTAATACTAATTCTGAAATTGAAAAAAGTGTGCCATCAGGCAGATGACTGCAAGAGCCACTATTTAAAGGAACTGTATTAAATACAATGCACAAATACAATCAACACCACAGTGTGCACTGAAATGTAGACTGTGTATAGTATTAACGTGAAAAAATGAAAAGTATATAAACAACAGAAAAAGTAGGAACATCACAAAGGAGCAAATTTAGGTCAAAAGGCATCATGGGACATGAGGCATGTGGTGCAGAATGTAAAAGGATGACACTGTTCAAACACGTGGGCATTTAGAATTATAACAATTATAATCAATTTAATTAATTTCTGCAATTTTCCAAGCAAAAATGCTAAACTTTTCCAAGTTCAAGCTCCTCACTTCTGATGATTTGCAGCTTTTCTTTGGCTCATTCTGCCCTCAGGCTGATAAGTGGAGACGGCTTTTGAGCACATCATTGTTTACTACAAGAGAAAGTGGTGTGACAGTCATTGGCAGTGAGAACAGAACAGCACTGCATCGTATTTATACACAAAGCGCCTCTTGGCAAACTTCCTGTGTATTGTACGTGTCTTTTTAACTAGAGATCAATTTCACATTGCACTAGGTCCCAAGACTGTTTGATCCACTAAAACCATGATGTTAATTCTGAGATAGGGAAGCTGGTAAAGTTTGTAATATCAGACAAGCCATTGTTTTTGATCAATGTAAAGCCCCTTTGACTGACCTTAAATAGAGGTTATTCACCATTAAACAGAATATTTTTTGGTTTGGGGTAGCTGGTTGGGACAAATGAGCAATTTGATGGCATCAATTAGGTCTTTAATGAAAATAGTCATTATTTTCAGCCTTAACGGGAAAAAATATGTTAAGTATAATTTTAATGTATGTAGAGAAGCTCTGACAATAAGAAAACAATATACTATACAGTTGAATAAATATGCTTAGATGTCAGTGTGCTTCGATGTTTGTACAGGTACACTTTATGTGTTTATATGTACAGATGTGAAAGTTTCCTGGCAACGAATATAAAAAGCGATATCAGATTCACCAGAGAATACTTTGATTTACAGTAGGAGATAATTTATCTCAGCCTACTGGCAGATGTTTCTGGCAGTTTTGAGAGACAGATTCAACAAGATGGATGCGTTTTGTCAGCCTTGTCAGATTTGAACTAGCTGACCTCCCTCCATCTCTGACTGAGCTTCCCCAATCTGAAGAGCAAGGTGAGGATTAGGTGTAAACAGAGAGTCGCTGGTCGTTTGAAGCCAACCAGAAGGTCATGTTCACGGCCCCGGCCACTTCCACCCTGTTTCCTCCATTGATTGGGAATGTTTATCACATTAGGGAGAGGTCAAGGAGGGAGTCAAGTCAGAGAGGGGCTAGTGGGCTGCCACCCAGCAGTCTGGCTGATGATACTGTCCAGAGCCTGACCACAAACACGAAAACCTGTTGAGTAGGATTTAGTGGATTCCAAAAGCATGGAGGGGGAACATGTGTGTGATTAACTGAGCCTGAAGAAAGACGGAGGGTTTTGAAAGAACAAGCAGCCTCTTAAATTTCCAATACCAAGTGATTAAGGTTTTATGCCTACTCATAGACCAAACACCTATTTACACCTAACTGTTAACATCCTCAGTCCACCATTAGCCTACCTATGTTCAACTCTTCCTCTGTAATTATACATCGTCAGCCTGGTCTCAGATCAGGAGGACACTCACTTGAAGCTTTCATCTCCACACAGAGGCCTAGTTCAGGGCATTTTCCTGTGACCCAGGCCTTGCCTCGGCTTACCCTGCGGCACAAAGACATCCCTCTCATGAATGACAGGGCTGGGACCTCCCCTGCCTCCCCATTTGACCCCCTTGTTGGCCTAATTGTGTGTAATGCCAGGGCCATGCCCCACCCAACCCCAGCGGGCCTCCAGGCTGCAGCAGCGAGGCCCACGGGCTACAGAGGCCAATTATTTCCTTATTGTTGACACAGACAACCTGACAATCTCCCTCCCACATAACTCCTGCCCTCCCATGTACTCCTGTGTCTCTGCATCTCCCGCTCTTCCCATCTTTTCCAGGACCACCTAGGCGTTTGCAGGGCTTAATGCACACAGGGGCCGGGTTTTTTTTTTCATGCTGGGTTGGCAGAATCCTCTCTGTTCTGCTCACGCTCTCTGCATACCAGCAGAGAGAGCCATTAACAATGCCGCCTCAAGGTACGACCGTGACGGGACGGTGTGAGGGGGTTAAAGGTCACCTGCTGCAGAGGCAAAGTCATTTGTTTACTTCTTGACCCAGAAGGGTTTCACAGAAAAGTTTCTGATTATAATTATTGTTATTTTTGCTTAAAGGGATCTGTCTTTCCTTTTTCCCTTCCACTCTGATTGTCTCTTCAAGCAATATAAGTACAGCTAGCTATCAGTATTTTCCCCTCACACTTCTTACGGCACTCAGGGGCAGAGCCTGATGGGCCAAAGCTGGAACCCTCCTACCAGAGTCTGGTGGTTGGCTTGTTGACTGAATGAGTCCTTGGAGCAGAACCACTGTATGTAGCGACTATTAACATTTCTTGATGGAAAATCAATTAAACCACAATGACGCTCAAATGTCAACACAGAGATGAAGAACAAGAGATGTAAAACAACCACAAAGAGACACAAAACAACTACAAACATTGCCTGTGCGTCATTTTGCATCGCTCTCAGTCTGGGTGTCTTGCTTCCTGATAGGAGGGGTGGGGCACCTCTTAAATGTCTGTCTGCAGCAGGCTGTTGTCTTATAATCTGTGCATGGCTGTTGGCTATTTGGAGCTACAAATAGCAGCTAATTATTGATATCATGCCATATTATAGTATTTGAAGTTGTTTATATGGTATTAATTGATTACACCGAATGAGATAAGTAGCACAACTACTAATGTACTGTTCATAATTGCAGAGAACCAGCGCTTTGAAAATGTCTTAGTGTGAACACATTTTCAATCATCGCCCCCCCCCCCCCCCCCCCCAAAAAAAAAAAGTCCAAAAAAAAGGTCAAAAAGCTGACCCTGGAGACAATAGGAGAGCGAAAACAAGTCCCACAGTGACAAACATTATCCTGCCTAATATAAACAGTGTGGAGTCAAGGACAGCAAACTATAAATTGTAGACCTTTTTCATGTTGAGCCCTGCGTGGATGCCAGCCAAAACTGTGGGGAGAAGACAATGACAAGACTGTGAGTGATTGTATTTGAGTGTGTGAGTTATGATCTGCACCTTTCTGCAAGTTGTCAGGTATGGCATTGGCGAAGGGGCAGATATGAAAGGGAACTTCATGATCGCACTTTGATGAGAATGAGGGGGCCTGCCAAGCAGCGAAGGCCCTGAGGGACTGTTTGACTGAGTGTGTGTTTGTGTGTGTGTGTGCGTACACAGATTGTGTAAAGTGCACAGCTCTTTGAATACATGTATACCTGTTATAAACTTCCTTCCTAGAAAAGCAGCAGCAAATCCCACCTCTACATCTATGATCATACCTCAGTCCTCTCTCTCCTCGCCATGTCTCCTGTAACGTTTTGTGGCTGAGCTGGATGGTATTTGGAGCACGGTGCATCTTAACAAAGCTGCCATTATGTGGACCCACTCACTGTGGTTTTGACCCGTAACTACCTCTGCTGTCAGACCAAGATGGAGTGTGTGTTTGTGTGTGTATCTGCCATATGGTGTAGTATATCTGATTTGATCTCTCTCAGTTCAGCAGCCTAAAATGTTCAGTCCACTTCTCAGCATCCACACAATATCCAGTTTGTGACAGTTATTGTTCTACTGGGATACAAGTCCCACCAGGTGTGTGCGATGTGTGTGACAGCCTGATGATTTAGCACCGCAGGTCTGTGCTTTTTAACGAGTTAGAGGAGCCTGCGCAGACGGGTGGATAAGTTGGACCCATGGGAGCCATACAGGCTCCTATAGAGAGGTCCCCCCGGCCCCCTGACTCCACCCTAGAGACGGTGCTGCGACCGGGGTGTCGGTCCGGGCTGGTGCAGGCTGGAGCCGATCAATGGTGTGACGAATGGGACACCTGAGCCAAACTGTAACACCGCCAGCGTGGTGGGTCCCCCTAATCACTCTGGCTGCCCAACTTCCAGCATCAGGTTTCAAATTCCAGGGGGTGTGATGGTGGAGCTCATGGCCCAGTGGGGCTGAGGTGTCTGGTTTGCTTTAACAACAAACATTTACAGACACTCCCGAACATACCACTCAGTGTCGGACAATACTCACACACAACCCCGAAATCAGACAGATGAGCAAAATAACACAAGCTTTCACACATGAAAACATGCACACAACACATGCACCTCACACCCAAGGCTCCTGTGTCTTGTAACTGTAACTGTGATGAAGTTACAGGGCCAATCACAGCCAAACCTGGGTCTCAGACCGGATCAGGAGGTTTACAAGACTAGGTCTCACCCAGCAGATGGTAGACAACTGGATTTGTGTGAAATATGATCACTTATATGCCAGATAATGCCCTTCTAATAAAGTGAAATATATGGAGAGAATATACCAGCTGTTCCTCTCAATTCAAATCTCTGACTTGGCCACTTTAAAGCTCCCATGCAATAACAGGCTTTAGGAAGTAGTATTATTAGTCCCTTACATACACAGCATTCTCATGATCAAATAAACCTTGGCAGAAAATGAAATGGCCAGTGAATAAACACTTCTCTAAATTTGTCATTGACAGTTAAAGCTGGCATACTTTGTGGTTTAAAGGAGGGTTTCAGATTTAGGGGGGCAGAACTTGATGCTTGGTAATACAGTGCTCTGTTGACATGGCAAACTATCAGTTTACCATGTTAATTGAACATCTAATAGCTGGCGTAGAGCAGATGGCCTAAGGTGAAACATGTCCTCCGGCCCCCACTCTTTGGGTTTTATTTCTGGATCAGCTGGAGGAGGAGGGGTGAGAAGGGGCCAGAGGATGGTCTCTGTGCCCAGGACTAAAGCCTCCCTGTTTGGGCGCATGAGACCCACTCCTCCCCTCATCTTTGCCGACATCCACCTCGTCCAAATTTAGGTGAGGGGAAAACTATGCAGCGAGATATTTCAGTAAACTGTGTGTCAATAGTGATCTGTGCCAAACCAAACTCCATTTGCACTTGTTTCTCTCCTTAATCGCTCATCTAAACAAGCTTGAGGGTTGGTGGGAAAGGAGGAAGAAGAAGGGCAAAGGGGGCGGGAGGTGGGAAGGTGAGGAGGCAAGAAAGGGGGAGTGGACTGGGGTTTGCCAAAATAAATGCATGAATGCCGTCTTTGACTGACTGGCATCTTTGAAGTGAGCTATAATTGCAGGCCTCTTGTCCAGCAGTGGAGCCTGTGGCAAGCCAGGCCCTGGCCAAGCTGAGATGTCTGGCTGCAGCACTGAGGAAACGTCATGGCTTAACAATAAACAAAGTCAAGAGGCCTCAATGCAGCGTGATACAGCGTCATGCTTTGGTGGCAGCGGAGTGGAACCACACAAAAGAGAACCCGTTATTGCTTCATTCATTTGTTGAAATTCTGAGAAATTCAGCCGTTTATAAGCTCCCTCTGCAGAATCGTTGCACTGATAGGAAACCAATGTAGTTCCACACTGGGTGAACCACCTAGAAATCCCCCAGACTAAGAGATGACGGCATGTGCAACGAGTTAAGTACCAAAGCGCTATGAGGGCTAAAGAGGATCCTCACAAAGCTCCTTTCACAGCAGCACATATCCAGCCATTAGGTAACACTTGAGTCCTCGGCCCTCTCAGAACAGCCCTACCTGTGTCTACTGTACTCTGCTGCTCTCCGAGAATGCACTAAATATATAAGCATGTGTTTATGTGCTCATGCATGTACGTGTACTGTACATGGGTATAAGGGGGGCGAGCTGGGGTTCCTGAGGCATGAGAGCCGGACGTGGTGGGATAAAACTCTTTCTGACCACAGTGATGTTTTTCCACTGGGGGGAAGTCCGACAGGGTTACATAGGTGATTAATACACGGCTCCTTGATGTTTTATTTAGAAAATAAACCCACCCAGCCCCATGATTATTAGACTGAACTCCCTGAAGAATACCCTACACAATGCAGCTTTCAGCCACGTTTTTTTACTTTTTTTTTTTAACTTTTTTTTTTTTTTTGCCAAGGGTGTGTTGTCTGTGTGCTTTTTTTTTAATGTTCCGCTGCAGAACTTGTGAAAAGGGGAAAACCCAGCAAGGTATTGCCTTACAATACCCCTCGGTGTATGCATTTGTAACTTTGTACTACTTTTTTAAACCTGGAAAAGTAAACGCAGGAGGGATCAGTGAGGTGTTGCGGAGAGCAGAACTGTACTTGTCCAGGCAGGGCTTAAAATGACTGCTGGGCATTTCTCGTCCTTTGTTTGATTTTCTAATGATGAAAATCCTCGACAGCTCACCTAGTGTGATGAGAAGATGGAGAGGCTGATCACCTTGAAGCAGCTATTTGATGTTTTCCTGAATTCAGGCACTGTGCCAAACACACATTCCAGGTCCTGCAGATGCAGTGTCCCTCTTTAAGTGGGTCTTTTCACAGCCCTGGGAAATGTAAATCAGTTCCTATAAAATGCAGTTTAATCAGTATACAGTATCAGCACTTTAAGGTATATATTTTTCAGTCAGATTGCCCAACCATACTAAATGAGTCCCTGATTTATGAAGCATATCTTCAACAGCACTACAATGTGTCAATCCCTCGCCCTCAACTTAACATTACAGCTATCTTTGATGGTCATTCACTCAATCCTGTTCACCCACATAAAGTCCTTGCGGTCATCTCGACAGTAAATTCGGTCTATTCTGCAACATGTGTCTTCTCTCTGCTGTCTGCAGCAGGCATGCAAACCCTGCTGCTGACTGGAGGAATCCAGGTCCAGATGGGGGGTTGGCGGGTGAACCTGGCAACAATCCAAAGGCTAACCCCCCCACCCACCCACCCACCCGCCTCACCACTAGCACCACCACCAGTCACACACACAGCCCCTCTCCTCAGAGTACACACACCTGTGCCTGGGTCTGGGCCTCTCTCTCGGCTGCCAGTCTGAACCCCAGGAACCCCAGAGTTGTTCTGCTGTTTGATCCAACAAAATCTGAGGTTTTCTCTCACGTTCAGGTGCGGCACACAAGACACACACACATGCACTGATGGTTAGACACAAATGCACACATGCACATACATCTATATTCATAAACATACTGTGCATTCATGTTGTGAACTCACTGACATCACAGATGGCAGCTTGATTCTGAGCGACACTGAAGTTGAGCTTGATTTAGAAACCATAACAGACAAAACTGCATGAATAAAACATAAATGTATTTAGTTTTGAAGTACTTTATTTTGACCATGCATGCTAAAGCATTTAGTGGATGGATGGTGGGCAGCTGGATCACCACAGATCCGCCAAAGAGTTCTTTGTGTGTGTCACCAGGTACTCTGCTTTCAAAAAGAACACTTGTTAAAAAGCATCATGATTTTCAGAATGAGGAATTGTCTTTAACTTGTTTTCTGTGCTCCATCGAGTGATTAACAAACCTTTTGCCTCTTACCAATAACCATATTGCAACTGTACAGTACAGGACTTGACTTTGGTCACATGCACCTGACGCCATCCTTTGAAAACCATGGATGCAAGACAGCGAATCCTTTCACAGCTCTTTGATGCTATACTGCTATAAATCAAAAATGTCAGTACAAAACCTCCACAAATTGCAATGCGTACAAGGAAAAATCAAGAATGCTGGACCACTGGTTAAAACTTTATCAGTGATGCGAGAAGATGCCTGAATAGGCAGGAAGTTTGACCACAAGAAGAAATGTTGGACAAGAGCAGAGGCATCATGTCCATTCATGTGGGAAGGGACATGGCCCAGGAAGCGAATTTTTGGAGTTAGGGATTTCTTCTGGTGTCTTGCAGACAGATGCAGACAGGTTCAGGTGCTCTGACTGGACACATTAATGAGCCAATATGTGATAAATATTGTAGAATTTGTAAGTATTGTGTAATGAATGGAAACACGGATCCACACCTGATGCACTCTGCACACTGCCCATTTTTCATACCTTCCTCAGGGCAAACCACATTCTGTGGATGTCGGCAGGGTGGGGTGAAATTAAGGATTAGCGAGGTGGTCCATAAGACGAACAAAAGGTAGTGAATGCCCCGTCTCACCCCTGTCGTTCCCCTTATCATAGAAACAGGCTCACCTTCCCACCTCCACCGACTGACTCAGATGGAAGGGTTGAAATTACAGCAGTGCAGGCTCCAAATCTCCCTCCATTCTCCACACATGCCAGACAGAGGGGAGGAAAGAATAACAGGCTTTACTGCCTCTGGCCTGCCTTTCTTTCTGCCCAGGCCTATGGCTCAGCCCTACCAACAGATAATCATTACAGCTCATAAAGACATGGAGGAAAAGAGGAAAATGTAGAGGGAGGAAGACAAAGAGGGGGGAGAGAGAGAAGTGATACTGCACTGAGCTTAAGGTGGGAGGACAGAAACAAGGAACCGTGGGCAGAAAATATGATGCAAGGTGGGAGTGTGAAAATGGAAACAGGTTGACAAGTTGAGGAGAAATCGCAGCATATAAAAGCTCAGATAGTTGTGGAAGTGCAGTTTAGAGAAGAGAAAGGAGGAACACCCACAACTGATTATGACCAGAAAAAAGAGAAGAGTTAGGAGGATGAAGAGAGACAGCCGCAGAGATGAGAAAGAGAGCGACCAATAAAAGTATGATATGAGAGACAGCAGACGAGATATGAAATAGAAATACAGGCTGACTAACATATCAAATACAGAAAAAAGAAGGACATGATGACAGAAGGCAGACCTGGATCACGTCCAAGTCAAATGAAAAACACACACTTAAGCTGCATGCTGATCCCACACACCTAGTGCGTCTCTTTCATCTGCAGCTCTGAAGACACAGCCAGCACACATGAAAATTGTTCAGGTAATAAAAGCGTGGAGGGGTAGTTCCCCAAGTCATCCTCAGCCCGCAGACAGCGTGCAGACAGATATAGAGCCTGCGAAGATGTCATACCTGGATGGAAAGCGAGTGGAGACAGGATGAGAAGAAGATAAAAAAAAAAAAAAAAAGTGTAGCCAAGGAGCCATGACAGCAGAACATATTGGGTTAGGAAAGCCCAGGGTTTGTTGGAGATTAATGAGCACATCAATCTGTCCCGATACAGAAGAAAACAAATGGTTTGAATCTGAGGAAGGAATGACAAGGCACTGGAAATGAGGGCACGCCTAAAGTTTCTTTACATGCTCTTAAATACATAACCAATCCCTGCACTGTGCCAAACGCTAACCTAAAATATATAACTCCTATTAATGCAGAATATAACTCATGAACCCTTAAACATGATCTCTCTCAAATGCTTCTGAAATATTATTCAGCTACTTCCCTTGTGTAAAAATATAATAATACCATTGTATTACATATGATGTGCATCATATTTTATAAGCTTATCGGGTATTGGGACTATCTATATCTGTAAAGTAAATGGTAACTCGGATTAATGTTTTGGTGTAAAAAAAGTGCAATATTTTCCCTTTGGATGGTAGTGGAGTTGAAATATAAAGTAATATAAAATTGAAATACTCAACTGTATGTACCGCAGTACGGGTACTTAAGTATAATGCTGAAATTCTTGATCATTTTTCAGGATATATTCGAGTCCACTCACACCAAGAACAAGGAGACCTTTCAGCCTCCCCACGTGCTGTCATCACAAAACAACATCAATCCCATTTTTGCAGTATGATGCACTACCAGCACTCATCGACAACAGGCTTATGTAATGTCTGCAGCAGCACTTTTGTACTTGTGTGATGACACAGAGAGAGAGAGAGAGGGGGAGAGAGAGACATTAGCCATGAGTGGAGAGGTGGCTCAAGGCTGTAGCGTGAGTCCAGAGATGTGTTTTGCTGATGTTATCAGGACAGCTGTAAACAATTCTTTCTCAGAACAGACCGGCTGAGACACTGGAACATGCTGATCGTAAACTAAAATGTACCACAACCCTAAAAACAACCTTGGAGACGCACATGATCTCTATCCTTAAATGCTCATTCTTTAAATTTTTCTTTAAACTTTTTTCCACCTTCCCTCCATCCCCTCACTCTCTTGCATCCCTCGTCATCTTCATCCTTCTCCCCTTCGTTCGATTTGTTACACACTTATGGATCTCGTCTCCGCCGCGGATGTTATCGCACGCATCACATTCCCCCTTCTTCCCGGCTTTCTCCCTTTTCAGGCCGTCTTTCTGTGTTCGTCACAGCTCACTGCTACTCCATCACACGCACTCCCATCATACCTCTGCCCCTGCAATCTTTCTGGTGAAAAACCAGACCAGCTTTTGCCACATCTCATCCATTCCCAAGTGTCAGCAAAGACCTGAATAGTGTTTTAATTTTGAATGAACTCCTATAATTCTGCAGTCCTGAGTCTCAGCCTAAGCAGGTATGTGTTTGCTTTATGTGTCTGTTTATTTTGATTGCAGGGCTAATAGGTGCATTGGAAACTGTCAAAACCTTGTCATACACTAAAGCACATGCATGGCGGTCTCATGGCTGGCTGCATCCAAAACGGGAATGCACTGAGGAAGCTCTGCCAAGCCTATCCATCAAAATAGACCCTAAGGTTTGGTCATGTCTTGTGTTTCTTGGAGGATTTCCTTTTTCCAAAAGTAATCTATTTTTCAAGTGAGTCATGACAGTCACAAAACTCATTTTTCTGCTAATTACGTGTTTTTTGATGGGGTTTTTTTTTTTCGATGTTCTTCCAAAGAAACACATAAGGGACAACACCTTTCTTCTATTAGCTAAGCCCTCAGCATGCAATGTGCAATGTTTATGTCTGTTAGCAGAGAGCTTAACCAACAACATGTCTGCACATGTCTGCCATCTGAATTCAATCAGTAAATCAGACACAATTAATATTTCCTCCCCATACCTTTCTAATGAGTAATTTATTGAAATGTCCTCTCCAACCCTGTGTGTTCGTCTGTGTGTGCAGGCCCATCTGTACAGTATCTGTGCACTTGCAATTGATAGGTGTTGACTAATATCTTGGAGCCGATTAGGATACGTTAGCAGGTTTCTGCACAGTAATGACATTCCTCAGTGCGTCTGTTTTCCTCCTGTGTCTTATAGTTTTGTTCAGAGCAGGTCAGCATGTTTGCTCTACCGCAGGCCTCATCTTTTTCCACTTTCTTTCCTCTCAAACTAGAGTGATGAGCTACAGAAATGAGGGCGGACAGGAGACAAAGAGAACAAGAGGCTCCTCGATATTGTATGCATTTGTCATTGAGAAAAGGAGGAAGAAAATATCTTGTTTGGGCACTTGGAAAACAATGAGTGCAGTGTGGTGGATGTATTATATTTATGAGAGTGCAAGTTGAACCACCACTGGGTTTTGTTACAGAACAGTAGTTCCTGACTGGGACCATTTTCAATAATCACAGCACGTAGAAATGAATAGAGAAAGGTTTTTATAAAAGTAGGATGAGGACAAGAAACAAAGAGCAAGTAAGGGAGGGGGAGCAGATCATGTAATGTGACTGGTAAAGTGATAAAAGGAGGGAGTGTGGGAGGAAGCAGGGGCATGGGAAGAGAAGAGAGGGGTGTAGAGGAGGGTGTGTGTATGGTTGTTCTGCTTGCGGATGTTGTAGACGGTAATGTTATACCTCCTCTGTGTTTTGACATTCGGAGACTATTGGAATAGTTTCATACCAACAAAAAGCCAGACGATTATTAGGCCTCTTTTCTAGACATAAATAAAGGGCGCAGAGGCCTCATTTTCTCATGATGATCAGCCTTTTCGCCTGATATCCATGGCTATTTTACCACAAATATCTTTAGAATTGGTTCACTTACACTTTGTTCCCCTGTTGGATGAATGTCAGAAAAACAACTTCATGATACAGTATGAGAGGGATGTCTCGAGTGTTTGGTCCAAAGAGACAGAAAGATAGACAGAAAGACGTTCCTTTGCGGAAGTGCTGTCTGCATGATTTGGATGTGTAAACTGCGGGCGGATGGAGAGAGAGAGAGAGAGAGAGAGAGAGGGCGGCAAGTTTGTGGGATGGAAATGTGAAAAACACATCCAGCCACTCACATCATCAACACTGTGTTCTGCCATGAGTGTAACCTTGAGTGACCTTAAGAGAGATCTGTGTATGTGCGAATGCATGTTCCACTCATGTTTGATCCCACTCATATTTGTCTGTAGCCACAGGTTAAAGTCTGGGCGTCACAGAGACTCTGCAACTGCAGTTTTGCACATCGCTGCTAAACCACAGAGGGACATTACAAGAGTGCCAAGTGAAAGTCAAGTTTCAGTTCAGCTTTTCACCCTCACAGGCTTTCACTCCTTTGTTTATGCTCTTGTGCATGCTTTTGTCTTTCTCATGCTTTCACTCTGTCATTTTTTGGAGACAAGTCCAGTTGTGGGCAAATATTTATCAATGTCATTCAACCATTAGAAGCTCTGTCTATTTGGACTGACCACATCACTGCATCAGTAGTGAAAGAGTGTGGGTGACACCAATGCACCAGACTGAATTGATCGCTGGCTGCTGGTCTGGGAAGGGAACTGGTGTGGGTTTTTATGTATTTACTGACAGCATTTACGATTCCTGAATGAAATAAGCAATGATCAAAGTTAAAATTTGGAGAAAAAATACATATACAAAACATCTTAGAGTATTATTATTGGACTGACTGGTGCATCAGAATATGTGACATCACCTTTTTCCAGCCCTACCCATTTGAAATCTGTGCAAAATGCCCAGACAAAACAGCATAAACAGAAAGTGCTGATGCAAAATAGTGAAAAATTGAATGATTTTGGCAGAAGATCACTCCTATCTCTATTGGAAAACGGGTTCTCAGTGGTCATTTTCAAAGAAACCATAAAATATATATATATATACATAAAATGAGCCTTGTGAGCGACATCTGATCTGATTTTGGTTAAGGTTTGGTCAGGCTTAGGCACAAAAGCTACTTAATTGAGTCTATTGAGACAATCTTGGTCAAGGTTAAAGATACCTCTTGGTTAGGGTTAAAGAAATATGAGACTGTTCTTCCAAGTACAACAAAAGCATCAGTTATTCCAACCAGTGCCCCAAAAGGATGTATCTTATGATCACGTTCACGTGACACAGCCCACGAGTGGCCGTATTAATTATGACAGGAACAAAGGAGAGTGTCAGCTGACGTTATTATAGAGCCACAAAGTCCACATAGGGATTAGGTCTGGTGTGTTTTTAAGCATGATTGTGATCGTTCCATAACCTTAATCACATTTATTATTGTGACTCTGACGACGAAGCTCCCTCAAGCCCGGTGCAGTCGTTCTAACCCAAACCCTGAAGTTTCCCTGACCGAACCTTTTTTTTCTAACAGTTTTGGAAGGCCTGCTGGTAGGGGTGTCAGATCACAAAACATTTCTTTGTGTCATTCTTGAGAACATGGACAAACATTAATATTCTGTCATTAAATTTGGCGGACTTGTCAGGACAGATTGTGTTCATGGTGAAAAGGAACCAGTGTTGATGGTCGCTAGGACACGGGATAAGAAACTGCATGCCCCCGTGAGAGAGCCAAATGTGTGGTTGACCCATCATCCCCAACTTTTGCTATGTTATGACAATGTCACGCTACTTCCATTAACGGCACACAAGAGCCATAAATCATATGGCATCTGGACATCTCTGTCAGGCTGTATTGTCTTTTCAACGAATGGCAGATGCTGCCATTTTTCTTGTGAGCACAAGCTCATGTTTAGGGTATTTTGTCAAACCAAGTTTGAACCATAATACAGCTTTCCTAATGTTCCCTTTCTGTTCAATCGTGGTGTTCATCTCTTCATAATATTGTGAAGGTTTAATAGGGTCTAAAGAATTGTCTCTCCTGCTTAGAGCTGTTGGATTTGGACAACATCACCTTCTCGATCTCCCCCCGCTTTGTAGCACACAAAGATGCCTTTTGTGCTCCTCCTTAAGTGAGCTGTAACACCTTAATGTTATCCACAAGCCGGGCGGCGACTATCTCTCTGTCAGGTGTGATATCATTCATCTAGAGCTCATAATGTCCAGTGCCATCTCTCAGATACGGCTGCTGTGGCTGTTGCCTGACGACGCCTGTGTTGTGGTCATGTTTAGGAGATAAGCCAGGTAGTATCTTGTTTGTATAGTCTTTGGGATAGGTGATAGAGTGTGATTTTATGGTTGAGCTGGCTTGCTATTTCGGGGTCACATTACAGCTCAGCCAGCGGGTACATTTCTACCTTCCGAACTCAGTCGCTTCTATGTAAGGAGAGTGTCAAGAAAGGTTGTGCTTCAAGGAATTTCATTTAACATTTTGTTTGTTTTATTCAGGTCTCAGTCCTATCACCATAGTAGCTTCTGCTCTTCCTGGGCTGAACTTTAAATGGCAGAATAGAGAGGTCTGTCCTTAGATTTACTTCTCAATTAACCTCCACACTTTCCAACCTCTTTTTCCCTCTTTCCGTCTGACCTTCTCACCCCTTCCTCTGTTTTCATATCCCTGCCCCCCTCTTCCAAACACAGGAAACATGTGCTGGAAAACCCAGCTTGTGTGTCACTCCACTTTAAAGTGAGACTATCAAGCAGGAAAATAAATACGGGAGAGAGAAAGTAGCAGCAGAACAAAGTAAAACAAAATTGGCGTGGCTGCATAGCCGGGTTCTGGCTGATGTCCAGGTTGATAGGGAGGCTTATGCCCAGGCTGGGAGGACGCTAGCATTTCAAAAAAAAAAAGCCGCCTCTGATGCTATCGCATGCTATCGCTCTGCTATTAGACTGCCAGGGTTATGATTGTTGCTTTGATTAAGCTGCACGGTGTGTGAGGCAGCACTCTTGTATTTCCTATCCCTCACTGAGTAATCGTTTGGAAAGCCCAAAAAGATTAGCATGTGGCCACTAAGGCGACGATTGTTTGTTTGACTCACCGCTTTCCTGCTCGTGTCTGTTTTCCGTGGTCTTTGATTCGTATACAACCCTCTGTATACGCCAGTTCCTGATCTCTCACCTGTCTAATCCTGCAAAGCTGACAGGATCATTTGTCTGACAGAGACACACTTATCCACTGAGCTCTGTAACTGTGTATCCTACAAGCCTGCAAGGAGGGCATCAGACGATCAAAAAGCGCAGGCAGGATAATAATAATGTTCAAAAACTATGATCTTCTCTGACAAGTGGGGCATTGTGGGACACAGGCTGTCAAATGTTGGAGCTGATTACAAAAAGGCGTACATCACTCCTCTAATCACACATCAAAGACTCATCTTTGTCACGGCGGCAGGCTGGCCCGTCCCATCTTGTACACTTCAAAGAGGTGTGACAGTGCGTCTGCGTGTGAGATTTTTCCACAAGTACGTCTCACGTTGTCTTCATGCATAAACCAACACACACACACACACACGATTTAAGTGGCTCATATCAACAGCGCAAATATCCCTCGGTGGGTAAACTGATACCAGTAGGAGCAACTTGAAACGCCACACATAGGTGAGCGAGCGTCGAGATGAAAGTAAGAGATTTCCCAACAAGTCTTAACGGCTTTGTTGTAGAAAGATCCTCAGTGGAGATTTATCTGGTGGAATGTGTGGGGAAATTGCTGCTTGCATATTAAGCAGCCCGGCGAGGGGAAAATACGGTACAGAGGACAGAAATGTTTAGGTGGTGGGGGGCGTTAAACATTCCTATAAAGTTGCTGTGGGGACAGGCGAGGCTGTGTTCCACGACCGTGTCCACATGTTGACAGCTTTACGCCTGTGGTGCTGTACTTTAACTGCAGCCTTGGATAAACCCAAAAGCCATCGACTCTCACCACTTGCTGTATTAAGTGAGAGAAAATCTGGCCTGGACTGAAGCTCGAAGCTCAGCTATGAACACTTCAGGGGAAGGATGAATACTGCGGATGAGAAGACACTTGTTGGAATAACAGCAGTAAATGTCTACACGTCTCCACCCTCAACAGGTGCTCTGTCTAAAATCCAAACAACAACCCCAGACTTCAGATGGTCACGCTGGTTGAGTTTGTCGACCTGTGAACCTCCCTCCTAACCCCTGTTAAAAAGTACACAGCTTGTCTTTCCTCCGTCTCAACTCTCAGGTCTCAATCGCTGAAGAGGAGACATTGTTGGTTTGGGGTTCGCAGAAAAATGTCTCATGCTGTTTATAAGGTTAAAGGGTCATTTCACCCAGAAACACATTTTCTCTCTCACCTCCAGTGGTATGAATCCATCCAGGTAGTTTTCTTTGCCCTGGTTTTGAGATATTGGTCTCCAAGGATATCTATTGCAACTGCTCTCTATCAAAAAAAAAAAAAACAATCCTAATGAAGCTTGTTGACAGTATGTTCTGAGTAACTGGGCACAGTTCCTGGTTGTTGATTTTTTTTCCCCGTGCTAGCAGCTGGCTCAACATAGTTCAGTGTCATTCAGTCTGTCCACCACTTTGCTCCAGACTGAAATATCTCAGCTCATGGATAGATTGGCACAACATTTGGTATATTCATTTTCCCCAGAGAACGAAACCTAATGACCGTCGATCCCCTGATCTCCCCGTTGCTGCCATGTGATATGTCTTGACAGCTATTAGGTGCATTTCCATGAATTTTAGTACAGTTAGACTGACTCTAACCTGGCATGCGAGAAGGTTTGTTACACAGGACTGTCTGGGAGGCCTTTCTCGGAAACTGTTAGGAAAAGGGCAGGTATTTAAAAAAAAATCTTGGCAGGTGATTGCATGAATTATCTGTCTATCATGGGCTAACTTCCACCAATCAAATCAACAAACCATATGATGTAGTAGGACTCTTTCCAAAGCCAGGGAGAGGAGAGGAGCTCTTCTTTTGATGAAGAAATGCTCTCTAGTTCTGATATAACTGATGCTATAGTGGCATCCACGCCAACCTCTTTAGGATGTTTAGGTTGCTTTTGAACAAACAGTCATGTAAACCACACTCATAGCTGCCAGTAGTTCCTCACAGGAGCCTAATTGGTCCTAAGCACCTTTGATTTGCCCACAAATGCGTGACCTGAAACTTGGCACGATGGATTCTCACTCTGTGTGATCTCACAAATCCAGCTGCCTCACAAGATAAGTGATTAATTCACATGATGAAATCTGATGACGTTGTTTGCCCCTGGTGATTACTATAGTACAAATTGTCAATTCCTCCACATAAGTGTCTCTGACTGAAATGTTTTTTGTAATTTGTTCAAAACAGCTCTTTAATCCAGGGGGTCACATGGGATATGACTGCACCGTCTCTAGTTCAATTCCAGATGAGGACATCCAGATCCTCTCTTACTACTTGTTACTGTCAACTAAAGACAAAAACTCCAAAAAAAAATGCACAGTTTACAGCACTTCTAGGCAGCACCTTTAGGATCCCTGTGTTGCAATGTAAATCAAGCTACCATCCATGAAAAATGGGACTGTTGAAGTGTAATTCATTATTGCATAAATGTGTAAATACACATGGACAGGCGTGCGCAGGAGGCCGACCATCCAAGCACATGTTTGCTTGCGGGAGCTTTTTAGAGCATCTGTTTTCCAACATGTGCCAAGCTTTCCGGCCCATACACAGTCCTCAACCAACCTCTCCACACCACTCCCTCTATCCATTACCACCTCTCATCCCACTTACACAGCGTCACAGTGAGACCATGCAACCCCAGCACCAGCTTTGATGACAGTATTAAGTGTTTCTAAGTGTAGCTCTCACAAGAGTAGCTCCCTGTCTGCCTTGATCCTGTTGATATGCAGCAATAGTGGTGGCATTCTGCGCCCCACAGGTGTTAATTTTATACATGTGAAGTAACCGCTTTTAAACCAGATCATGGTCATGAGGTACAGATTGAAAAGTAAGCATGCACAAACCAAAGACAAATATACAAGTGCACTGAGTCTATATTTTTCCAAGGGCCAGCTGATGAACTAATATACATTTGGTGTATATGATCAAGCTACTTTTAGGCTGAGAGGAAAAATATTCTCTTGGTCCTCATATGGTGCAAATGATATTTGACCTCTAACACTGTACTTTTTGATGAGGCTAAAACGCACGCTTCATGTGAGATATGCTTGAATTAGCTGAAACCAGCCAAACAAATTTTCTTTCACCCAGTTTGACACAGTGTCTTCCCTCCCTCCCTCCCTCCCTGCCTCCTTCTGTCTCCCCCCTCTTTTCTTCTGCTGGAGCTTCTCAAAGCAGGAGAGCTGCTGCGCAGTGTGTGGATTTCAAAAGCGGCAGCCTGATGGGGCTCTTTATATGAAAGACATAGCTCCAGTGTTCCCTTACTGGAGGTTTTGTTTTTTTTTGTTTTTTTTTTTTTTCAATGAGCACTTCTCAGAATACCCTCCCTTGACTTCCTTCTACCTTGTGATAATGGTACATTCTGTCCTTATTACCCAGAAGTGGCTCATTCATCCTCTGTAGGATGAATGAAGTTGTGAACATGCCAAAGTCATAGTTATGATGATAAAATGGCAAGTTAACAAAAGGACAATAAAAGAAAATTCAGCAGAAATCTGTGTCTTTATCTGGATGAATCTTTATTTAAAAATAACAAATATTAACATTGTACCACAAATGCGTTGTGTGCTTATGCAACAATTTTCTTTATCATTCAGTGATTTCCTGTAATGTTACCTTGTGTGGAGACTGTGCTTTCTTTTATTTTATCAGAGAACAATGGTCTGGTTGCAGGCTGTACTGCTATCAGTGCAGGGCTCAGATATTTGAGTATAAATAGCGTGAAAAGAGGAGTTGTGCCAGACAGGAATGTCCTCCTCAAGGGCATCTGTTGGACGATGCCCAGCATGCCATGATGGGTGTTAAAATTTGCTGGACAGCAGCCAAGAGCAGGAGGAAAAGAAAGGGGGGACTGAAAGAGACAAAAAGAGTGAGAGAAATTCCTCCGAGGAGACTCTTGTTCGTTTCTCCTCCCTGCTCTGTTGAAGAGCAAAAGAAAACAAGACAAAGAGAGGAAGAAAAGACTGACAGATGTATGAGGCGGCAGGTTGATACAGAACTGAAAAGACAGAGAATGGAGGATAAATTGAAATACAACGATAAAAAGGGAAAAAAAGTTAGAAAAGATTGAGGCCATCAGAAGTGGGAGGAAACAAGCAGAGATGATATCTGATTGGCTGGAGGGAAAGCGGCAGAAGGGGACAGAAGAGGTGAGAGAAACAGAAGATGGAGAAGTTATTTCACGCGTCTCGTTAGCACGATACTCCTCCGTCACCGTGACCCTGTGGTCGTCTGTGAGACACACTGACGATGATTACACGTAAGAGTAAGCACAAAGCAGCGCTCACTTCTCTTTTCTCTTTCATTACCTCATTCCAAAGGTTCCCATTTCTCTGCTTTGCTAAGCCTCTTTTCTCCCTTTTGTGAGCAGAAACTTTTTGTTTTTACACGATGAGACACCGGAGCAACTGGCAGCTATTCTGAGCGGCCATCACCTGGATATCAGAGACATAAAAACACACCGCTCAGGAATGGAATCTGAGCAAATGACCTTATAAAATAACATGCCAGACGAGCTTTCAACAGCTCCTTCTCACTTCTCAAAGAGAAACCCTGCTATGCCACAGCAGAGCATCAAGCGATTAAGTAAGTATGTCAGGTATTGTGGAGTGATTTTGTGTATGTGTGTCAGAGAGGAAGCCCCGTATAACTGCACTGCTGAGCATTAGTGAGCTCTGTGCAGCTACAGTAGCCTTGTTGCCTTGTTTGTAGCAACAGGAGCTGCTGTCAGTCGTGCAGTGACCCCACTATTTTGCAGGGGTCAGAGGTGAGAGGTCAATGAGGTGACACAGGGATTGTTGGGAGATATGGAGTGAACCGGCCCGGCCCCGTCACATGAAAACAAAAGGCCGTGACCTCGTCCCCTGGGAAGTTTTTAGATGCAAGCAAAGTTGCTGATTTGGATTTTAAATCAATGCTAAGGAAACAGTTCAGCTTTAACTCATTAAGCTCCCGGGGAGCTCAGAGAGATACTCAAGACATGCGCTCATTTTGCTACCTCGGTGAAAAGCCGCGTGAGAAATGACCACAAAGCAGAGTCATCGGTGCATTCCAGTGTGACGGGATATGAATCACAATGCTGACAGTATAGAGACACCCTGTAACTCCTGGCAATGGTATTATAATTAAGAACAAGGAAGTCAATGACCGTAATTTTGGAAATTTGCAATTCTGTGACTATGACACCGGAGAGGTCACTGGCTGGGTTGCAGCAGGTGGGGTGGTGGTTGATAGTGGTGGTGCCGTCTCTGGTGCTTGAGATTTCACAGCAGCAGTGAATTCCTGGGCTTGTCACAGTGAGATTTGTTTCATATGGAAACACAAAGGCAGCGCTGGCTGCACGCGGGCCCCCAGCACCAAACAGCCACTCGTGCTGGAAGGGCCACGCACTTGCACAAAGGCACCTCTGTAACTCCAGTGAGCCTGCACAAGTTTGTTTTTGATCCCTCATCACGCGAAGTCACACTCCAGAATAGAAATAAGAAAAACCTTACATCTTCCTCGGACTATCTGGCGTCTGCTTTCTCTTTGTTGTTTTTGGTCTCCTTGTCAAGAGCTATTTTCAGCGGGGGAAGCTTCAATTTTGATCTCCACCCACTGAATGCATCACTTGATCTGAAGACGTCGTAGAAAATGAGTAAAACAGCAATACCGGTGTAAAAATAGAAGAGACAGAATAAAAAGGGAGGCAGAGAGAAAAAAGGTTGCCGTTGCCCTCCCATGCTATTAGTGACAGAACAGGTCAGAGAGGCCATATTTCACAAAGCAGCGTTCAACAGTGCTGTGACCTGCAAAACAAACAGGTGTTCAACAACATTATCTGACTGTCTGTCTGTCTCTGGCCCCCAAATTGTTGACCCTCTCTCCTTCAAGTGCCCCATCTGTTACCTCCTTAATCCTACAGGCTCTTTGCACCACGGCGGTTATTCCTCTTTAGACGGACATGAATCTTTCTGAGACAAGAGACCAGATACTTGATGTCTAACAAAGCCACACTGGCAAACATGACGCAAATATGAAATGACATTGGTTTTAAGCCAATATTTATGATGGCCAACTGATTATCAGTGGCGTTCTTTGAAGCTAAAACCCTCCCAAATGATGATCATGTAGTTTTTTGGGTCTTAAATGTAACCTGACACCAGGTTTATTAATGTTTTTTGAGTACATTTTGAAGCAGTCTCACAAATCCCCACATACCAGCATGCAGTAATCAGTGCAGCGACCCCTTTGTGTGGAAGCTCCGAGGTTAACCAGAAGACTTACGTGACATCTCTACACATTAGACCACGCGATGCCACCTTGAAGCACCAACCGCAGTGTAATGCAGCTGTTCAGAAAGAGCATGCCACCCATACTTAAGCCTGGCACCCACAACCAGATGCCTGCGCCTCGCCAGAGCCTGATGAGACCATTTGTTCTCAGTCTGGGAACAAGAGATGAAAAGAGACAGACGAGGGAAAGAAAGAACTGAATGTAGCCGCTGCTGCCAGCAAGTCAGGGATTTGATATCGCATCTTTGTGTGTTATCGCAGGGCGGAGATCGACATGGAGAGAGGGCGAGAGAAAAAAAAGAGAAAAGAGAGAAACTAGAGAGAGAGTAGTGTGGACATGCCTGCTGTTTGTTTGTCTATCTCGCTCCTCCATCAGCTCCGCAGCAGCTCACCCGAAAAAGAGGAGGACAGCTTTCCACTGATCCAAGGCTGCGGCAAAATCTTCAAATACACACACACGTCACAGACATGAACATCTCACAACGGCGAGGAGGATCGCTTTCCTTCCAGCTGTTACTACAAGCAGGTAAAATCCTGCAGAAGCATCCTTTGTCTGCCTTCACACAGCCTCATTCCTGATTGGTCTGATCGCTTGAAAACGGCAGTCTTATTAAATAGCATACCAGAAATACAGTGCATGCCAGTAGCCTGTATCTCTACTCTCGATCTCCTTATTCTCCCTCCTGCTGCCTTCTTTTCTTTATCAACTCCTCTCTTTGTTTTGTTTTTTTTCAGAGGACTCAGCTAAACCTCCTGCACTCTTCTTCCTCTCCTCCACTTTCTCTCTCTCACGCTCTCTCACTTAACCTCTATCTCATCCTGCTCGCCTCTCTTCTTACATATCATTACACATGTACATAGGAGGCTCAGTCACAAAAAAAAAAGAGCCATTGTCCTAATTTGCTCTAAGATGAATGTCTCAAGCCTGTAATGTCATCAAATTATCAAGCACATTAACATTTTCCTGCTCCAGTATTGGTTTCCCCAGTGCAAACGTACATATCGCTGCCATCCTCTGACTCTCACATACACACGAGCCCTTCAGCATTCAGTATCTCGGATGAACTTAGAGCTGAAATGCACACTTGCGCCACTGGCGTAAGAGCAACAAAGGTCTACACAGGCCCTGTTGTCCTGGGACAGTAAGGTAGTTATCTGTGCCACAGTGGGAACATAAAGCAGTCAATAGATGAATGCTATCTTTATATCTACTGCACCAGAGGTGATTTGAAACACTGCCACTGGACGTCATGGAGCCCCACTCTGAAACACAGCCTTTGAAGCACTGACAGCGCCGACAGAATCAGGCCAGCTCTTTGATACGGGAGGTGGGGAAAGGAAAACTTGAGCGTTAAAAGGGAGCATTATTTAGTTACAGCTCCATTAAAAATGTTGAACTTTGAGGATGATGGGAGGAATAAAACATACCAGAGTTGGCCAGAAACTGTTTTTCAACCCAGCTTGGTATGACATTTGTTGGGGCAGAGGACAGAAGGAGTTGTTTAAGTTGTTTTTTTAGGTAAGTAAAACTTTGCAGTATGTCAGTATTTTTGTTTCACATTCAACATTTACATGTTCAGCCACTGGAGGTTAAATCTTTTCAATAAACACTGTTACTGTATACCTCACAAGCACAATAATCACTAAAGCAATTCTAAATTGGGAACTTGTGCTGTTATTCTTTGTTTAATCAAAAGGTCTCAGCTATAATTCAGACCCTGTTTGACCTGTTTGGGCTTGAGGGAATTTAGCTATCTACCCAAATTCTGTTTATTTTACTTGAGCTTCCTGTTTTCCTATCACACATCGTCTAAATGCCCTGTCTCACTTCCTGCCCCCGGGACTGCAGGTAAACCAAAACATTACGTCATTGAGGAACCCGCGTCTCGCCACTTTGGGCCCCGGAGGTCTTTTTGCAGAGAACGATAAACACAATGGCTGGCAGTGGGAGAGAGAGTTAATTACTAAAGCCGATTCACTCACTAATGACTGTTTCACTTCTGTGGGGTGCTTTTAATAGGATTCAGGAGTCAGGCTGAGCTACAGCACAATCTGTTTTTAATGGGACTTTGAATGGTTCGAGTTGACGCTGTTGCGCACAGAGACATAGCCGCGTCTTTTACTTGTGGTACAGAGTGATCTCATTAGAGGCTTGGTCATAAAAGAGAAATGGAGTGATTAGATCAGGAGGAGCATAGAAAAAAAAACTGAGCGACATTATCAACCCTTTCACACCACTCAGAACGTACCCGAAGGCACTGTTTTCACCACAATCAGACTTAATCCCTGTTTTTGTGCAATTACAACATAAACTTTCACTGCAGCTCTGATTCAGTCTTATGAAAGGGGGCAAAAGAAAATATTTTGCTTGAGTTTGCACATACAGTACATCACATATATGATGTAGAAGATGTGTTTGTTGCCACATGTGAGCTGTCACTTAAATGTGAGCATGTGGAGGCCAGTGAGTTAGTGTTAGCATTCCAGGTGAGGTATTCTACAATGTGCATGCAAGTGGAGTCACTGATACATAATGAAAGTCCTTGAGATCATCCTGAACACCACATACTTTCTTTTTGCATTGCATTTAGAGACTATACTCCACCTCCTCTCACCATTGTTGATTCATCATTTTCTTGATTGTGGCCCATCACATTGTGTCATCAGCAAACTTTTGGATGTCTGAGCATTATTCCAGTATTTTATAGTTAATTGAGTTTTGAGGTTTTTCTTAACATACACTGCAAGTGTTGGGAAGTTGCTTGAAAAATGTCAGTTTCTCTTTACACACTGCTCATTGCATTCCTTTACTCCATCGAAAATGCCTTTGAACACCTCCAAAGACTATAGCAAGCAGCCAGCCTATGTGTTGGAGGCATTTTGTCCAGCAACAGCTAGCTGAGAGTTAGCCACAGTTTAGACACTAAACCACTCTAGGGGTCCTGTCCTCACACTGAAGCCCCGGGATCCTGAATGTAAGCTAATGTTGCTAATGTTAGCAAGTTAGCAAAAAGAGACCCAATTTTGAGTTGC